>NC_082708.1:37414530-38014530 GCF_030144855.1 Hypanus sabinus
CAAGGTAGCTGCTCTGCTACTTACAAAACCCTGAGCCCAAATTAGGTCATCTGCAAATATTTTAGCACCGGGTTCCCCAAGAACATTCGGTGTGCTAAATAGGTTTGGAGGGGGCGTCCATCTGTCTGTACACCAGGCCAGTAGCAACGGCACTTCTTGCCGGCCACACAAGGCCAACAAGTGATCCCTGGCGCCAGGGTATCACTGAATTTAGGTGACAGATGACTTTGCGTGCATTTAAGTTCAACAGTGGGTGTGACAGGGAATGAAGAAAGGTGCAGCTGACTCATCGTTTCATGTTGCCAAATCATATTGTTTCCTTGTGGCCCAGTGGCACATGTTTTGCGGCCCGGTGGTTGGGGACCACTGTTTTAGGGCATCCAAATTGCTTAACAATAACAAGATACTTTAAAAATATGTCACAGGTGATAGGTGATTCGATTGTAAGGGAAATAGATAGGCGTTTCTGCGGCCGCAAACGAGACTCCAGGATGGTATGTTGCCTCCCTGGTGCAAGGGTCAAGGATGTCTCTGAGCGGCTGCAGGACATTCTGGAATGGGAGGGTGCACAGCCAGTGGTTGTGGTCCACATAGGTACCAACAGTATAGGTAAAAAACGGGATTAGGTCCTACAAGGTGAATTTAGGGAGTTAGGAGATAAACTAAAAAGTAGGACCACTAAGTTAATAATCTCTGGATTACTACCAGTGCCATGTGCTAGTCAGAGTAGAAATAGGGGGATATTTCAGATGAATACGTGGCTTGAAAAATGGTGCAAGGGGGAGGGATTCAAATTTCTGGGGCATTGGAACCAGTTCTGGGTGAAGTGGGACTGGTATAAACAGGACAGTCTGCACCTGGGCTGGACTGGAACCAATGTCCTAGGGGGAGCGTTTGCCACTGCTGTTCAGGAGGCTTTAAACTAATGTGGCAGGGGGATGGGAACAAGTGCAGAGAGACAGAGGGGTATAAAATGAGGGTAGAAGCAAAAAGTAGTAAGGTGAAAAGTAAAAGTGGCAGGCAGGCAAATCCAGGGTAAAAAGCAAAATGAGCCACTTTTCAACGTAATTGTTTAAGGGCTAAGAGTGTTGTAAAAACAAGCCTGAAGGCTTTGTGTGTCAATGAGAGGAGCATTCGTAACAAGGTGGATGAATTGAATGTGCAGATAGTTATTAATGAATATGATACAGTTGGGATCACAGAGACATGGCTCCAGGGTGACCAAGGATGGGAGCTCAACATCCAGGGGTATTCAATATTCAGGAGGGATAGACAGGAAAGAAAAGGAGGTGGGGTAGCATTGCTGGTTAGAGAGGAGATTAACACAATAGAAAAGAAGGACATTAGCCTGGAGGATGTGGAATCGAAATGGGTAGAGCTGCATAACACTAAGGGGCAGAAAATGCTGGTGGGAGTTGTGTACAGGCCACCTAACAGTAGTAGTGAGGTTGGGGATGGCATTAAACAGGAAATTAGAAATGTGTGCAATAAAGGAACAGTAGTTATAATGTGTGACTTCAATCTACATATAGATTGGGTGAACCAAGTTGGTAAGGGTGCTGAGGAAGAGGATTTCTTGGAATATATGCAGGATGGTTTTCTGAACCAACATGTCCAGGACCCAACTAGAGAGCAGGCCATTCTAGATTGGGTATTAAGCAATGAGGAAGGGTTAGTTAGCAATCTTGTCGTGCGAGGCCCCTTGTGTAAGAGTGACCATAATATGGTGGAATTCTTCATTAAGATGGAGAGTGACATAGTTAATTCAGAAACAAAGGTTCTGAACTTAAAGAAGGGTAATTTTGAAGGTATGAGACATGAATTAGCTAAGATAGACTGGTAAATGATACTTCAAGGGTTGACGGTGGATATGCAATGGCAAGCATTTAAAGATCGCATGGATGAACTACAACAATTGTTCATCCCAGTTTGGCAAAAGAATAAACCAGGGAAGGTAGTGCACCCGTGGCTGACAAGGGAAATTAGGGATAGTATCAAGTCCAAAGAAAAGCGGTACACCTGAGGACTGGGAGAAATTCAGAGACCAGCAGAGGAGGACAAAGGGCTTAATTAGAAAAGGGAAAAAAGATTATGAGAGAAAGCTGGCAGGTAACATAAAAACTGACTGTAAAAGCTTTTATAAAAACGTGAAAAGAAAAAGATTGGTCAAGACAAATGTAGGTCCTATACTGTCAGAAACAGGTGAATCGATCATAGGGAACAAAGACATGGCAGACCAATTGAATAACTACTTTGGTTCTGTCTTCACTGAGGAGGACATAAATAATCTTCCGGAAATAGTAAGGGACTGATGGTCCAGTGAGATGGAGGAACTGAGGGAAATACATGTTAGTAGGGAAGTGGTGTTAGGTAAATTGAAGGGATTAAAGGCAAATAAATCCCCAGGGCCAGATGGTCTGCATCCCAGAGTGCTTAAGGAAGTAGCCCAAGAAATAGTGGATGCATTAGTGATAATTTTTCAAAACTCCTTAGATTCGGGATTAGTTCCTGAGGATTGGAGGGTGGCTAATGTAACCCCACTTTTTAAAAAAGGAGAGGGAAACCAGGGAGTTATAGATCGGTTAGTCTGACATCGGTGGTGGGGAAAATGTTAGAGTCAGTTATCAAATATGTGATAACAGCACATTTGGAAAGAGGTGAAATCATCGGACAAAGTCAGCATGGATTTGTGAAAGGAAAATCATGTCTGATGGATCTTATAGAATTTTTTGAAGATGTAACTAGCAGAGTGGATAGGGGAGAGCCAGTGGATGTGGTATACTTAGATTTTCAAAAGGCTTTTGACAAGGTCCCACACAGGAGATTAGTGTGCAAACTTAAAGCACACCGTATTGGGGGTATGGTATTGATGTGGATAGAGAATTGGTTGGCAGACAGGAAGCAAAGAGTGGGAGTAAACGGGACCTTTTCAGAATGGCAGGCAGTGACTAGTGGGGTACCGCAAGGCTCAGTGCTGAGACCCCAGTTGTTTGCAATATATATTAATGATTTAGACGAGGGAATTAAATGCAGCATCTCCAAGTTTGCAGATGACACGAAGCTGGGCGGTGGTCTTAGCTGTGAGGAGGGCGCTAAGAGGATGCAGGGTGACTTGGATAGGTTAGGTCAGTGGGCAAATTCATGGCAGATGAAACTTAACGTGGATAAATGTGAGGTTATCCACTTGGTTGCAAGAACAGGAAAACAGATTATTATCTGAACGGTGGCCGATTAGGAAAAGGGGAGATGCAACGAGACCTGGGTGTCATTGTACACCAGTCATTGAAGGTGGGCATGCAGGTACAGCATGCAGTGAAAAAGGCAAATGGTATGTTGGCATTCATAGCAAAAGGATTTGAGTACAGGAGCAGGGAGGTTCTACTGCAGTTGTACAAGGCCTTGGTGAGACCGCACCTAGAATATTGTGTGCAGTTTTGGTCCCCTAATCTGAGGAAAGACATTCTTGCCATAGAGGGAGTACAGAGAAGGTTCACCAGATTGATTCCTGGGATAGCAAGACTTACATAAGAAGAAAGACAGGATCGACTAGGCTTATACTCACTGGAATTTAGAAGATTGAGGGGGGATCTTATTGAAACATATAAAATTCTAAAGGGATTGGACAGGCTAGATGCAGCAAGATTGTTTCTGATGTTGGGGAAGTCCAGAACGAGGGGTCACAGTTTAAGGATAAAGGGAAGGCCTTTTAGGACCGAGATGAGGAAGAACTTCTTCACACAGAGAGTGGTGAATCTGTGGAATTCTCTGCCACAGTTGAGGCCGGTTCATTGGCTATCTTTAAGAGGAAGTTAGATATGGCCCTTGTGGATAAAGGGATCAGGGGGTATGGAGAGAAAGCAGGTACAGGGTTCTGAGTTGGATGATCAGCCATGATCATACTGAATGGTGGTGTAGGCTCGAAGGGCCAAATGGCCTACTCCTGCACCTATTTTCTATGTTTCAATGTCATTGTTAAATTGTAACCTACCTTCCCAAGTAACACTGCCACAATGGTTTGTTCTGGGATGCCAATTCAGAATCTTTTGCTCCAAACATTTTTGCCAGCAGCTTAACGACTGCTAGACGTTCTTCATTATCATTGCTCTGTAAACATAAAAATTGAAGAAATTGCCATCCAAATTTCTTTTTTTAAAAAAAGCTTCATCACGTAAACAGTTAAAACCCCTTTATCGAAATAAGTCTCTTCTTGTCATCATCATTAACAAATGCATTTTGTGAAAAAATGAAAGTATTCTAGTCTAAGAATGAGGAATCTATATCCAAAATGTTGAAAAGACAGAAACTAAAGTGTGTCAGAAACACAAATATCACAGGAAAAGACTCAGATTAAACAAATGAAATTGTTACTGATGGATGATTACAGTTGTGCCTGAGCAGGTAAAGAAATTCTTAGAGTGGTTCGAAACTGGTGATCTAAAGTTCTTTAAAAAGAAAGGACAAGATAGAATAAGAAAAGGGATATGAAGATTATTTGGTAATCCAGTTACAAATTTCTTTGGCAAAATTTGCGATACCTTTCAGGAATTTTGCAGTTTAAAAAAAAATTTGGAATATATTCAATAGTACATATCCTATTTTTTTTCCCTTTTCTAAACGAGATCTACTTGATAATAGAAACATAGAAAACCTACGGCACAATACAGGGCCTTCATTCCACAATGCTGTGCCAAGCACGTACTTACGTTAGAAATTACCCACAGCCTTCTATTTTTCTAAGCTCCATGTATCTATCCAAGATTCTCTTAATAGACCCTGTTGTATTCACTTCTACCACCATCGCCAGCAGCCCATTCCACGCACTCACCACTCACTGCGTTAAAAAAAACTTACCCTGCCACCTCCTCTGTACCTGCTTCCAAGCACCTTAAAACAGTGCCCTCTCAGTTAAAATATGCAAAATATATTTTTTAATTTTTGTGTAGAAGAGCAATCAGTTCAAAAAAAAAGTTTGAAGCTGCATGATTGCAATCAAAAGCACACTTAAGATTTGTTCTTAAAACTTGATTATGTAACCTGGAATTCTCTGACATAACATTAAGATACATTTTCTTAAATATTTTGTAAGTTTACTTTGCCACTTCTAATATTCCATATACAAATTATCTACTAATATCTAGATAGTAGATATATCTAATATATCTACTGTAAGGTTCCCATAGAATTCAACACTGCCTTGACATACATGAACTAAATGGCAATATATTGTAGTCTACAATAAGGTGAAAATACTTATTAGTATCAAATATTGTAAAGCAAATCCTTGCTCTGATGGATGAGTTTTACAGAATGCACACTGCAAAATACAAGCTCAGGTATGCTCAAATATGTGGCTAGAAAGACTGAAGTATTTTAAAAGATATAATACTGCAACATTCTCTCGAGCAACTGGATTATTAAAATCAGAACAACTTGGGCACTGAGCTTTACCAAACTAAACACCAGTTAACAACTCATCCTCAGTATTTCAAATTGGAAACAGTGTCATCAGGATAAGAATGCACAATTGTTTATAGTCACTTATGGAGAGACTTGAAAGCATGTTTTCATGCTTAGTGAAGTGGAAAAAAGCATTTAAAAAAAAAGAACAAAGTAAGGAAGACAGGAAGTTAACTAATAAAATAACTATACGCAAGACCAGGTGAAGGTTTTCTTAGAAATTGACAATGTTGTTCAGAATTTAGTCTCAGTTGTATACAACACCAAAGTATGCAAATATCAAAAAAACATCAACATTTTCATGGTTATGTATGCACAAGTATTTTTTTACTTTAAAAGTGTATGAAAATCATATTAATTTGAAACAAATTTAGAAGACTTGTTTCATCCAGCAGGTCCCTGGTGACTTTCAAGGGAATTCAAAGTGAATTTATTATCAAAGGATGTATAAATTATACAACCTTGAGAATTGTTTCCTTACAGGCAGTTGTAAAGCAAGGAACCCGAAAGAAACCAATTAAAAAAATTAAGACCACCCCCAGTACCCTCAGAGAAAGAGAAAAAAACAACAAACCATGCAAACAATAGAAGTGAACAACAGTATTCCAAATCAAATTTGATGCAAATCCCCAGAGCTGCTCAGAGTAGGTGCAAGGCTTTGGAACTCAGTTCATTATATTAGTAGAGCAAGTTGCTGCAAAGTTTGCAGATGTGAAGCACAGCAACTGGGGCAGTCTTACAGCCTTAGCATAGCAGAGAAAGGAGCGCATAGACTATCTGATTAAACTGTCTGAAGCTGACAATAGGACCTGGACCCCACTGTGATGACTCAATCCAGGTCTAGATTTCACTGCCAGAGATGCCACTCTCAATTTCTCCAAATTGTCTCTGCATTTACTCAGCCTTTCCAAATTGGCTCAGCACTTAGTTCCACTTCCCTCCATTTACTTGTATCTTGCAACTTATTCTCTCTTACATAAGCCCATCAACTACCTTTTCATTCTTTTGCCATTAACCTGAACTGAAGAAATAATTTATAGTAGTCAATTAATCTACCACAATACCTTTGGAATACAAGAGCTAGCAGGAGAATCTGGAGAAACATACATGATGCAATCTCCTCACCACAGCACTGGAGGTCAACAACAAACGTGGGTCTCCAGAGCTACAAAGCAACACTAACTCCTGCACCTAAGGTGCCTGATCATATTGTCCTAGCAAACTCTCTTCTCACCTTTTAACTATCTTCTTTTTCCACAGTTCATTTGTCCAATTTCTGATCTAGTCATACCAAGAAACCAACCTACTCAGTCACCCACAACACCTCTTGCATCCCATCATCTCAGTTATTGCTTAAAAACATTACATTTTGCCCTACATTATTGTATTGTCTTCACCTTGAAAGACATTGAAACAAGATACAATTTACCATGCATCTAGAAAATAATCAGGCAAGAAAAATATTTTAAAATTTATTCCAAGAATAGTGTTGCAGTGCAGTGAAGGTTGAATAGAGTTAAATAAACTTAATGGTCTAGTTATATTAATGCCAGAAATTATCCATGATTACATTAATTTTAAAGAAACATTATTACACATTACTTGTCAAGAATTACAGATCAAGTTAATGTTTCAGTCACCATGCAACATATAGAAATATGTGAACAGATGTACCTTAAGTTTAAATTCCAGCTGTGGTAGAACAGAAAGTAACAGATGACTATCAATATTGTAGAGCTCAAGGATCAGGTCAAAGACATGCTCTGATAGATCACTGATGGAGGTTTTGCCCAACATTAAAACCTGGTTAAAAAACTGTTGGCAGAAAATTTACCAGTTAGTAGGATATGTACTAAACATCAGTATTATAATAATCCAAAAAGCGCATATGAAAATCAAATTCAATGTAAAAGTGAACATCCTCTCCAACATCCCCTCCATACCAAGCATTAAATATAAATTGCCCCAAACTTCTGATCAGCTGCCAGCACAGTAAAAGACTCATCGACCAGCAATTTGCAGAAATGCTTTGAGAATTGATAAGTCATACCTTTGTACTGAAAAGTTGTCAAAGATCAATTTAAACAAAACAAAAATTTTATTATATTTAACATACTTCATGGTTGTTTGTTTCCTTTGAATTGAAGGAGGTCAATAACCAAGCCAGGTATAAGCAGGCAAAGGAATTATGGGCCAATTTCCTAGCATACATGCTGGTCAACTACGATAGTTAACTTTTCACTACTGGACTTTACTACTAGAGTATACAATCGTCACAGCGATATTTGCTATTGAGACAACAATAGAAAAATCTCCAAAGATGTAACTTATACATAATTACAGGAGATCCCAAACTTGGAAATAGTTCAGGAGCTACACTATGCTGTAGTTCTGTGTGGAACTATCACCCTTTTTAACTGAAATTAAAGACTACAGCATAGTGATATTTTTTGAAGAGCACTGATTTAAAGGAGAAAAATAACAGTAAGATGCCAGACCAATTCACCACTATTATCATTCACTGAAGATGATGTTCCTTCAAAAGTAAGCTCCTCCAAATAAAATGTACCCACTGTATTGTTCTTTAAACTGGCTGCTCAATGCCCATTACATCTCACAGCAGCAATGTCAAAAAAATGAGTGCCCAAGCTAATGACAGCAGTACAGAATTCAAGTATTTCAGTGTTGAGAAAACCCATCAAGGTACTAACAATTCGTTCAAGAATTTGTATCACTGAGTGGGAATGACCTGCGCAGTTTCTTTCAATTTCAGGTAACCACATCAGACCACTTAACACATGTTGATAGAGGGAGGGGGAGGCAAGGCAATAGGAGAGCAAGTTCTGCTGCATGGACATTACATCACAGGAAGGAAGGATGAAGTAAAATAGATATTTGGGCAGCAGGGCGACACACACAGATATCACTGCTGCCGCATAGCTTCAGGATATGGGTTTGATCCTGACCTCTAGTTCTGTCTTGTTTTTTTTCCCCAGCATATTTCACTGTGGTCATGTGGTTATCCTAACCAGAAGACCACAATCTGTGCAGATTGGTGATAATATGTGCTACTCACTGATGATCAACACTGGAGCACCTCACTTAGCCCACTGTTCTACTCTCTATATACACATGACTGCATGGCTAGGCATAGCTCAAGTATGATCTATAAATTTGCTGATGATACAACCATTGTTAGTAGAATCTCAAGTGATGACAAGAGGGCGTACAGGAGTGAGATATGCCAACTAGTGGAGTGGTGCCGCAGCAACAACCTGGCACTCAACGTCAGTACGACGAAAGAGCTGATCGTGGACTTCAGGAAGGGTAAGATGAAGGAGTACATACCAATCCTCATAGAGGGATCAGAAGTGGAGAGAGCAAGCAGCTTCAAGTTCCTGGGTGTCAAGATCTCTAAGGATCTAACCTGGTCCCATCATATCGATGTAGTCATGAAGAAGGCAAGACAGCAGCTATACTTTATTAGGAGTTTGAAAAGATTTGGCATGTCAACAAATACACTCAAAAACTCCTATAGTGGTACCGTGGAGAGCATTCTGACAGACTGCATCACTGTCTGGTATGGAGGGGCTACTGCACAGGAACGAAAGAAGATGCAGGTTATAGTCAGCTCCATCTTGGGTACTAGCCTACAAAGCACCCTGGACATCTTCAGGGAGTGTTGTCTCAGAAAGGCAGCGTCCATTATTAAGGACGTCCAACACTCAGGGCATGCCCTTTTCTCACTGTTACCATCAGGTAGGAAGTACAGAAGCCTGAAGGCACACACTCAGCTATTCAAAAACAGCTTCTTCCCCTCTGCCATCCGATTCCTAAATGGACATTGAATCTTTGGACACTACCTCAATTATACAGTATTTATGTTTTTGCATGTTTTTCAAAAATCTATTCAATAAATGTAATTGATTTACTTATTTGTTATTTTTTCTTTTTCTGCTAGATTATTGCATTGAACTGCTGCTAAGTTAACAAACTCATATGTCACATGCCAGTGATAATAAACTTGATTCTGATTCAGATCTACTGTCTGTAGAATTTTCTCCCACATCCCACAGACCTGCTAATTGATCAACTACTGAAGATAAAGAAAATGTTTTTTAAACTGTGGAAGCCTAGAATGAATGAGAAACACAAATTAGCATCAAGAGAAAAACTAACACTGGGGAACTTATTGGGTCTATGAGGTGATACTGTCACAGGACTTGAGAAGTCCAAAGATTCTGAATGAGAATGAAGATTCATTCATTGACAACTTCAAGATTCAAGATTGTTTCATGCCATTTCAAGTATACACATGTTAAAGAGAATGAAATACTTGTTACTTCGGATCTTCACCGACAAGAAAAACACCAACACAACACAATAAATACAAGTGATGCACACAAAATACTGGAGGTCAGGCAGCATCCATGTAAAAGAGTAAGCAGTCGGCATTTCTTGCTGAAATCCTTCGCCCTGATGAAGGACTTGAGCTGAAGACGTCAAATACTAACCTTTTCTTCTTCCACCCCCCCCCCCCACTCCCACAAAGATACTGCCTGGCCTACTGAGTTTCTCCAGCACTTGTGTGTATTACTCTGACTTCCAGCATCTGCAGATTTTCTCATTTGCCATAAATATAAATATACGAGATAGCTTATATACATAGATTGATTGTATATCCATAAAGTGATACCAGGCACAAAGAGCATCTGTACATTTTGTGAAGCTAATAGGAAATGATAAAATGCTGCTGGTGGGGTGAGTTAGTGGGCAGAGGTGTTGATCTGTCTTACTGCTTGGGGAAAGCAATTGTTTGAGTCTGGTGGTCCTGGCATAAATGCTGTGTTGCCTCCTCCCTGATGGGACTGGGACAAACAGTCCATGGGCAGAGTGGGTGAGACCCTCATAATGCTACTGGCCCTTTTCTGACACCTTCCAGAAAGCATGTCCTTGTTGGTAGGTAGGCTGGTGCTGGTGTAGTGTTGGACAGTCTTGACTACCCATTGTACATCCTTCCTATCTGCTGCAAAACAGCAATACAGCTTGTGAGGATGCTCTCTTCTGTGCATCTGCAGAATGACTTAAGTATAGATGTGCAAAGTCTAGCTCTCTTCAGCCTCAGAAAACAGGGGGTTTGGTGAGCTTTTGTAATTGTGTAGAATGTATTCTGTGCAAGAAGTGAATTGCAACTCATTTGAAACTGCTTGCAGTTTCCATGGCTGCGCCACTAACATAAAGGTGGGGGCAGTGAGGGTGGTGCAATTTCTCTTGGAATTGATAACCTTCTTCTACGTCTTCTAGACATTGAGGAAAAGTTTATTTGCTTGGCACCAGAGATTTCGTGTTCTTCCACCTCCCCTCTGTAAGCCATCTCATCATTAATGGTAATGAGCCCCACCACAGTCATGTCATTGGCAAACTTGATTATGTGATTACTCGGATGTTTGACCGTGTAGTCACATGTGCACAGAGTGCACAGTAATGGGCTCAGCACATTTCTGTGGGGGCACCCGTGTTGAGGATGATTTTTTGGGTTGGAGGAGCGTATGTACATCCTGACTAACTGAAGGGCTTTGGTTAGGAATTCCAAAATCCAGTTGTGTAGTGGTATGTTTCTTCTAATATTTCATAGATTTTAGAGCAATTCCCACAGATTTGGAGGAAAAACTAGGGCCTCTAGCTCATAGCTTAATTATTTTATGTCTATTATAGATTTTGACACAAATCATTTGACTCAAGATTGAAAATACAATCAATTTCCTCAATATTTTTGTACTAAATATAACAGTACATGTGAAGAATAATGTTAAAAGCAAAAAAGTAAAATTCAACCAATGTGAATTGGAACTGGATTGGTTCTTTACTCCAACTAAAGTAGATCACAGTAGGTGGGTGAGGCTGTATTCAAACCTTAATGGACCTTAAAAAAATGTTTGATAAAATCTACCCTAAGATTTTCACAAAACTAAATACAAATTATTGGCTGAAAATAAAATCAGAATCAGATTTATTATCACTGGCATGTGACATGAAGTTTATTAACTTAGCAGTAGCAGTTCAATGTAATACATAATCTAGCAGAGAGGGCGAAAAGGATAATAAATAAAATAAAACATAATAAATAAACAAGTAAATCAATTACATATATTGAATAGATTATTAAAAAATGTGCAAAAACAGAAATACTGTATATTTAAAAAGTGAGGTAGCATCCAAAGCTTCAAAGTCCATCTAGGAATCAGATGGCAAAGGGGAAGAAGCTGTTCCTAAATTTCTGAGTGTGTGCCTTCAGGTTTCTGTATCTCCTATCTGATGGTAACAGTGAGAAAAGGGCATGCCCTGGGTGCTGAAGGTCCTGAATAATGGATGCTGCCTTTCTGAGACGCCGCTCCCTAAAGATGTCCTGGGTAATTTGTAGGCTAGTACCCAAGAGGGAACTGACTAGATTTACAACCTTCTGCAGCTTCTTTTGTCCTATGCAGTACCCCCTCCATACCACACAGTGATGTAGCCTGTCAGAAAGCTCTCCATGGTACAACTATAGAAGTTTTTGAGTGTATTTGTTGAGATGCCAAATCCGTTTCAAACTCCTAATAAAGTCCAGTTGCTGTATTACCTTCTTTAGGACTACATCAATGTGTTGGGACCAGGTTAGATCCACAGGAATCTTGACATGCAGGAACTTGAAACTACTCACTCTCTCCACTTCTGAACCCTCTATGAGGATTGGTATGTGCTCCTTCATCTTACCCTTCCTGAAGACCACATTCAGCTCTTTCGTTTTACTGATGTTGAGTGCCAGGTTGTTGCTGCACCATTCCACTAGTTGGCATATCTCACTCCTGTACACCCTCTCGTCACCACCTGAGATTCTACCAACAATGGGTGGATCGTCAGCAAATTTGTAGGTGGTATCTGAGCTATGCCTAGCCACTCAGTCATGTGTATATACAGCATAGAGCAGTGTGCTAAGCACACACTTCTGAAGCGCGCCTGTGTTGATTGTCAGCGAAGAGGATATGTTATCACCAATGGGCACAGTTTGTGGTCTTCCGGTTAGGAGGTTGAGGATTCAATTACAGAGGGAGGTATAGAGGCGAAGGTTCTGCAACTTCTCAATCAGGATTGTCGGAATGATGATATTAAATGCTGAGCTATAGTCGATGAACAGCATCCTACGTAGGTCTGTGTGTTGTCTAGGTGGTCTAAAGCCGTGTGAAGAGCCATGGAGATTGTGTCTGCTGTTAACCTATTGTGACAATAGGCAAATTTAAGATACTCACTAATGCACTGTAAAATCATTCTTAATAAAACCTAAGTACAAGCTCAAGTTGTGTGATGAAGCAAAGTTGGTAACGTTCAACCTAAAACAAATGTTGTGCCAATGAGATAGCTATTACTGATCAATGCTGTACCAAATATTATATAAATCAAGCAGAACCAATATTTTCTGAATCTTGTCCAGGGAGGTGGTGGGGGGGGTGGAAGAGGAGGAGATCAGTTAAATACTTACATTTGTAATGTATGGTTCAACTGCTTGAGCAGTTCTTTTCAATAGAGCTTTTGCTAAATCATATGCTTGCTTGTTTAGATTCTGCAAGAAAAAACATCAATAAAGAAAGTTCAGTGACATTAATTTGTGAGTTATAGTGGAAAACATTGTAGTTTCTGAACTCAATTCATATTGACCTATAACAAAGAACTGCATATTAATATGTTAGAGAAACATTTACTGCACCATTTTAACCAAAGCATTCTGCATTTACACTGTTTAAACCAGGGGTTAACAACCCAGGATCCACAGACCCCTTGCTTAATGGTGTGGGTCTATGTCATAAAATAGGTTGGGCACCCCTGGTTTGGACAAAAGCTAAATTCAGAAACACAATATCTAAATCTAAATTTTTAATATGTCTTAAGAAATACAATGTCAAAACTAGTTAAAATATTTTGCCATTGTGCCAGTGATGTATCCATCCCTCTAGTTGAGGTGCCCACGTAAACAAAAATTAATTAAAATTACATCAGGTGAAATGGTTGTGGTATGAGACAGGATGCCTCAGTTTTGTAGATACTAAGCAAGCAATCTGGTTTCTGCTGTTTGCTTATTTTCAGATGTTAACACCTTTCTAACATACTCAGTTATAGAGGGAAAATCCACAATTTTATTTTAATTAGAACCTGCACTATTTGAATGGCCTTTACATCAATAACTACATCCAAGTGTTCTGCTTCTTTCAGTAACACCTATCCAACAGCTCTTTTAAGTTCTCCTGTTGTTGCCACAGCAAATGAACACCATAGCCGAAAGAAAAACAAAAATTGGTCACAACGTCAGTAGCAATGGGCTACCAGAGTACTTTCTTATCACTTTATCACGTCTATAAGTGATGCACCAATAATGTTACCAAGCAAGGTAAAAGTTATTTTATTCCAATTAAATAACATATTTCAAAACTTTCCAAAAGTGAATGGACACTCCTAAGATTAAAGCAAGTAGATGGTGGATAGCATTAGTGCGTTAATAAAATAATGATATTTTAATTCTTTAGATGAGCATCCTGCTACTTCTCTGTTCTTATGGGGCTACCTACACAGTTCATATTTTAATATCCTCAGATGTTAGTGCTGGATTTTGTCCAATTTCAAGTGATCACTCACAGAGACACCAAACCAAGATACCAAAAGGACTTCATGCAGAATTATTTTTCACCATGCACATTTTGGTAATCATCATTATACACATCAATATCTCTGTTTGGAATATTTACTTCATGAGTTTTCCACTGTACAAATTTAGATTCTATAATATTTACAATAAAAAGCACAATATCCCAACAATAGTATAAAGTCAGTTAAGTTGGGACAGACAGAATATTACCTCAATGCTAACGGACTAGATAAATGAGGAAATGATAGCTTTATTAGCCCAATGTCAAATATTAGGGGCATTTTCTAAATAAGAGATTGAATTGATTAAAAATTAGAGCGCATGGTTGCGCCATTAGCAGAATCAGCTGTCGGCAGTCTTTAAAAGAAGCAAGTTGTTCTGTGTTATTCTGCATTTATTTTTATAACCTGTGCTTATCTAGCCACAGTCATGTCTTTATTGAATAAAGAAAGTGCTTCTCGTGGTGTAAAGCGCAAACATATTGTCTATACAAGAGAAGGTGGAAGTTCTGAAAAAGTCAATAGCAGTGAAAAGCATACATGACTTGTATAACACAAGCTCTTCCACAATTTATGATATAAAGAAACACAAAGAAAACTTGCTCCAGTTCTTTGTTGTCAGTGAATCAAAAAAATATGTGCACAAGGAAAACAAGATGTAATATGCTCACAACTGGACAAAGTTCTCATAAAATGGTCTAAAATCTGCGTCAGTGAAGGTGTAGAACTGTCAGGAGAAATGGTGAAGGAACAAGCAAAATTACTTCATGAAGAATTAGGAGACTGGATTATGGGTGTGATTACAGTGAAGGTAGCTTCAGCATTTCAAGCAATGACATGGCATAAAGTTTCGTGCATTGTATGGTGAATAACGGTCAGCAAGGAAACAACTGTTGAGTTTTTTTGATGAGTTTGCTAAGTTAGTTTCTGATGAAAATTTTTCCTCAGCATGTCTACAATGCGGATGAAACCACCTTATATTGACGTTGTACTAGAAGAATGCAGAATAACCAACCCGTTATATCAAAGTTCACATCACTGTGTTAGGCTGCTCTAACACTGCAAGAACCCACAAGTGCAAGTTGTTAGTCATCGGCAAAAGTTTATACAGGCAGTCCCCAGGTTACATACGAGTTCCGTTCCAGAGTCCGTTTTCAAGTCGGATTTGTACGCAAGTCGGAACAAGTACATCCGGTATTATTTAGCGTCAGTTAGTCAAACATATTGTCTTAGTTTATAGTATATATTTCACCTTTCTATGCATATAAAACACCTAAGAAATGTATGTATTCCAATAATGAAACCACTGCGTTGCTTAGTAATAATTGTAGCTTTCATCGGGGCAGGGCCTTTTCACATGCTCCATTATTCTCACTTTATCTGCTATCCTTTAAAATTGTTCCGATCGTTGACCGACTGTAGCCTAACGCTTTTCCAATGAACAATGGCGTTTCACCTCTTTCCAAACGCTTTATTATTTCTATTTTATTTTCAATTGCAATCACTTCCCATCCATGGGAAAGAAACACTGTGGGCAGTGGGTCCCGAGCTCTGCCGGCTCCTGAGGTCCACTGGATCCTAAGGACCACTGCACTGAGACAGGCTAAATGGGACAAGTGGGGGCTGGGCTGGGTTTAGGTATTTGTTCCTCCACAATACTCCATGTGGGAATTTAAATTGGAGGTGGTAGTGTTTTTTTTAAACGAGGTCGAGTTGCGAGCTCAACATCAATCCAGCACGGATCATACAGGAGTCACTGGATTGACATCAACCCAGCATGGGAGCGGTCTGTCACTGGATCGAACTCAGGAACCTCTGTTCTCAAGTCCGGCGCTGATCTCACTGCGCCACCAGCCGACCGGAATGGGGGGGGGGGGGGGGGTGGCGGGGTCAGGATGAATCTTACTAAGAAAAATTTAAGCCAAATACCAAGTTAAACACTCAACACAGTGTCAACAGCAACGACTTAAAATGGCAGACGGTGTCGCAATCTGACTTAAAATGGCGGGCGGCATTCTCTTTCCTCAGTTCCTAAGTACGAGTTGTCCATAAGTCGGACATTCGTAACTCGGGGACTACCTGTATTCCAGAGCTTTCAAAAGGTATGAAGCAATTTCCAGTAATTTATTTTGCTAACAAAAAAGGACAGATTATACTGATAATACATTATAATGGTTTGACCATTACTTCATTCCAGAAGTGGGAGTGCTGATTTCAGATAACTGTTCTGTACATCCTAAAGGAGAACTCTTGGTAAAGAATAATGTTCACAGTATCTACCTGACACTTCACTGTTCATCATTAATTCAAACCCTGGACAATAGTATGTTACATTATTAGAAGGCCAAGTATTGCTCCCTATTTATGAAACAGCTACTACGTGCAGCCGACTCTGGCAGAGCAGGATAGAATTTGTGAAAGAATTGCTTTTTTCTTTATTATCCAAGGATGAGGTGATCATTAAGTGGACTGGAAGTGATTATTTATTTAATCCTAACCTAACCACCAGTGATTCAGCAAAATCACTAATCCTGCACTGCACAGGTCCCAATCATTCCTGATTTGTGGAACAATTTTATTTTCTAAAGAAGATAGCCCTTACTCTCACAATCAATGCTCCTATATATAGATTTCCTTTACTTCTACAAATTATTTCTGCAATTTCCCCAGCACTGTATCATTTTTATGGACATCAAAATAGCTCAAAATTGTGTTCCTCTACAAAGTTTGATAGTGTCATTTATTTTAAGCTCTATAGCAGGAAAATTAAATTCCTATTTTTAATTGCTTTACTGACCTGCCATACTGCTGGTATACATTTGTACCATATTTGTCTTTCATTCAATTTGCTTTTTGTGATC
Source organism: Hypanus sabinus (assembly GCF_030144855.1). Lineage (NCBI taxonomy): Eukaryota > Metazoa > Chordata > Chondrichthyes > Myliobatiformes > Dasyatidae > Hypanus > Hypanus sabinus. Next base: position 37,431,522 of record NC_082708.1, read on the forward strand.
TAGATATCATACAAAATGATGTTAAAATTCATCTGCCACTTAATTCTGCTAAGGTTACTGACATTTTGGGTTTTATTAAATAGAACAGTTACTGTCTCTGTATCTAATATAGAGCTATATCTGAAAACCAGAGCTTCCAACTAAAATTCAATTATGTACAAAATAAACAGTTTACACTACTGTCTTTTACAAAATAGTGCTTTCTGTATATCTCCAATTTGCCTGTAATCACCACACTGACTGCTGCTAATCACCATTACCTTATTCAGGAGCAGTTACAGATGCCAATAGAAATTGAATCTGCCAACAATACAGAAATTCCAGATTAATATCTTTTTAAAAAAATGCTACACATCATTCCAATTTTCCAATAACTGAGCAATCGAAACTGTAGTGGGCCATTCAGCTCCTTGTGCCAAGTCTGTTTTGCAGTTAGAACATAGAATGTGTCCTATCTCAATGCCAATTTCCTTCAATCCTTTATATCAAAATATTTAACAATCTCTGTGGTAACATCAACGTGACCAAGAAAAACAAAGGGCGTAAACACCCAAAGAATCCATTAAAATGGTGATGTCTGAATCAAGTAATATTGGACAAAACAAAAATACATATTGGAAAGATATCACCAGATCTTTGCAGAATTTTTTGAGCTTCCCTCAAAGCCAGAAGCATCACTGTACTACCAACTACAAAACATGGGCCTGTATTGCCAAATTAAATCTAAACAATGCACTCACAGAGGCACAAAACATCACAAATTTAACAAAATAATTTAGTGAAAGGAAGGTAAGATAAGGGATACTAGATAGATTGTGCTTGGAATACAGGAATTAAAGTTATTCAAATAAAATGCTCATGATTATGCAGTTTGGAAAATGGGCCATTCTTATGGAGTGCAGTCCACAATACAAAGGGAATCCAAGTCAAGTTTGATGCCCAAGAGCTTCAAAAATTGATAGCTAGGCCACTCTTCCAGCTCAAAGATAAATTGAATCCAAATTTTTAATCTGATTATTACCACATTTTTGTTAGACAATATTACTAAGGATTATGGAACTAAATCAAATAGATGTAGTTAATATGAGGGGCATAATTGGTAGACGAAGACAGACATAATGGCTGTATTAACTAACATCATCACAGGAACTGGCAAATTCGTAAAACCATTTTAAGATCTGTAATTTTATTTCACCTTAAGTGGACACAATGTTAAAACTGTTTCAATACAGGAAAAAAAAGCAATCACCAATGATTTTAACAGCAAAAACATTCCAGTAAACATTAGTTTAATGTAGAGCAAGTATTTTAACCTGGGGTCCATGAACTTGGATGGGAAAAAAATATACATATTTATTTTCAATGCCCTCTAAAATATAGCATTTTCTTCAATTAGGAAGGTAGTAGGCAACAACTCACAGTGCAACACAGCCAGCCAACTATTAGGCAGCCCTGTGCCTAGTAGTTGCTCAGCCACCAAATGGTGAAGTCGTGTTTTCTAACATTTGTGACCTAGACATCTACATTGCTCTTCATTATTCCCCATCTACAATTGCTTGATCAATGCGTAGGAGGTGAGCCATTTTAAATTGTTTAAGTTTTGCAAAACTGGACAGTTCAAATGAAAATTCTTAACTCTCTGTAATGCCACGTGGCCTTTTGTAATACAGTCGGCCCTCATTATCCGCAAATTCCACATGCGCGAATTCAACCAACCACGAATCGAGAAAACCCGCAAGTGCTCTTCCAGCACTCGTTCTTCGAGCATGTAGACTTTTTTCCTTGTCATTATTCCCTAAATAATGCAGTATAATAACTATTTACATAGCATTTACATTGTATTAGGTATTATAAATCATGTACAGATGATTTAAAGTATATGGGAGAATATGCATAGGTTATTGTGGATTGAGATCGAAAAAAATCATGTTCTCTTAGTAAGTCGGAACAGCTACATCCAGTATTATTTAATGTCAGTTAGTCAAACATTCATCTTAGAAAATAGTATATATTTTACCTTTCTATGCATATAAGACACTTAAGAAACAAATGTATTTCAATAATTAAACCACTGCGTTGCTTAGTAATAATTGTAGCTTTCATCAGGGCAGGGCCTTTCTCACATTATCCTTTAAAATTGTTCTGATCATTGACCGACTGTAGCCCAACGCTCTTCCAATGACCGACGGCGTTTCACCTCTTTATGATTGCTTTATTTCCACTTTATTTTCAATCGTGATCGTGATTATTTTCGTGAACAGAAACACTGCAGATTCAGAGCTCCACCGGATCCTAAAGACCACTGCTCTGAAACAGGTTAAATAAGGTCCAGGGTTCCACTGGGTTCTAAACACCACCGCACTGAAACAGGTTAAATAAGGGACTTGAGCACCCACACTTTTTGGTATCTGCAAGGGATCCCAGAACCAATCTCTCCCGGACAGGGAGGGTTGACTGTACTATGCGACTATATGCACAACAATAGCTGAACTCCAAGAAGGATCCAATGCATGAGCTACAACTCTGAGTAACTAAAAGCGATTAAAACTGTTACAACTTTGGATACATTGTAAAACCTGCCTCATTTTACTTATTTGGTATGTTGTTGTTCGTCCTTCAGAGTCAAAGACAACCACAACTTCAGTCAGTTGGAGGGTTTGTGACTGTGGGTCCGGAGGTGACTGGTGAGGCCAATCCGGGCCCTGAAAGCTCGCCCACATGTGGGACACATGAGGGTAGGTGCTGCAGTGGAAGTGGAGGTAGCTCGAGCCTTGCGTGCAGCGTGTTTCCTCTGAGCCTCTGCGGTGCGTCTGATTTCTGCTGCATACACTCCTTTAGTGGTCCTGCTCCACCAGGTTGGGCAGTCCAGAGCAAGCAATTCCCAGCTACTGGGATTGATGTTGAGGTCTTTGAGGGAGACTTTGAGGCAGTCTTTGAAATGTTTCTTCTGCCCTCCAACTGAGCGCTTGCCCTGGCTCAGCTCTCCATACAGCAGCTGCTTTGGTAGTCAACTGTCAGACATCCTGACGAATATGGCCAGCCCACCTGGCTAGGGCTTTCTGTAGGAGGGTGTAGACGCTGTGGGTGCTAGCCCACTCCAGGACCTCAGTGTCTGGGACTTTGTCCTGCCATCGTACGTGGAGAAGTCTACAGAGGCAGCTCAAGTGGAAGTGGTTGAGCTGTTTAGCGTGTCTGCTGCAGACAGCCCAGGTTTTGCTGGCATAGAGGAGGGTGGTGAGAACCACTGCTCGGTAGACCTTCAGCTTGGTGGTAAGGCTGAGTCCTCTCCGCTCCCATACATTCTCACGGAGTCTCCCAAAGGCGGCATTGGCTTTGGCAATTCTGTTGCTGATCTCTGCATCTATGTTCACCGCTCATGATAGAGTACTGCCCAGATAAGTAAAGCTGTCGACTGCCAGTAGCTTCTGCCCCTTTACTGTGATGTGTGGTATACAAATTTCTTGAATACAGGCATTCCCCAGGTTACGTACGAGTTCCGTTCCTGAGTCTGGCTTTCAGTCGGATTTGTACTTCCTACCCAAGATCCACAAACCTGCCTGTCCAGGTAGACCCATCGTCTCAGCTTGCTCCTGCCCCACCAAACTCATTTCTGCATACCTTGACAATGTTTTATCCCCTCTTGTTCAATCCCTTCCCATCTATGTTCGTGACACTTCTCACACTTTGAATTTTTTTTTAATGATTTTAAGTTCCCTGGCCCCCACCGCCTTATTTTCACCATGCACGTCCAGTCCCTATTTACCTCCATCCCCCACCAGGACGGTCTCAAAGCTCTCTGCTTCTTTTTGGATCCCAGACCTAACCAATTCCCCTCTACCACCACTCTCCTCAGTCTAGCGGAATTAGTTCTTACTCTCAATAATTTCTCCTTTGGCTTCTCCCACTTCCTCCAAACCAAAGGTGTAGCCATGGGCACCCGCATGGGTCCCAGTTATGACTGCCTTTTTGTTGGCTTTGTGGAACAGTCCAGACAGTCTATACAGGTATCCGCCCCCCCCCCCCCTTCCTTTGCTACATCGACAACTACATTGGTGCTGCCTCCTGCACGCATGCTGAGCTCGCTGACTTCATTAACTTTGCCTCCAACTTTCACCCTGCCCTCAAATTTACCTGGTCCATTTCAGACACCTCCCTCCCCTTTCTTGATCTTTCTGTCTCCATCTCTGGAGACAGCTTATCTACTATAAGCCTACAGACTCTCACAGCTACCTGGACTATTCCTCTTCCCACCTTGTCTCTTGCAAAAATACTATCCCCTTCTCACAATTCCTCCGTCTCCACTGCATCTGCTCTCAGGATGAGGCTTTTCATTCCAGGTCGAAGGAGATGTCTTCCTTTTTTAAACAAAGGGGCATCCCTTCTTCCACCATCAACTCTGCTCTCAAACGCATCTCTCCCATTTCCCGCACATCTGCCCTCACCCCATCCGCCCACCACCCCACTCGGGATACGGTCCCCCTTGTCCTCACCTACCACCCCACCAGCCTCCAGGTCCAATGTATAATTCTCCGTAACTTCCGCCACCTCCAATGGGATCCCACTACCAAGCACATTTTTCCCTCCCCCCCCCCATTTCTGCTTTCCGCAGGGATCACTCCCTACGTGTGGTAAACTATGTACAGCTGTCTGGACACGCCCCTCTGCTGACTGATCCTGTGGCACCTCCCACAGACCCCTGTATAAAGGCATTTGGGGCACTGCTCCTCCTTCAGTCTTCGACATGTTGTGCTCCCTTTTCGCTATTAATAAAAGCCTTTCATTCACTTCCAGTCTCCTAGAATTATTGATGGTGCATCACTACGTGACTCTCATCTATTCATCCCCCCCCATCGATCTCCCTCCTGGCACTTATCCTTGCAAGCGGAACAAGTGTTACACCTGCCCTTACACTTCCTTCCTCACCACCATTCAGGGCCCCAGACAGTCCTTCCAAGTGAGGCGACACTTCACCTATGAGTCGGCTAGTGTGGTATACTGTGTCCGGTGCTCCCGGTGTGGCCTTTTATATATTGGTGAGACCCAATGCAGACTGGGAGATTGTTTCGCTGAACACCTACGCTTGGTCCGCCAGAAAAAGCAGGATCTCCCAGTGCCACACATTTCAATTCCACATCCCATTCCCATTCTGCTATGTCTATCCATGGCCTCCTCTATTGTCAAGATGAAGCCACACTCAGGTTGGAGGAACAACTCCTTATATACTGGCTGGGTAGCATCCAACCTGATGGCATGAACACTGACTTCTCCAACTTCCGTTAATGCCCCTCCTCCCCTTCTTACCCCATCGCTGACATATTTAGTTGTTTGTTTTTTTCTCTCTCTCTCTCTACCCATCACTCTGCCTGTTCTCCATCTCCCTCTGGTGCTCCCCTCCCCCTTTCTTTCTCCCTGGGCCTCCCATCCAAGGATCCTTTCCCTTCTCTAACTCTGTATCCCTTTTGCCAATCACCTTTCCAGCTCATAGCTTCATCCCACCCCCTCTGGTCTTCTCCTATCATTTCGCATTTTCCCCTCCCCCCTCCTACTTTCAAATCTCTTACTACCTTTCAGTTAGTCCTGACGAAGGGTCTCGGCCCAAAACATCAACAATGCTTCTCCTTATAGATGCTGCCTGGCCTGCTGTGTTCCACCAGCATCTTGTGTGTGTTGTTGCTTGAATTTCCAGCATCTGCACATTTCCTTGTGTTTACATCTGGTATAATTTAGCGTCAGTTCGTCAAATGTTTGTCTTAGTATAAAGTATATATTTTACCTTTCTCTGCATATAAAACACGTAAGAAAAATATGTATTCTAATAATTAAACCACTGCATTGCTTGGTAATAATTGTAGCTTTCATCAGGGCAGGGCTTTTCACATGCTCCTTTATTCTCACTTTACCCATTATCCTTTGAAATTGTTCCGATCATTGACCGACTGTAGCCTAACACTTTTCCAATGTTTGATGGCGTTTCAGCTCTTTCCAAACGCTTTATTATTTCCACTTTATTTTCAATCACGATCGCTTTGTGTCAATGGAACAGAAACACTGCGGGCAGCGGTTCCCGACCTCCGCTGGGTCCTAAGGACCACCGCACTGAGACAGGCTAAATGAGACAAGTGGGAGCTGTGCTGAGTTTGGGTATTTCATCCTCCACAATATTCTGCGTGGGTATTTGAACTGGAGGTGGCAGTGTTTTTTTTTAAAAAGGTTGAGTTGGGAGCTCGACATCAACCTAGCACAGGACTGGACTGTCAGTGGATCGAACCTCCGTTCTCGAGCCTGGTGCTGATCTCACTGCACCACCAGCTGATCAGAATGTGGGGGGCGGGGTCAGGGTGAATCTTACTAAGAAAAATTTAAGCCAAATACAAAGTTAAACACTCAACACAGTGTCAACGGCAACGACTTAAAATGGTGGATGGCGTCGCAATCTGACTTTAAATGGCGGATGGTGTTCTCCTTCCTCGGTTCGTAAGTACGAGTTGCCGTAAGTCGGAAATTCGTTACTCGGGGACTATCTGTATCTGACATTTCACTTAATTAACACACGTTACTTATTTCTTTGCAAATTTATGAAACAAATTACTTAAGAACCACAGAAAAATACTGTTTAAAAAATTATCAATTGAATCAAATATTCATTTTAGATTTATTTTATATTGTTTGCAGACCCAATTTAAGTTTTAATGTCGAAGGAAAGGAAATATGATGAAAACTAAGTATCATACTGTTTCACTTGCATTAATGCACATGACAGGATGCAAAAGCCAGTGTTTCTTGTGGAGAAAAGTTCAAGATTACAAGACAAAGGAGCAGAAGTAGGCCATTCGTTGAATAGGCCATTAAGTTGTTGCGAACTGAAGTATTAACCAGCAAAACTGAAAGAGCACCTCTCAGCTGTTCATCCTGAAAACACATCTACAGCTAAAGAGTTTTTAAGCAAAGAAGGTTCAATTCTAGAAAGTTGGGACACTTCCAAAATTTGGATTTGCCATTTCTAAAAAAACCTCTTCTTGAGGAGGAGGCCCCTTTGTCTGTAAAATCAAATTCAAGTCCATATGATCCACCTGTTGTAAAAGTTGCTAATCCATGAACTGGCCATTTGGAAATCTCGATGGTCAGTGTCTGGCTGACTGGGTAATGAATGGTTCCTGTGCTTGTTCTGACTCTCCTGCTCCATACCAAAACTCTATTCTAATGAACAAGACACAACTGATCATGACTATTCCTGAAACATCTAACATATAGGTTTTGATTTTGCAGTTAAGTGCCACCTAATGGATAGCCACAGGACCCCACACTTCATTCCAACTCACTGGGACCCTATTTCCTGCACTTCATTCCAACACATTGGGTCTACTTTCCATATGTCATTCTAGTTTACTGAAACCTTACCCATTTCTTGCAACCCATTCCAACTCACTGGGGTCTTTTGCCTGCACCTCATTCCATCTCACTGGAATCCCATTCCCTATACTCCATTCCAAGTAAGTGGAGATCTCTTTCCGTACTTCATTTAAAATTCAAAGTTCAAAGTAAATTTGTTATCAAAGTATTACTTGTCACTGTGTGCTACCCTGAGATTCGTTTTCCTGCAGGCATTCACAGTGGAACAAAGAAGCACAATAAAATCTAAACACAATCATTCAATTGCGCAGAAAATGTTGGTACAGGTGTCCCCGCTTTACTAAAGTTCGCTTTTACGAAGGACCTACATTAGTACCTGTTTTCACTAACTGAAAGAAATCCAAAGAGGATTTTTGCTTTTATGTGAAAAGGTGCCTGCTTTAAACTTGTGTTTACCCAGAGAAAGACTACCATGACCGTGAAGCCTTCAGAGGATAGGTGTGTGCACATGCGTGTACTGCCAAATTTTTTCTACAAATCTGTTTTGGCTAAATCTTCCCAATTCTTTTAGGTGAAACTACACTGCATACATTATTTCTACTTTATATAGGCTGTGTATTTATCATATCATTCCTGCTTCTACTATATGTTAGTGTTATTTTAGGTTTTATGTGCTATATGATATGATTTGGTAGGTTATTCTTTGGGTCTGAGAACGTTTAAAACTTTTCCCCCATATAATTAAATGGTAATTGCTTCTTCAGCTTACGAAAGGTTTCATAGGAACACTACTTTCGGATAGCGGTGGAAACCTGTACATCACTACAAAGCCGAGGTTGATAGGTTCTAGATTAGTCAGGATGTTAAAAGCTTTGGGAAGAAGGCACAACAATATGATTGAGGGGAATAATAAATCAGCCATGATGGAAATGAGCAGCAGATTCAACAGGCTGAATGGTCTAATTCTATACTGTTGCTTACCAGAATGCCAAACAAAAAGAAGCCGTGTCCTATTAGAGAGACTTTAGTAAAGCTATGTGAACTGGAAATAGTTTGTGGACTGGTTAGACTGGAACAGAGGGGAAAAACTGGAAGCAGTTCCCTTATCAAATACTGTGAAACGTTCTCCAATAGTTGATATTTCTTTTAACATTTTGAAGCAGGTTATTGAGGAATAGTCAGCCTTGCAATTCCCATTCAGTATGCAACTGGATTAAACTATAGACATCTCTCAATGTAGTCAGCTCCTTGTTTGTTTACACTATGCACATGCTTTCCTTTTTCAAAGAAAGGGACTTCCTTTCCTCTTCCATCAACACTGCCCTCAACTGCATTTCACACAATTCTGCTTTTACCCCATCCTCCTGCCACCCGAGCAGAGATAGGGTTCCTCTTGTCCTCACCCAGCACATCGTTCTGTGAAATTTCTGACCCTGCAACGGGATCCCACCCACAAGCACATCTTCACATCTTTTCCCCCTCAGCACCCTCCCCCCACTTTCTGCTTTCCGCAGGGTCCGCTCCCCTGTCCATTCGATCCTCTCTACTGATCTCCCTCCTGGCACTTATCCTTGCAAGCAGAACAAGTGCTATACTTGCCCCTACACCTCCTCCCTCACTACCATTCAGGGCCCTTAACTGTCCTTCCAAGTGAGACAACACTTCACCAGTGAGTCTCTTGGGGTCACTTACTGTGCTCGGTGCAGTCTCCTGTATATTGATGAGACCTGACATAGATTGGGAGATTGCTTCATGTAGCATCTACACTCGATCTACCAGAACAAGTGGGATCTACCAGGGGCTACCCATTTTAATCCCACTTCCCATTCCAATGTCATGATGAGGCCACACTTAGGTTGGAGGAATAACACCCTATATTCTATTTGAGTAGCCTCCAACCTGATGGCACGAAAATTGATTTCTCAAAATTCAGGTAATGCACCCCACACTCCACTTCCTTCACCATTTCCCATCCCCTTTTCCCTCTCTCACCTTCTCCTTGCACGCCCATTGCCTCCCTCTGGTACTCCTCCCCACTTATTTCTTCCATGACCTTCTATCTAATTCACCAATCAACTTCCCAGCTATTTACTTCATCCCTCCCCCTCCAGGTTTCACCTGTCAACTGATGTTTCTCTCTCCCCTTCCCTTGCCCCCCCCCCACCACCTTTTAAATCTACTCCTCAGCTTTTACGACTTTTATTACTTATTTTGGGAGTCCCTTTTAGAAACTACAAAGGCCTTTAATTTGAACATGGTAAAAAGATGTTTCCCCAAACTGGAAAGAGAAACTTCATAGTCTTTGCATTGATAGAGCTTCTGTGATGCTTGGTAATACATTTAGTTTGGCAACTTTAGGAAAAAAGGAAACCCCTCACATTGTCATCACTCAATGTTGCCGGTGTATGCCCATGTAAAAACAAAGACTGAAAAGAAGTTTTGTCAACAGCAATAAAAATCATCAATTTCATTAGAAGCAGGTCTCTGAATAATCACATTTTGAAAGACCTTGTCAACAAATGGCTGCAAAACATGAAGTGCTTCTTTCCCACACTTCAAGAGGACAAGTCTTAAAGCACTTGTCCAAACTTAGGACAGAAGATTCACTTTGCCTGAAAGTAAAAGAAAATCCACTCTTGGAACAGTTTGAAAAAAAAAGGATTGGCTTATCCATGGATTGGCTTACCTGGCAGATAATTTTAACAAAATGAGTAAAATAAACCTTTCAAGTCCTGAAGTCATCATTATGAATGCTACTGAAAATTTTCAAGCTTTTCACGGCTGAGCTGCCGATATGGAAGAAGATATGGCTGACACCTTCACAAAGTTTCAGATACTGAAGGAAGTGCTTTACCAAGATGGAGCCAAGATACAAAACTCTCTGTCAATTTCTTTGAAGAGAGACATCTGCGAACACCTGGAAACACTTCAAAACTCTTTCAAAAGTTATTTCCATCTTGATGCCATTAAAGTTGAACCAAGGACCTGTAATCCTTTTCTTTCTGATATAAACTGTATTGAAGAGATTGTTCTAGCCAAAGATGAACTCATTGATCTTAGGACAAAAAAACAACAACAACTTACAACAACTGAGGTTTAACTCAAAAAACCTTGGAGAATTCTGGTGTTCCTTGAGAGAAGCTTATCCCCACCTTGTAGAGCAAGCTATGGAAGCAACAACATACCTTTGCAAGTCAGGATTTTCGATGCTTAAGCATTAAAACAAAAAATCAAAATTGGCTGGATGTCCCACATGACATAAATGCTGCTTTGTCAAAGACCACCCCACAATTTAATGTTCTTATTCAAGCTAAGCCAGGGGTCACCAACCTTTTCTGCACCGCGGACCGGTTTACTATTGACAATATTCTTGCGGACCGGCTGATTGGGGGGGGGGGTGTTAATCATGACTAGAATACAGGTGATAAGTCAACTATAAGTCATTAAGTCACTTATAAGTGGCTAATACACACAATTTTGTTTCTAAACAGGTTTATCTAATGAATTTAATATTAAACACAAACCACGTATTTTCCCCGCATGAATACAGTGATAAGTCACTTATAAGTCAATATCATCATAACATTTTAAGTAACATTTGGATTTTAAGCACACAGCGCATATTTTCCTCGTATGAGCATATAAAAATTATTGCAACACACCAATATCGCTGAATCAGTGGGAGCCCTGGGCTTGTTTCCCTGCAACAATACAGTCCCATCGAGGGGTGATGGGAGACAGCGATATTCAAAGGCATGTCCAGTCTATTCCACGATTTTAGTTTTTATGGCTCTCAGTATGTGCTTCTGTCCCACTTGCTCACGTTTTTTTCCGCTCAAAAAGCTCAACGGGTTTGTCTTTAAGTGCAGGGTGCTTGGACTCAAGGTACTGAAGCAGTTTTGAGGGTTTTGTTGCCTCATTAGACAGCCTCCAGGCCCGAACTCCAGCTTCCCAACCACTTGTCACCAGATGCCTTGGCCAGGTGTGGCTGGTCGTGGGTGGGGTGAAAGGACAAGGTAAGGGCCGGAGGACCCCGTGCCAGGGCCACGGAGGTCACAGTCTGGAGAGAGCAACCGACCGAGCAAGGAGTGTGAAAGGGCACGCGCCCGCGCCCCCCCCCCCCCACCCCCGTCAGAACTATCGGCCGATAAAAGTTTGGCTCGAGGGATGGCTTTCAATAGATCTCAATGAGGTAGATGCTCTGCTAATTACAAAACCCTGAGCCCAAATTAAGTCGTCTGTGGATATTTTAGCACCAGGTTCCCCACGAACATTCAGTGTGCTAAATAGGTTTAGAGGCGGTGCCCATCTGTCTGCGCTCCAGGCCAGTAGCAACGGCACTTCTCACCGGCCATGCAAGGTGGCCGGTTACCCGAGGCCAACCAGTGATCCCTGGCGCTAGGGTATCAGTCACCTAAATGCAGTGATGACCTCGCATGTGTTCAAGTTCAGCAGTGGGCGTGACAGGGAATGCGGAAAGGTGCAGTTGACTCATATCATTTCATATCACCAAATCATATCATTTCCTCGTGGTGCAGTAGCACATGCTTTGCAGCCCGGTGGTTGGGGACCACTGAGCTAAGCAACAACAGCCTAACTTTAACTTGCTTATACTTTAAATGTATTCGCGTTATTTAATGTGTTAATAAATCACCTTTTTCGCTAATTAGTTTTAAAATATTTTTATAACTGTGTTTCAATATAATTGGTTTCTTTTGTAATCCTATGAATTTTACTTTATATATTTAAATACATTATTCTGAAAAAGGGTTCATAGGCTTCACCAGACTAACAAAGGGGTCCCTGGCATTTAAAAAAAGGGTAAGAAACCCTGATGTAGAATTTTGGCATGGTATACATAATGTTTAAGTTATAGAATTTCAGAAGGAAAATAATGAACCACACATACACTTGAACTACAGAGCAAGTTTCATCAAATATTATTCCGTTATTAATAGCATTTTAAATTTACTGAGATCACAACTGATGTAAAAAGATTATCAAATTGAAGGTTTCAATCTAAAAGGCAAGTTATTATAAGATTAATACAGTACATTAACTTTAAGATAGTAAAATGCATATTTCAAATGATTTTTCTTGTTATAAGTTCTCACTGAAAATGTAATTTGCCTACACAATCAAAACAATCTGTTCTAAGTTTAACTTATCCTTGAATTCAAGAAGTATTTTTACTATTTTGCAATCTTTAAAATAATATTGCTTACTTACTTTATGAGCTGGCACAAGGTTGACAAGAACTGTATCCAAAAGTTCCTGAGACACAGTGTCTCCCTCACAAACAATGGAACTCATCAAATCCACCATGTGCATGTGAACTTTTTGGTTATGGCCATTGCTGCAAAGTATTCAAAAAGAAAAGAATCAGATTTAATGTAGTTAATGAATTTATCAAGATTTATGACCAGTATAAACTGTCATTATACAAGATCTTTTCTTTCTTTCTTTCTAAATCTTTTTATTAATATTAATAATATGGACAGAATACAGATGATATATTGATAAAGAAATTACCAACATACACATTCCATTACATATGAAAAAAAAACATACATAATAGTTACAATATAAATGAGTTTACCAAGACATAAGCCATAAGATATATGTATGGACATAGTAAATCTAAATATTTCATAATGTATAATATAAAAAAAACAGAAAAAAGAAAGAAAAAAAAAACAAAAACATTTATATAATGCAGAACTAACTAATCTAATCTAATAACTATAGCTAATAAGTAATATAAAAGAAAAAAAAACAAACAAAAGAGAAGGAAAAAAAAAAAGTGGGCTGTTTATAATATCTCACAAAAATAAGTATTCATCAATGCCGTCACTTCCGGTCCTCTCAAAATACATAAGCTAAAAGCTGGGAAATCAAATGTACTTGGCAAAGGGTCATATTACATCATATGAAAATGTTGAATAAATGGTCTCCATAACTTTTCAAATTTAATACAAGATCTAAATACAGAATTTCCTAATTCAACCATATCACGCTGCGAAGACTGCATCAATTCAGAGGCTCAGCATCATCTTCCTCTCAGAAAGCAAGTATATACAATCCCCAAGATTGTATGCATTCCAAGAAAATAGTTCAGTAAGACATACTTTCACTAGCTCCTTAAACTCTTGTTTTCAAATTTGTTTCTTCAGTGATGTTACCTCTATATTTTTGCTGTATTTCTAACCTGAACAAGAAATGATAATGGTCTGCCTATAAATGAGCCAAATTTATCATTAATAATACGATTTTAAACCTGCAATGCCATCCACTTGTATCATATAAGAAAAGATGTAAAGCAGGTGGTTCCATTCCTGCAGAGGCTTAGAATTTACAGAGGTATAGTAGTCCAGATAAAATGCTTCTTAAGGTTGCCAAGATAAGCAAATGATTAAATTTGTGAAGGCATTGGCCATAATCTTTCAATATCCTTTAGATGCAGGGTGGAATGTAAATGTTAGATGCTCAGAGACAGTATATAGGTCATACCCCAGTTACGAACACCCAGTTTTTGGTCATACCTACACATGCAAAAGCTCCTACAATATTATAAATACAAAAATCTAATGCACATACATTGTTTCTATGAATTGAAGAATTATTCTCCTCACTCTCTCTTTGGGAAAAGAAACAATGGTATGACTATTGAGGTGAATGGTAGGACACTGGGAATACAGAATCATAATTCCTTGAAAGAAACAGGTAGATGGGGTCATAGAGAGGAGTTGTGGTACATTTGTTCATTATGTGCCCTGTCATATGACATGGGCAATCATGGTCTTTCCACGTCCATGATGGTCCTTGGGAAATTTTTCTATAGAAATCATTTGCCATTGCCTTCTTCTAGGCAGTGTCATTACAGGACAGATGACCCCAGCTATTATCAATACTCTTCAGAAACTGTCTGCCTAGTGTCAGTGGTCGCATAACCAGCTGCTCCTACAACCATCCACCATCTGCTCCCATGGCTTCACATAATCCTGATCAGGGGGCTAAGCAGGTGCTACACCTTGCCCAAGGGTGAAATGCAGGCTAGCAGAGGAGGAAGCCCCCTCTACCTCCTTTGGAAGAGACACATCTTCACCCCGCCATCCTCTTGGCACATTAGCCTCCATACATTAATGAGTATAGGAGTAGGGAGGTTATGTTGAAGTTGTACAAAACATTGACGAGGCCTAAACACAAAGTACACTGCAGGTGCTGTGGTCAAAGCAACACGTACAACACGCTGGAGGAACTCAGCACGTCTGGCAGCATCCGTGGAAACAGTCAAGGTTTCAGGCCGAGACTCTTTGTGAGGACTGAAGAGGGAGAGGACAGGGGCCCTATAAAGAAGGTGGGGGGAGAGTGGGAAGAAGGCTGGCAGGTGCCAGGTGAAAAACCAATAAGAGGAAAGATCAAGGGGTGGGGGAGGGGAAGCAGGGAGGGGATAGGCAGGAGAGGTGAAGAAAGAATCTAAGGGGAAAGCACTATGGGTTGTAGAAGGAGGCAGAATCATGAGAGAGGCAGCTGGAGGAGGAGGCAGAGTGAAACTGGGATGGGGGAAGGGAGAGGGAGGGTATTACCAGAAGTTGGAGAATTCAATGTTCATGCCAAGAGGCTGGAGACTACCCAGACGGTATATGAGATGTTGCTCCTCCAACCTGAGTTTGGCCTCATCATGGCAGTAGAGGAGGCCATGTATGGACATATCTGAATGGGAATGTCAAGCAGAGTTGAAGTTGGTGGCAACCGGGAGATCCTGTCTGTTGTGGCAGACGGAGCGGAGGTACTCGACAAAGCATCCCCCAATCTGCGTTGGGTCTCACCGATGTAGAGGAGGCCACACCGGGAGCACCGGATGAAATAGATGACCCCAACAGACTCACAAGTGAAGTGTTGCCACACCTGGAAAAACTGTTTTGGGCCCTGAATAGTGATAAGAGAGGAGGTGTATAGACAGGTGCAGCACTTACATCGGCAAGACCCGACGCAGATTGGGGGACTGCTTCATTGAGCACCTCCGCTCCGGTTGCCACCAACTTCAACTCTGCTTCACATTCGCATTCAGATATGTCCATACATGGCCTCCTCTACTGCCATGATGAGGCCAAACTTAGGTTGAAGGAGCAACACCTCATATAGCGTCTGAGTTGTCTCCAGCCCCTTGGCATGAACATTGAATTCTCCAACTTCTGGTAATACCCTCCCTCTCCCTTCCCCCATCCCAGTTTCACTCTGCTTCCTCCTCCAGCTGCCTCTCTCATGATTCTGCCTCCTTCTGCTACCCATAGTGCTTTCCCCTTATATTCCTTCTTCACCTTTCCTGCCTATCCCCTCCCCCACCCCTTGATCTTTCCTCTTACTGGTTTTTCTCCTGGCACCTACCAGCCTTCTTCTTCCGAATCTCCCCCCCACCTTCTTTATAGGGCCCCTGCCCCCTCCCTCTTCAGTCCTGATGAAGGGTCTCAGCCCGAAACCTTGACTGTTCGTTTCCACGGATGCTGCCTGACCTGCTGAGTTCCTCCATAGATGAGGCCTAATTTGGGGTATTATGTGTAGTTCTAAACACCTACCTACAGGAAAGATATCAATAAAATTGATAGAGTGCAAAGAAAATTTACAAGAATGTTTGGACTTGAAGACCTGAGATATAGGGAAAAGTTGAATAGGTCAGACAAAATTAACTTGTGGATTGCCTGTAGAAACAGAATGTTTGTTACATATGAATGTTCTGTATCAAGTGAAATTGCACAATGGGTATAAAAGCTATCAGAAATGATTATGATTAATATTAACAATTTGCATATATACAGTACTTCAAGAGCATAAAACAAGTAGAAATTTTGATGTGTTAACAGAGTATTCAGATAGGCAATACAGCTGGCATTGTACATGTAGCAAACACAGTTGAAACTAACATACAAAGAGAGACACGGCACTGAATCAAATGTGGCTTATACACAGCAACACCTGTGGCTCTACTTGTTTTTGATGAGGTGCCAATACTATCAATAGTATTCTTCCCCTCCCCCACACACACCAACATACAAACAACATAGATTTGGGAACTGTTGTATCCCTTCTCTATGCTGGCATAAAGAATATTCATAAACTATTAAGTCATCAGCCCATAATCATTGCTATGCTGTACCTGCAGTAAATTTTCCTTTTCAAACACACTGCACCCCTATTTCCAATTCTTCTTATCTATCTCAACTGAAAGGCATAAAATTAGGAATACTAACATGCTATTCCTATTATTTTTGAATCCACATTTTGCTTTTTCCAGTAGTGGTTAGATTGTTTTTGCTTTCTGTTGATCCAGGTTATTTACTAGGTTTCTGGTATTGAAGTCCTTGAGGTTGTCGTAGCTGGATAAGCTCCCACCAACTATTAAATGTTCCCAAAGGGGTGTGCGTCTCAAATAGCCTTCGACAACCAAGTCCAGCTCATAGCCTTCATGTATAACTTAGCTTCTAAGCCTAGTGGCACCATTTCTACTGATAGGAGAAGGGGCAAGGGGGGTGAGGGGTTGGTTACTGGAGTCTTAAAACCAATCGGTTTGGGCAGCTGGGGCTCGTCAGTCATGGTTGGGAGCTCATCTAGGAGAAGGAAAACTCTGATCTCAAACCTCCACTGCTTTGCAGCTATACCCACTCATGGGGAAGGTTTCAGGAGTAAACAGGGGAGTCTGGAGGTGAAGTCCCTAAGGCAGCCCTACAATGAGTTTAAAGCTGACTGGCAACTATTGTACCACCACTGGTGCCAAACTATAACTATATCTGCCATTCCTTTGGATTCATCAGCTGTGTTGAGGGGGAGTCTGCTGCATGGCAACAGCTCGCTCTCCATATCGTACCACCCTGCCTTGCGTATCACAGACAGCTAAGAAGCAATATCCATGGTTGAACCCGACCAACGAAGGGCCTCAACAAACTGAAGTATGTTCTGATAAGCACCTTCCGATCACATTTTTGCACTCATTCTTCCCATTCCCTTCCAGTACTCCTTGCTAATTATATGCCTTTTGTTTTTAGTATGTTTTCTGAAACAAGCTGATTTTGAGTTTGAACACTAAATGACATTCCAGTAACTAGCAAGCAGCACTGTTTAAGTATGGAATTTTGCACTACTCAAGTACTTCACATCCAAGTACTCAGTGCAAGCCTGATGGAGGATTCAAGCACTTGGATGGACCAGTTCTACAGATGGAGATGCAAGAAGTGTCAAGACTGATCTTAGTGGATACAAAATATAGCATTAAAGCTCAACCTCTGAAGAATTCACAATGTATTAAGTAAGCCAATGGACCAAATAACTGGCTGCCTTCTTGATGTAAATTAGCTTCCTGTTAAGCAAAGAGAATAGGAAATGACAACTATGAATCTTGCTTCAAGGAATGTGTCACACATACAACCATACATATGAAATAGGAACGGAGTACACCAATTTGGCTGACATTGATTTTTAAAAGATCATAGTCTAATTAGGGAGAGCCAGCATGGCTTTGCGGATGACAGGTCGTGCCTTACCAACTTGACTGAGTTTTTTTGACAAGCTGATGAGAGAGACTGATGAGAGTAGGGCAGCAAATGTTGTCTACATGGATTTTAGTAAGACATCTGACAGGTTAGTAAATTTGCAGATGATACCAAGATTGAGAGCTGTGGATAGTTTGGGAAACTGGCAAACAATACAGCATGATATAGATCAGTTGTAGATATGGGCTGAGAAATGGCTGATGGAGTTTAACGCAGATAAATGTAAAGGGTTGCACCTCAGAAGGGCAAATGCAAGGAGACAATACACTATTAAGGGCAAGACCTTTAACAGTGTTGCTAAGCAGAGAGATTCTGTGATCAAAGTTCATAGCTCCTTAAAAGAGGCTAAAAGGTGGTTAAGAAGGCTTATGGAATGTTTGCTTTTATTAGTTGAGGTACTTGAGTTCAAAAGTCAAGAGGTTATGTTGCAACTTCATAAAACTCTGGGTTAGGCTATATCTGGAGTACTGTGTACAATTCTGGTCACCCAACTGTAGGAAGAATGTTGAGGCTTTGGAGAGGGTACAGAACAGGTTTACCAGGATGCTGCCTGGTTTTGAAAGCTCGTGCCATCACAAGAGGCTAGATAAACTTGGTCTATTTTCTCTGGTGTGTTGGAGGCTGAGGGGAGATCTGATACAGGTTTAGAAGATTATGGGAAGCAGACAGAGAGGACAGAGTATTTGTTTCCCCAAGAATGTCAAATACCAGAGGGCATGCTCTGAAGGTGAGAGGGTTTAGGTTCAGGGGGGAATGTGAGAGGCAAGGTTTTTTCACTCAGAGACTCATGGATGTCTGGAATCCACTGCCTAGAATGGTGGTAGAGGTAAATCCATTTCAAGAGATTTTTTGAATCGGCATGTGTATGAAAGGAAAGTGGAGGGATATGGACATGGTGGCGGTAGAGAGATCAGAGTTCAGGCATTTTTTAATTTGCTTTTTAGCTGATTTGGCACAACACTCTGCCTGTGCTGTACTACTCAGTCCTAAAAGGATTCCAGCAACTTGCCAAAAGCAAAAAATAACTTCTCCTTTTCTTAAGTGAGCAATCACTAATTTTTTTTTTAAAAGAATCGAGTTTAGATCCCCCCCCACAAGAAACATCCTCTCCAAATCTACATTGTCAAGACCCATTATGCTTCATTCAATGCCCCTATCACTCTAAGCTACAGCACATACAAGCTGAGCCTATTCAACTATTTTTCATAACACCCATTCAAGATATTTGTCAAATGAACATTCCCCAAAATGCACCTGACATCAACACCCATGCTTAAATAAGGAAACTGATACTGAATACATTAATCCAGGTGCAGTCTCATCAACCTCCATTACAGCTGCAGATAGCCTACATATCCTGGGAATCAAGTGTAAGCATAACTGAGGCTGTGCCCACCAGTATCAAATCCATCTCTATGCTCTGCATTGACCTATGCTCAAAGGATAGGCAAATGCTGGGGCACAAAGATACTCTAAAGGGCATCCTGGAGTACAAAAGCATCAACAACGATGAATTGGGAGCCAGGGGTGGTGGAGGTAGAAGGTGGGGTGTGGAGGGGGTCTCAATGCAGTACCAGTCAGTTCATCAAGATTAATGCTATTTCAAAGCTCAAAGACTCAATGCCAAGACAGAATGATACTGGTTGATGAAATAGAAGGTTGGTCAACACCATCTCCCTAAGCAACATACGTCTCCATGTCAGAGAGCCAATGCAATCAAGACCGATCAAGCCTGATGGTCCAAGGAGCCATCACCACCAACAGTAGTGTGACCTCCCTACTTTTATACTAAATTCCCCCACCAATAAACAGCATCACTGTTAGATCTCCCAATTACTTATAATACCTGTATAATAACTTTTTGCAAATCACTTGCTGGAAAACCCAGATCCTTTTGCATCGCTGAATCCTGCAATCTCTCAGCACTTTAGATATTATATTCTTCCTGCCAAAATTAATTTCCTCTTTCCCCTACTTTATTTTCCAGATCTCTGCCCATTAACAACCTACCCATATCCCTTTTCATTCTTTCCTATATCCTCTTCATGACTTGCTCTCTTACCCACATTTGTATCAACCACAGATTTAGCCACTCCATCTTGTGTCTTTATTCCAAGTTATTTACATACATTGTAAAAGGCTAAGGCCCTACTACTGATCCCTGTGACACCTCTTGTTACATGTCACAATTAGAAAAGATATTTGCTGTCTTTTTCCGCATTCCTTCCATGCCAATTTACCTTGACTAACACGACCTTTAGTTTTCCCTTAATATCAAATACCTTTGGAAACCAAAGTATAGTACAATGATACCTCACTTAGCAGTCAGGATATGTCTCTGGGTATCTTAGTGTGAAATAAATCAGTTCAAAAACATTATGCATAAATGGAGATTAATTACTGAAAGCATTATATTTCTGCCTATGAGCATAAGTGAGGGCCTCATTGAGGATAAACAAAAGGCATTAAATTATTAAACAGTGAGCATGCAGAATGCACTGGAAACTGACAAAAATTAAATCATAAAGACATTAGGAGAGAAAGTGGAAGAGGCTAATGCTAAGTGTGTAAGCCAAGCTATAGCTCATACTACTGGGAATTGGGATCTGGGTGTCACTTTTTCTTTTAGAAGAGATCTAGCATTACTTTCTTTACATGGAGCATTTCTCTGGAGGTGGTACATCAAAATCATCCAGTCTTGGACATTAGTGAAGCACAACTTCAGCCAAATACTGCTTGTATACATGTTGTTGACTTCCACTTAATATGCTGACATAATCAATGGCCTTCACCATATTACACAACCTCCTTCTCAACTGTGTATCATAACTAAATTTTTATTACAACTCTCAAAGAAAGGTAACAAGCCTTGAAAAAGGATGTGGTATTCCAGTTCATTCACTGTTTAGTAGAAAGTAGACCATCTCCAGTTGCTGGGTTATCAGTGTTCTAGGATGGCCAGGAGCCTTCAACAGAGCTTTAAACTCAAGGTTATTTTTAATGAAGGAATGTTTCACTCAGGTAAAAATCCTGAACCACTATTAGAAGATGGCAACATTAATCAAGCCCTCATTTACCCTTCAGATTATAGGCAGATGCTCTTAGTTCAATAATTCTGAGATTTTCTACATCAACAAGATTTCAGCACATCTCTTTATGCATTCCCCACAGCAAGAGTAATAGGTGGTCTTTAGTTGCCTTGAATCCAGCTGCATGTTTTCCTCCTCAGGCTCCACCACGAGCTAAACTATTCTCCTATCTAGTTCCAATTTCTGGCTGCTCCCCCCATATCCCTTGATACCCTGACTAATTAGATACCTAACAATCTCCTCCTTAAACACCCTCAATGATCGGGCCTTCACAGCTGTATGTGGCAACGAATTCCATAAATCCACGACCCTCTGGCTAAAAATACTTCTCCTCATCTCTGTTTTAAATGGGTACCCTCTAATTTTAAGACTGTGGACTCACCCACCAAGGGAATCAGCCTTTCCACATCTACTCTCTCCAACCCTTTCAACATTCAAAATGTTTCTATGAGATCCCCTCTCATTCTTCTATACTCTAATGAATCCAGTCCAAGAGCCAACAAACGCTCCTCAGATATTAGCCCCTGCATTCCAGGAATCATCCTTGTAAATCTTCTCTGAATTCTCTCCAACATCAGTACATCCCTTCTAAGACAGGGGGCCCAAAACTGCACACAGTATTCCAAATGAGGTCTCACCAGTGCCCCATAGAGCCTCATCAACACCTCCTTACTCTTATACACTATTCCTCTTGAAATGAATGCCAACATAACATTCACTTTTCTTACTGCCGATCAAACCTGGTGGTTAACCTTTAGGGTATCCTGCATGAGGACCCCCAAGTCCCTTTGCACTTCCGATTTTTGAATTTTCTCCCCATCTAAATAATAATCCACCAAAATGTACAACCATACATTTCTCAACACTGTATCTCACCTGCCATTTCTTTGCCCACTCTCCTAAACTGACCAAGTCTCTCTGCAACCTTTCCGTTTCTTCCAACACTTCCTGTTCCTCTACCTACCTTAGTGTCATCCACAAACTTAGCCACAAAAACATTTAATCCATAATCTAAATCATCGATATACAGTCAGCCCTCCTTATCTGTGGATTCCATATGTGCAGATTCAACCAACTGTGGATCGGGAAAACCCGGAAGTTCTCTCTCCAGCACTCGTTGCTTGAGCATGTACAGACTATTTTTTCTTGTCATTATTCCCTAAACAATACAGTATAACAACTATTTACATAGCATTTACATTGTATTAGGTATTATAAGTAATCTAGAAATGACTTAAAAGTACAGGCAATCCCTGGGTTATGAATGAGTTCCATTCCTGAGTCTGTCTTTAAGTTGGAACAGGTACATCCAGTATTATTTTGCGTCAGTTATTCAAATGTTTTTCTTAGTATATAGTATATATTTTACCTTTCCATACATATAAAACACTTAAGAAACATGTATTTCAATAATTTCACCACTGCGTTGCTTAGTAATAATTGTAGCTTTCATCGGGCAGGGCCTTTCACATTCTCCATTAAAATTGTTCCGATCGTTGACCAACTGTAGCCTAATGCTTTTCCAATGACGTTTCACCTCTTTCTGATCGCTTTATTACTTCCACCTTATTTTCAATTGCGATCGTGATTATTTTCGTAAACAGAAACACTGCGAATTCAGAGCTGCGCCGGCAGGTCCTAATGTCCACCGCACTGAGACATGTTAAATAAAGTCCTGGGTTCTGCTGGGTCCTAAAGACCACCACACTGATACATGTCAAATAAGGGACTGAGCATCCGCAAATTTTGGTATCCACGGGGGGTGGAGGGCCGACTGTACAATGTAAAAAGAAGCAGCCCCAACACTGACCCCTGCAGAACACCACTAGTAACCGGCAACCAACCAGAATAGGATCCCTTTATTCCCACCCTTTGCTTTCTGCCTATCAGCCAATGCTCTACCCATTCCTATATCTTTCCTGTAATTCCATGGGCTCTCATCTTATTAAACAGCCTCTTATGTGGTACCTTATCAAAGGCCTTTTGAAAATCCAAATACACAACATCCACAGCCTCTCCTTTGTCAATCTTATTTGAGATTACCTCAAAAAATTCCAATAGGTTGGTGAGGCAGGATCTTCTCTTCATGAAACCATGCTGGCTTGGGCCTATCTTATCATGCACCTAGAGGTGTTTCATAACCTCGTCAACTACCGATGTCCGAATAATAGGTCTGTAATTTTCTTTTTGCTGCCTCCCTCCTTTCTTAAACAGCGGAACTACACTTGTGACCTTCCAGTCCTCCTAAACCATGCCACTGTCTATTGATTCCTGGAAGATCATTTCCAATGCCTTCACAATGTCCAAAGCGACCTCCTTCAGAACCCGTGGGTGCACCTCATCCGGTCCGGGAGACTTATCTATCCTTAGTCCTTAGACTTACCTTTTCTTTCCTAATGAGTTTCTCAGTTTCCTTCTGTAAGTTTTTAAAAAGTCATCCAGTCCTCAGTTTTCCCACTAATTTTTGCTTCCTTGTATGCCGTCTCTTTTGCTTTTATTTTAGCCTTAACCTCTCTCGTTAGCCACATTTGTGCCATTTTTCCCATTCATGATTTTCTTTTTTCTTGGAATATATTTTTCCTGCACTTTATTTCTTGTAGGAATTTCATCCAATTCTACTCTACCATCCCTCCATCAAGCTTACTTTTCCAATCACCATGGGCCAGTTCCTCTCTCATATCACTGCAATTTCCTTTGTTCCACTGAAATATCGATACACCTGATACCAGCTTCTCCTTTTCAAATTTGAAACTGAACTCATATTATGATCACTACTTCCAAGTGGTTCCATTACCTCCAGCTCCCTAATCGCCTCAGGTTCATTACACACCACCCAATCCAAAACAGCCGATCCCCTGGTGGGCTTATGGACAAGCTGCTCCAAAAAGCCATCCCGTAGGCATTCTACGAACTCCCTCTCCTGAGATCCAGTACCTTCCTGACTTTACCAATCCACTTTCATATTAAAATTCCCCATAATTATCTTGACATTTTTGTTCTGACACACTTTTTCTATTTCCAGCTGTAACTTGCAGTCCACATCCTGGCTGCTGTTTGGAGGCCTGTATATAATTGCTACTAGTGTCTTTTTACCCTTGCCATTTCTTAACTCGGCCCATAAGGATTCTACCTCTTCTGATCCTATGTCCCTTCTTTCTAGTGATTTGATATTGTTGCTTACCATCAGGGCCACATCACCCCCTTTACATACCTTCTTATCTTTCCTAAACACTGTGTATCCTTGGACATTCAGCTCCCAATCACATCCATCATTTAGCCATGACTCAATGATGGCCACAATGTCGTATCTTTTAACCTGTAGCTGTATGTAAAGGGGGTTTCTTCTTTTTTCTTTGTTACTGTGTATGTAATCAAAAGGGCTTCTTTGTTTTGTTAAAAACAGGAATGCTCCTTTGTTGTGAGAGAGTGCTGGAAGCTTGATTGGGTTAAAATTTACTGATAATGAGAATTGTATTCCTTTGTAAACCAAATGGGGATTAATGGTCTTTCTTCTGAGTCTGTAAGCTTTTGCTGACAGGCTTTTGGGCAGATCGGCGTGAGGGGGTCGAGAGAGAGGACGCAATGCTGTAAGCTGGGCGAGGAACGGACCCCAAGCGGGGGTCCGAGGCCAGGAGATACTCCGAGAAGGGAGGATGAAGCTAGATGTGCTTGGTTGACCACTCGGAGGGTCCTGAGCTGCGAGTCGAGGAGTTCGAAGGGGATCGAATGGTGGCCAGAAGACTTCAGTAATTGAGCTCCAACGGTTGTGCACGAAGTGGTTTGGACTTTGATAAGTTTGGCGCCTTTTCTTTAGTTTTTCTCTTCATATATACTGTATCGTTATTAATCACTTAGTTATAGTAACCTTTATAAATTGTACTCATTTAATTGCTTATGGTGTACTGTCTGTTTTTGGGCGAGACGGGGACATCACACAGCATCCACATCAGCTGATTACCCAGTTTGGCGGGGCCGAAGGCTGCTCCCCCTAGACGAGAACGAGCTGAGCGAGCCTGAGGTGACCCGGGGGTTACATGTACAACAAGGTCATCCACTTTATTTATAATGCTGTGTGCATTTAAGTACAGTACATTTAGATCAGTATGTTACCAATTTTGCTATATTTTTAATCGCACAGCAAATTACTCTATCTATTCACCTGCCAGTCCTTCTTGCCATTTTTGCTGCACAGCATCTTTGACTTATTCCTATTTTCCTCTTTCTTGACCCTAACACCCTGGTTTCCTTCTCCCTGCCAACTTAGTTTAAACCCTCCCTAACATCTATATTAAACAATCCCACCAGGATATTAGTACTCTTTGAGTTCAGGTTTAACCCATCATTTTTATACAAGTCATTCCTCTCCCAGAATAGATCCCAATGATCCAAGAATTTGAAGCCCTGTCCACTGCACCAGTTATTTAGCCACAAATTCCTCTGCTTAATTCTGCTACTCTTACCTTCATTAGCGCATGGCTCACACAGTAATCCTAAAATTACTACTCTGGAGGTCCGGCTTTTAAATTTTCTTCCTAGCTCCCAGTAATCTTCCTTTAGGACCTCCTCTCTTTTTCTGTCTATGTCATTGGTACCAACATGTACCAACATTGGTACCAACTTCTGGCTGCACGCGCATTCTCCTCAGAATGCTCTGGACCTGATCTGAGACATCCAGTATCCTGGCAGCAGGGAGGCAACACACCATCCTGGCTCGCAGAATCTCTTTGTCTATTCCCCTCACTATGGAATCCCCTATAACTACTGCATCTCTCCTTGCTCTCTTGATCACGACACTGGGCAGAGTGTCAGAGTCCTGTTTGCTGTGGTCTTCCTCTGTCAGGTCAACCTCTCCAACAGTATCTAAAACAATATATCGATTTCTGAGGGGGACTGTCACAGAGGTGCTGTCCACCATCTCTCTATAGGTATTATCAATCACCTCCTCACTTTTCCTAATTAGCTGAAGGTCATCAAGTTGCAGCTCCAGATCCTTAACACGTACCTTAAGGAGCCTCATCTCAATGCACCTGGTGCAGATGTAATCCTTGAGGAGGCTGAGAGTCTCCCAGAGCCTCCACATCTGGCACTCCAAGCACAACACTAATCCTAGATGCATACCTCTAATGCTACTGTTATTACTAAGTAAACCTGTAACTCACTCCTTCACTATCAGACTCAAAGGTCGCTGGAAGCCGCTTCCCGTTTCCGCCTAAGTCTGTTGAGCCAAAGCCCTATCATTCTGCACCCTCTCACTCCACTGCCCACTGGATATGGCGGTGTTCTTTTTAAGTCTTCCGCACTCTGAGGTCACGCGCCTGCGCAGTCATGCCTTTTATCCCAAGCAGTTTAAAAAAAAAATCTGAATTTTCTCCCAAAAAATGGCGACTTGTTCTGTTGCCTGCTTGCTGTGAATCAAAAAAACCACTGAAGATTGCTTCCCTTTTTAAACCTTCCACGCTGAGGTCACATGCCTGCATGTGAATCCCAAGTAGTTAAAAAATTATCCGATGGCATGCATAGTGATTTCTCGAACTTATGGTAATGAACTCCCTCTCCCTTCACCATTCCACAATCCCCTTTTTCCTCTGTCACCTCATCTCCTTACCTGCCCATCATCTCTCTCTCTGGTGCTCCTCCCTCTTTTCTTTCTTCCATGGCCTTCTGTCCTCTCCTATCAGATTCCCCCTTCTCCAGCCCTGTTTCTATTTCACCAATCAACTTTCCAGCTCTTTACCTCACCCCCTCCACCCACCCAACCCCCAGATTCGTCTTATCACCTTGTGTTTCATTCTCCCCTACCCACACCTTCTAACTCTGACTCCTCATCCTTTTTTTCTACAAGCCCTGATAAAGGGTCTCAGCCTGAAACGCTAACTATACTCTTTTCATAGATGCCTGGCCTGCTGAATTCCGGTCGGTCAGTAGGTCGGTAGGTGGGTAGGTGCGTGTGCGTGTGTGTGTGTGTGCGTGCGTGCGTGTGCTTGCGTGTTGCTTGGATTTCCAGCATCTGCAGATTCTCTCGTTTGTAATTACATGTAGTGGTGCATTTGATTGTTCACCTATATGTACAACCGACTCTTCAACAAACTGCCCATTCACCAAGTTATATGAAACAGTGGTCTTGGTCAGCACAGTAAATATCACTCAATTGTTAGCTTGTCATTTACCACATTCAATTATTTTCCTGCCAGCCTTGTTTCTATTATTTGATTGACATCTTTCCAAATATGAACCTTCAGCACCTGCCTTCTCTGCCATTTACTTTACAATTCTCAAGCATTCTGGTTATGCAACGCACTAACATAATTAACTAACAAAGGCATCATGGTAGGATAGCGGTTAGAACAAACAATCAGGATTGAATTCCCCAAAGGAGATTATGCATTTTCCTGTGACCACATGGATTTCCTCCTGGTTCTCCTCCTTTACCCCACATTCTAAAAAGATACTTGGATTACTAAAGGATAGTAAATTGTAGGCGTGCTATGCTGGCACTGGAAGCATGGTGACACTTGTGAGCTTCCCCCAGCACATATTCACATTGTGGGTCATTGATGCAAATGATGCATTTCACTGTATCCTTCAATGTAAATGTGACAAACAAAGCTAATCTAATCAATTTTATCTTAATTTAGAAACAGACAACCCCAACAATGCAGTTCCAGCTTTTCTCAGCTATGGTGCCAGGATAACCATATTTCTTTGTTAAAGAGAAAGAATTTTTTCTCTAATCATAAAGAGGACCAATCATATGCTTGCAATATCTTTATAGACAGTATACATGTTTTGGTCATTAGTTAAACTACAGGTAAACTCCAGCAAACAAAAGTTTAATTTTTGAAGGTCAATTTGTCCATAATTCAGAAAACACTCAAATATTAATTGATATGGTAACTATACCTTCACAATATTGTTTTCTCTTTCTGCAAAAAATGTGAACAGATCTTCATGCTAAGTCCTAAAACTAGATAAAGAAAACCCAATTAAATAACACAAAAAGCATTATACCTGTTCACTTACTTATTGAGAAAAATGATCCAATATTATGTGTATTTCAGTAACTGGTGTGACCTCCTTATACAGCAATAACTTCAACCAATCATTTCCAGTAACTGTTGGTCAGTCCTGCACATTAGCTTGATGGAATTTTAGGTCATTCCTCCTTACAAAATTTCTTCAACTCTGGCATGGACTATTTGTTTCAGATCCTTCCTCAAAAATTCTACAGGATTAAGAACAGGACTTTGACTCAGCCATTCCAAAGCACAAATTTTCTTCTTTTTAAACCATGCTATTGTTGATTTACTCTCGCCTTTCGGATCATTTTCTTGTTGCATTATCCAATTTCTATTAAGCATCAGGTGACGTACTGCTACCCTGACATTCTCCTGTAAAATGTCTTGATATGATTTTGAATTCATTGTTCCCTCAATGACTGCAAGCTATCCTGGCCCTGAGGCACAAAGCAGCCCCAAACTTTGATGCTCCTTCCACCATGCTTTACAGCTGAGCTGAGGTTTTGGTGTTTGTGTGTAGTGCTGTTTTTTCTCCACACAAAACTATATGCATTTCTGCCAAGAAGTTCAACTTTTGTCTCATCTGTCCACAGAACGTTGTTCCAGAAATGTTGTAGAACATCGAGGTGGTTCTTTGCAAACTTGAGACATGCAGCAATGTTTTATTTTGGAGAACAATGGCTTCCTCCATGGTGTCCTTCCATGAACACTATTCTTGTTCAGTGTTTTTCCTTATAGTGGACATGTGAAAAGACTTTAGCAAGTTCTAGAGATTTCTGCATGTCTTTTGCTGTTACTCTTGGGTTCTTCTTTACCTATTTCAGCATTGCACGTTGTGCTCTTGGTGTGATCTTTGCAGAATAGCAACAGTACTGACTTCCCTTCATTTCTCTTACTGTGGACTGATGAAATGTTTTTGTAGCCTTTTCCAATTTCATGCAGCTCTACAATTCTTCTTCTACTAAGGTCTTCTGAAAGTTGTTTTGATCGACGCATGATGCACGTAAATAGATCTTTCTTGAGAAGAGCAGGGTCTGTCAGTAACACATCTTTGCGTGTCTTTTTTTTAAATATATAGTGCTGGACACCTCTACAGTCCACATCTCCATCTCATTGATTGGAACACCCGTCTCCAAACAGCTTTTGTAGAAGGTATTACGCCAAAGGTTCACATACTTTTTCCAACAAATGTATGTAATATTGGATCATTTTTCTCAATAAATAAATGAACAAATATAATGTTTTTCTGTCTTATTTATTTAATTCGGTTTTAGGACTTGCATGAAGATCTGATCACATTTTAGGTCATTTTTATGCAGAAATAGAGTTCACAAGCTTTCTAGCACCACTGTATAATGAGCGTCATCAAAAGCATATGTAAGATCAAGTACTGTAAGTGAAGAGCATGAGACCAACTCTGAGGAAACAAGTTCTGCAGTTCATAGGAATGAACATCTCCACATACAGATCTTTGACTATTACATTTTATATTATGGAAGCTCATTCGTCTGCAAGATGCCCAGAAGTGGGGTGTTCGTAAGCCAGGACAGCCCTTATAATATTCAAATATTGACATAACTGCAGTGAGTTTTTAAAAAAAGGGCCAAATTTTTTAGCAGCCAAGTAATGTTGCTCAACATTGACAGTGAATTACATTTATCTTCCACCACAGGTTCACTCTGGCCAATATTAGTTGCTGTCAGATATAGAGAATCAATGAGGTCATCAAGTAAGATGAGCAGCCAAACACATCAGAAAATTTTCACACAGTCAAATAAAGAAATTAAAACCCTTAATAAGCTTTAAGCTGTTTAAAGAAGGGAACAGTGGCAATTAAGCTGGAAGATGAATAAATTTTAAACTGTCTTTTGAAATACTATCTAAAGAAAAGTCATGGTAGAAAAAGTGACTGGAGAGGGGTAAAAAGCCAGCAGGACAATGATTTCAAAGTCCTGCACAGTGAATGTGAAATTAGAGACTGAAGAGCAGAACCTCCAGAGTAGTCATCTCCAGGTTACACCCCAGTACCACGTACTAGTCAGTGTAGGAATAGGATAATAATACAAATGAATGAGTGGCTGAGGAAGTGGTGCAAGGGGCAAGGTTTCAGATTTCTGGATCATTGGAATCTCCTCTGTAGAAGGTTATGACCTGCGCAAATAGGATAGGTTACACCTGAACCCAGAGGACTAATATCCTGGTGGGCAGGTTTGCTAGATATTGTGGAGGATTTTAAAAGTGTGTTGGAAATATGATGGGAACCAGAGTGATAAGACTAAGGATGGGGTAGCTGTTTATCAAGTCAATACAGTGTGTAATGAGACTGTGAGGAAGGACAGACAGATGATAGGGTAAAATTGCAGTCAGTGGAATGAGGCAAGTGCAACATGGGGACAGAAATTGAAAAAGATGATGAAAATAGGACTGTTATATTTGAATGCACATAGTATACAGAATAAGGTAGATGATCTTGTAGTACAGTTCGAGATTGACAGGTATGACATTGTGAGCATCTCTAAGACATACATGAAAGATGACATTTGGGAACTTGACATCCAAGGATACCTTGTTTTGAAAGAGCAGGCAGGTAGGTGGAGGGTGGCTGTGTTGGTAAAAAAAAAATATCAAATCAAAGGTGTAAAATCCTTCTGGGGAGAGTTAAGAAACTGAAGGGTACAAAGACTCTTATGGTAGTTTTATATGGGCCCCCAAACCGTGGCCAAGACGTGGAACATAAATTTCAATAGGAAATAGAAATAGTTATGTATTAGGGCAATGTTACAATTGTCATAAGGAATTTCAACATGTAGGTATTGAGAAAATCAGATTGGTGCTGGATCCCAAGAAGGGAATTTCTAGAACGCCTACAAGATGGCTTTTTAAGAGCAGCTCATGGTTGCGTCTGCTCAGGGAACAGCTATTCTGGATTAGGTGTTGTGTAATGAACTGGAATTGATTAGACAACTTAAGGTAAAAGGAATCCTTAGGAGGCAGTGATCATAATATGATAGAATTCACCATGCACTTTGTGAGGGAGAAGATAAAGTGAGATGTATCAGCATTACAGTAGAGTAAAGGGAATTACAGAGGCATGAAAGAGGAGCTGGCCAAAGTTGATTGGAAGCAATACTGGCAAGGATGACAGAACAGCAATGGCTGGAGTTACTGGGAGAAATTTGGAAAGCAGACTATAGATACACTCCAAAGTAGTAGTATTCTAAAGGGAGAATGAAACCATGGCTGACAAGGGAATTCAAAGATAGCAATAAAGCAAAATAGGGGGCATATAATCTAGCAAATATTAGTGAGTAGCTGGAGGACTGTGAAGCTTTTAAAAACCAACAGAAGGCAACAAAAAATAAATGAGAAAGAGGAAATATGAAGGTAAGCTAGTCAATAATATAAAAAGAGGATATCAGAGATTTTTTCTAGATATATAAGCAGTAAAAGGGAGGTAAGAGTGGATATTGGACAGCTGGAAAAAGATGCTGGAGAGGGTTCAGAGGAGATTCTAGGATTGAAAGGGTCGATGTATAAGGATTGTTTAATGGATCTGAGCTTTTACTTGCTGAAGTTCAGAAGAATGGGTATCTCACTGAAACCTATCAAATACTGAAAGGTCTAGATAGAATCGATATGGTGCAAGCAGGTGAGTCTAGGACCCAAGGGCAAGCCTCAGAACAGAGGAACATTCATTCAGTACAGAGATGAGGAGGCATTTCTGTACCCAGAATGTGGTGAATCCGTGGAACTCTTTGCCACGGGCGGCTTTAGAGGCTATCTCTTTGAATATATTTAAAGCAGAGGTTGATAGGTTCTTTGTTAGAAAGGGCATCAAAGGTTGCAGGGAGAAAGTAGGAGAATGGGATTGATAGGCATAATAAATCAACCATGATGGCATGGCAGAACAGACTTGATGGGCAGAGTGGCCCAAGTCTGCTCCTCTGTCATATGGTCTGAATGCAAGGCAGTAAGTAGACTTGGCTTGGTAATCTAACCTCTGTTTCAAGTTCATTCTAGTTGTAAGCAAAACTTACTTTATTACTTGAAAAAGTGTTCTGTACAATTGAGTGAAGATATCATTGCTATCTTCCAGTTCAAAGCAGATGTTATATGACTTTACCCAGGCAATGTTCTATAAAGAAAAAGAAATACAATCAGTGCCCAGCAGGATTAAACAGATGAACTAAAGATGACTGCAGGAGAAAAATTATGTTATAAAATTCAATAAAACTAATGGTATGTTATCAATATGACCATGCCAATAGTATCAAAAGGTAATTGAATACTCTGCTTCGGTAATAAACAGTGGCAAGCCAGTCAAATGTACTTAAGATACCAGAATGCAAATCAGCATCATTATTATGATCACTGCAGCTCAACAGATAATTTTTCAAATGGCTTGACTGTACTGCTGTGTTACCTAACTCTTGAAAAGTTAATAAAACAAAAGAATGCATTTCTTAGGAATAAAACTGAGGTCTCTTAGAAGCTGAAGCTTTCAGCCTTTCAGATGTCAATTGATTTGTAATGTTCCACATACTCTAGCATTAGTTCCATGTTTTATATATATAAAAGTTTTTTTTAAAGGAATGGAGATATAAAGCAATAGTCCCTCAAAAAAAACAGACAGACAATAAACAATGAGCCTTTTTGCTAATAATGCTCTTATTAGGTGCTCCAGGGTCACAGGCATCACAGTATTAATTTCAAAACACCCAAAACAAAAAACCACAATAATCACCTTTCATCCATTTTTGATTTTGTCTGAAATACGACAGAACAATTATATCAGTACAAGTCAGGTTATTCTGGAGCTCGGCAACCGACCTCGATGGCTCTAATGATCCAGAACGGATTCAAAGCCCGGACTCCACCTCCATCAATGCAGGTTCCAACGTCTTCAATCATCTTCAAAGTGCCAATTGCACAACCCCCTACCCAGACTCCAGTCTTGACTACCAGGCCAGTTCTTCACTCACGGCTGCTGGAACCCCCACCTCACCTTCCCCCACCACCACATCATAATCCCATCTCGCTCATATCCCACCACCAGCTCTTAAGCCCTCAGAGACCCCATCTTCCTCTCACACCAAACTCCCCTTCCTATCAGATACTACCAAACCCCTTCCCCCCTCCGATCCCAGGGCTCATCCATGCCAGGTCTTAACCATCCCCTCTGACGTTCCCCTGAGACAGAACATTCTGTGCTCAGTAAGAGCCTCACCTTTGTCCCCCTGCACCCACTCCTCAGTGAGTTCCACACCCACCATTACGCTGAACTTTTCTTCCGCCGCCTCCATCTCAGAGCCTACTTCTTAGGCAAGGACTCTCCACCCCGCACCAATGAACCCTTCTCCTGTCTTCAGCCAGCCTCATCTTCCTGGATACCCCACCCTGGTCTTCTGCCTGCTCTGCACCTTTTCATTTCCAACTACTGATGGGACATCAACTGTCTCAACTTCAACACTCCTCTCTCCTTTTACAACTTCACCCCTTCCTAACACTCTGCTCTTCACTCCCTCCAATCTAATCCTAACCTCACCATCAAACCAGCAGATAAAGGGGGCGCTGCAAAGTCTGGCCTTCTGACCTCTACCTTGCTGAAGCCCAGTGCCCACTAAGAAGCACCAGGCCATCATCTCCCACACCAACACAGACATCATTAACTCTGGGGATCTCCCATCCACTGCCATAGTTCCCGCACCCCACACCTCCTGTTTCTACCTCCTGCCCAAGATCCACAAACCCACTTGTCCAGGTAGATCCATTGTTTCGGCTTGTTCTTGTCCCACTGAACTCATATCTACATATATCGATTTTGTCTTATCCCCTCCCTAGTCAGTCCCTTCCTACCTACATCCATGATACTTCATATGCTCTGGATCTTTTCTGGACAGGTCTCCATCAGCTTTGCAAATCTGGACACTGCAATTTTTTCCCCATTCTTCTTTACAAAACTGCTTAATCTCTGTCAGATTGCATGGGGTTTGTCAGTGAACAGCCTTTTTCCAAGTCCAGCCAGAAATACTCAATTGGATTGAGGTCTGGATACTCTTAGCCACTCCAAGGCATTAACTTTTCTGTTTTTAAGTTAATCCCGTGTAGCTTTGGCTTTATGCTTGGGATCACTGTATTGCTGGAAAACAAATCTTCTCTCAAATTGCAGTTCTCTTGCATCAGGTTTTCCTCAAGGATTTCTCTGTATTTTGCTGAATTCATTTTCACCCTCCACCTTCACAAGCCTTCCAGGACCTGTTGCAATGAAGCATCCCCACATCATGAAGCAGCCACCAGCACCTTGCTTCATGGTAGTGATGATGCCTTTTTGATGATGCGCTGTGTTTGGCTTACACCAAACATAGCGTTTAGTCTGATGGCCAAAAAGCTCAATTTTGGTTTCATCAGACCACGGAGCATTCTTCCAGTTTACTTTAGAGTCTCCTACATGCCTTCCAGTAAACTCTAGCTGAGATTTCATGTGAGTTTTGTTCATTAAAGAAGTGCCTTTTTTCTCTTTGCCACTCTTCCATAGAGCTGCAACTGGTGAAGCACTCAGACAACAGTTGTTGTATGCACAGTCTCTCCCATCTCAGCCACTGAAGCGTGTAACTCCTCCAGAGTTGTCATAGGTCTCTTAGAGGCCTCTCTCACTAGTCCCCTCAGTCATAGTCACTCAGTTTTTGAGGATGGCCTGCTCTAGGAAGATTTACAGCTATGGCATATTCTTTCCATTTCTTGATTATTGAATATACAAGTGACTTGTAAATTTTCTTGCATCCATCTTCTGATGGGTGCTTTTCAATAACTTTTTTTGCAGGGTTGCTTGGAATTTTCCTTTGTCTTCATGATGTGGCTTTTACGAAGATACTGACTCATCAGTGGTTGGACCTTCCAGATACAGGTGTATTTTTGCTACAATCAATTTAAACACCTTGACTGCACAAAGGTCTTCAAAAACAGATTTCCATTTAACTTCTAAAACCAATTAGCTGCACCAGTGATGATTTGGTGTGTCATATTAAAGGGGGTGAATACTTATGCATTCAATTATTTTGTGTTTTATGTTTGAAGTTAATTT
This sequence comes from Hypanus sabinus, assembly GCF_030144855.1. Lineage (NCBI taxonomy): Eukaryota > Metazoa > Chordata > Chondrichthyes > Myliobatiformes > Dasyatidae > Hypanus > Hypanus sabinus. The sequence goes on from NC_082708.1 coordinate 37,466,602, forward strand.
AAAATCAGTTTGTAGAGATCTGTTTTCACGTTGACACAAATTAGTCTTTTTCAGTTGATCAGTGTAAAAAAAAGCCAAATTAAATCAGAATCAGGTTTATTATCACCGACATGTGATGTGAAATTTGCTAACTTAGCAGCAGCAGTTCAATGCAATACATAATCTGAGAGAAAAAAATAATAAAATAATAATAAACAAGTGAATCAATTACGTATAGTGAGAATATTTTTTTAAAAACCGTGCAAAAGCATAAATACTGTATATAAAAAAAGTGATGTAGTGTCCAAAGCTTCAATGTCCATTTAGGAATTGGATGGCAGAGGGGGATTAGCTGTTTCTGAATCACTAAGTATGTGCCTTCAGGTTTCTGTATGTCCTACCTGATGGTAACAGAGAGTACAGGGCATGTCCTGGGTGCTGGAGGTCCTTAATAATGGACGCTTCCATTCTGAGACGCCGCTCCCTGAAGATGTCCTGGGTACTTTGTAGGCTAGTGCCCAAGATGGAGCTGACTAGATTTACAACCTTCTGCAGCTTCTTTTTGTCCTGTGCAGTAGCCCCTCCACACCAGGCAGTGATACAGCCTGTCAGAATGCTCTCCATGGTACAACAATATAAGGTTTTGAGTGTAGTAGTTGACATGCCAAGTCTCTTCAAACTCCTAATAAAGTATAGCCACTGTCTTGCCTTCTTTATGACTACATCGATATGTTGGGACCAGGTTAGATCCTCAGAGATCTTGACAGCCAGGAACTTGAAGCTGCTCATTCTCTCCACTTCTGATCCCCCTGGAGGATTGGTATGTGTTCCTTCGTCTTACCCTTCCTGAAGTCCACAATCAGCTCTTTCGTCTTACTGACATTGAGTGCCAGGTTGCTGCTGCGGCACCATTTCACTAATTGGCATATCTCACTCCTGTGTGCCCTCTCGTCACCACCTGAGATTCTACCAACAATGGTCGTATCGTCAGAAAGTTTATAGATGGTACTTGAGCTATGCTAACCACACAGTCATGCATATACAGAGAGGAGAACAGTGGCCTCGGCTCACATCCAAGGTGTGCCAGTGTTGATCGTCAGCGAAGACTGTGATTCAATGTTATAAAACAATAAAACATGAAAATTTCTGGGGGTTGGGGAATGAATACTTTTTATTGGCACTATATATATAGCCAAGGTGCTAAAACGTTTGCACAGTACTGTCGTAATTTTATACATTGCATAGTACATCTGCTGTAAAAAAACAAATTTCGTGACATACGTGAATGATGATAAACCTGATTCTGATACAAGTGTTTATTATGTACTAAGAGTGGGAAGGGAGCTGTGAGAGGGGTAATCATGGTTGGGAAAGGAGATGGGAGGGAGCAGGATGCACAAGAGAGACATACTATAATGATTAATAAACCAGTTGTTTGCAATCAAATTACCTTGCCTGGTGTCTCAAGGCTGTGTGTATCTGCAAACCGCCACCCTCTCCCTTGACATTTCTTCACTGCCACCTATCCCACATCCCTCATACGGCACTTCACATTCACCATTCCCAACATCCCTGGCTCCCGCTCTACAACTTGCAACTTGCTCTCCGCTCTACGTTGTCAAATACAGTAGTGTGCAAAAGTCATAGTCACCCTAGTTATATACATGTGCCTACATCTTTTGTACAGTACTGTACCTAAATCAGAAACAAAACGCTAATATTCTAGAGAAATTGAAAAAGGCTTGTAGAGGCTCAGAAGTTAGTGAATCTTCCTGAAGAATGAAATGTGACCCAGATTAGAATCAGAATCAGACTTCTTATCACTGATATATGTTGTGAAATTTGATGTTTTTGTGACAGCAGTAGAGTGCAAGACATAAACACTACAAGTTCCATAAAATACAAAATACAAAGAGGAATAGCAAGGCAGTATTCATGCATTCAGAAGTTGAATGAATAAGAAGGTGTTTCTAAAAATGTTGAGAGTGGATCTTAGGCTCCTGTATCTCCTCTGATGGTTGTAATGAGAAGAGGGCATGGCCCTATGGTGAGAGTCTTTAATGTTGAATGTTATCTTCTTGAGGTTCAATGGATGAAATGACATACTCAAGACAAATACAACAAGCAGTACTGCAAAGTATCAAAGTTTCCAAACAGAAACAAAATGGCCGGGCATGTTGGAGAACTTCAGAACAGCCACACCAAGATTACCATTGCTAACAAGCAAATGAATAAGCTGTGATTTGTTTAAATATTTACAGAGAGGTAATGAAGTCTTCAAAGACAAAGGAGGAGAAGGCTGAACTACAAGAGAAAATGTATATGTTCAGAAGGTTATATCTGGTCAAAAAATAAAAACGATTAAAATCTTTGGACTTTTATTCCTTACTAACATTCACAGTAAGGTACATGTGAAGGCAGGGTCACCTTGGACTAAGCTTTAGAATTAGAAAAATAGAGGGGGAAAACAAGAGTGATTAAGGTATCCATCTGTCACACATTATACCATAAGAACTAAATATGAAAAGTCTATGTTTTGGTTACTCTGTACAAGGCAATGCTGGAGACACTTGTGGTCAGTGCCCAGTTGCCCTCCCTCTGCAATACACTGTTAAAGCAATAGTGCAGATTACTAGCTGACACCACAAATCTGAACTGAGAGAAAGGCCTACAACACCAGCACCATCTCAAATAAGCCAACCAGGGTCAAGGATCAGGGATCATAGAGAATGAAATTCTACAGAATCATTCAACATGAAAAAAAACAAAGAAATGCAATCACTGATATACCAAATCACAGTGTGACCAGCTGAAGTATACTTTAACTACTTCGGGGAAAACAAGGGGGGGGATAAAAACTGTGCAAAGGGTTATTAGATCACAATTGAAAGTTGATGCCTAATAGCTACAGGTACACAACTATAAACAGGACTAAAAGATAGACCACTATACTAAAACAGATTTGTGCCACCAAACAGTTTAGTGCATTCTGAGCCTATGTGCCTGTACCTCACGGTACCTGTGCAAATGACAGCAAATTCCACTTGACTCAAAGTTCTGTACATCTTTGCTTCTCAAAGCAACTGAGAACTCAACCATATGGATCAATAAGGAATCCAAGCAGCAATTTCCTATTATCTGTGGTATTCAAAAAAAAAAGGTGCATTATACCACTCACCTCAAGTAAGTAGAAGTATCTGTTAAATTGTGCACTTTTTGTATCTTCCAGTCCCTTTAGTTGTCTAGTTATGAACATAAAAATATCCTAAACAGAACAAAATTTTAGAACACTTAAACAACTTTGAAAACAAGACTTGAATGAACTATAACAGTATTCCAATAACTTATGAAACAAATAAATGCAAATCTGTTCAATATTAAAGAGAAAGAGCAAACAGAATTTTCTGAATCAATTACAACTCTACCTTAAGTTTATCTGGTGATGTATAGGGTGCTTCTGGCGCATAGATTCGAAAGATATCAGCCAAGCAGCAGGCAACCAACAGTCGCACATCCTTATCAGGATGCTTAAGGAAAAAATCAGAAGCAAGATGTAGAGCCAGATTGAGGTACAACTCCTTTTCATCTTCTGAATCTTGGTCCATGTCCATGAAGGTTTTTACAACCATCTAAGAGGAGACAAAGTTAAACATACTTATATCACAACTTCCACATTTAGTTAACTCAGATTAAATAATATGTATTTAAACCGAATGTCTGCAAAGAAGAAATTCCCTTTCAAGTTAGTCATATCCACAGTATCTAACTTGTCAGCAAGGTAATGGGAATCACAGCTCAGGTCAGCATCAAGTCCCACCATTAGTCACTTACTCCATTAGATACAGTCAAAACTTGGAACGCAATAAGAGGGGGGAGATAGAGATTGAAATATGATCCTTTCAGAATCACTTATACCCAACATTAATCAGAATTACAATATTCAGTTTACTATCAGCAACACTGGAGTGAATATAGTGGAAGATTCCTTGGCATACATAGATATACGCTTATAGGAGAAAAAAAGTTGGCAAGTACTTAATTAAAGCAGAAGTTCTTAAAAATGACCATGTTTTAGTCCTTGTGACTTGGGATTTTTTTTTAAGCACCATATAACTTATGAATATCTAAGTTAACTTTTGGAGGTTGGGGAACTGGGAGAGCGATAACCCTCGTTTAAAATATGCAAATCCACTGAAGCAGTTTTTGCTAGTCACTTCTGTTATGAAAGTAAAGATATTCCTACAGAATATAGTAAGCAAAAAGGGAGATCATCACTAACTACAACTGGTGTGAGCTGATTAATATACAAGCTGATGACATTGAGACTAGCTGATCCCAATGTTGGCTTTAGTTCAATGCTGCCATACAGCAAAATTATAATACTTATACTGAGACTATGCAGCCTTCGAATAGCTTAGACAGGCCAACATTCTGAATTACGCAGGAGAACAACAGGAAGTCCAAAGTGAATACCACTAATTTCTTTGGCACTCCAGACTTCAAAAAGAATCTTTTAAACATAATCTTAATAACAAGAGCCAATGCTTTCAAAGAAAGTACGGTGCAGATAACGGAGTTATATAGCGCAGACGCAGGACTTACCAAGGCTTACCAAGTCCATGCTTGCCATCAAATAACCATCCACTTTAACCACATTGGTGAGTACTTTCATACCTTGCTGATTCAAGTGCTTGTCAATATATGTCTCAAATATTGTAAGAGTACCTGCTTCCACCACTCCCACAATGCCTTTGAAATAAAAAGTTCCAGATTCCAACTACCATCTGTGTGGGGGTTAAAATATCCTAAGATTCCTCTTACCACCATCCTAAATCCACACATGCTAGCTTCAGACACCTGCATGAGGAAAACTTCCCTGCTTTCAATTCTATCCATGTCCCTTGTAATTTTGCATTTGTCAATTAGGTTTCCTTTCAGCCTCCTACATTCCAATGAAAATAATCCCAGTCTATTCCATCTCACCCCTTAACAGAAATAGAAGCAACATCCAGGTGAATCTTTCATGCATTTTCTTCACATCCTTATGATGTTGTGACCAGAAGTGCAGAGTACTAGAGCTAAGGCCCAACCAAAGTTTTACCATAGACTTCCTAATCCTACAATCTATGCACGAGCATGCAAAACCAGGTATTCTGCATGCTTCCTTCCCCACTACAAGTGCTATGACCTTCAGGGATCATTAAACTTGTACACCCTGTTCCTCATGGCTACTGGAATCCTTACATTAATTCTCTATCCTATTCTACACACCCTTCCTAAGTGTATCACCTCACACTTATCAGGAGTAAATTCCACCTGCCATTGTTCTGCTTATACTTACCAACCAATCAATTTAGTCCTGTAGCCCAGCATCATAATGATTTCTCATAGTATATGCCTTACATTCATATCTAAATCATTAATGCTTGCAATCATCATTAATGCACATTATCTTCGGTCCTCAAGGCCTTAACTTCATAAGCCTAAGGTATAAATAGTAATTTGATTTTAGCTTAAGTCCCAATTCAGAATATTGGGAATGCTGAAGTTAGGTTGCAGATGGTCCCAATATCAAGAAAATCTCACCATTAACAAATAACAGTATGACTTCTATAATAGGCATTCCAGTGTGGAAATTTAATTCTCAAAACCAACCCAACTGCTTTTTTTGTACTGTGCATCATTAACCCCTATAGTAACACAATATGCTGATTCATGAAACAATTCAGTTCCTTATTGAATTTATGGCACAGCTATCACTAGGTGGCAGTCTACTCTACAAGTCCATGACTCTGAACTAGTTAGTTTGTTATAGCTCAAATTAACCATGCAGAATCTTTAGCATATTGTACAGTAACATCTGCCAACGGCTTCCTGATCTTAAACAAAGTACTTTACTGATGTATGGTTTTCCACTGTAACTTCTAAGCTCTATTTTAACTAGTCCCATTGAACTACAATAAGTCATTCAAATAATAATTAAAGCTTAAGTCTAACTATTTTTGATCTTGCCAAAATATTTCCATTGCTGTATTTTCCAAAATACAGAAATACAAAGTGTATCACCAGTATTTCAATCCATTGTTGTATCAACAACAGGTGACTGACATTTCCAAAAACAAATCTTCAAACAAATAACAACAAAATTTGAAGTTCATCCATCACCATTTTGTATTTGTTTTATATGAATGCTACAAGCAATGAAAGTCAGTTACAGACAAACGCAACATTATGGCAGCTTGGATTATGGAAGTTTGCTTTTACAAATCACTACTATCCAAAAATTTGAGGAACAGAATAGAATTTGCTCTCACTGAATACATGTAGAAAACAAGTAAATAAAAAATCAAAACAATTTTGCTATCAACTTGCATTTCTTAAAACAAATGATAATTTTCTGGAAAAGCAACCCCTTCCCCTGTAACTTGGGGTCACCTGTAATCAATTTGTTTGCTTGGATTTCTGTTTTCTCCACTAAAAAAAAAAGATTTTAAGGAACAGTTAGAGCAAGCAACATGTTAAGCTAGAAAATATGAAAATGGAAATAAATTCAGTTTTTGCACCACATAACAAGGAAATGGTCTCAAAATTAAGATACAAACACACAAAAAACCTTTCACTATCAACCATGTTTTTGCTTGTAAGGCTCTCCAACAATCCTACTTATGAAACTGCTGCAAATCAAGAAATTTGTTCCTGATGTATTAACATAGACAAGCTGATAGTTGGCATAGAAACAAGTCATTTGGCCCATTGTGTCTATGCAAACTATCATGCCTATTGATAGAATTAATGCAGGCAAGCGGCATTACTAAATTTCTCTGTGCCTTGCTCATTCAAGTATGTGTCCAGACGCCTCTTATATGTTGGTGCTGCTCCTGCCTCCCATATCCTCTCATAGTTCATTCCAAACAAAAAAAAAGCTCCTTGTGAAAAATTTACACCTCAGATCTCCTTTAAACCTCCTCCCTCTCAACTTCAACCTATACCTTCAAGTTTTAGATAGCTTCAGCATAGGAAACAAGACTCTGGCTATCTACCCTACATATGCCTCTCAAAATTTTACTACTTCTGTCACACCATCATTACAGGGGAAAACATATCCAACCTATCCAATCTTTCATTACTCAAATCAATCCATGCAACAGCCTTATGAATCTTTTCTACGCCCCCTCTATTTCAATCACAGCCTTCCTATAGTGGATTAATGTTCTCAGAAGTAGCATGATTCACAACACCTACATGCTTGGAACTTATCCACAGTTGATTAATTAATTAATTTTGAGGACTTATCAATAGCGTAATCACACTTGTAACAGAAGGTAATCAAGGTGCATAAATTCCAGTTTATTATTTTAGATTGAAAACAAACCTTTAGTCTTCGAACCATTTCTTCCTTGGATATTTTATCAGAGATTTCTTTAACCCCGGGTGGGTATATAATTTTTCCATCATTGGCCTTGGGCTTTGTGTGAGCCATAGTAAAAATTCACGTTTTCTCACCTGAAAATAAACAGAATACATAATAAGGTTTTTTTCCGACCAGTTCAGCTTATGAAACATTAAGTGCCAGTGATAGGGATGTCTTCCCACTTCTGATATTCACATATCAACATCAAGTACAGACAGTTTAACTACGTTTGGTATAATCACTCTTCAGTTCACCATACCACTATGCAGCATACTGCACTGTTACAAGACTCAATGCAAGTTAAAAATAAACCACTTTATCTGGTCAGAGTACATTGAAATCTTCTGGAGTCTATACAGAATTCCCCATCCTTAGCCAACATGCTCTTTCTTCCAGCCTACACAAGAAACATTTTTTGTCCGTCATCCTTTACTCTTTCCTCTTCATATATAATCAGACCTGTTAAATATATCCAGCAGGGCTGAACTATAATATCAAAAAAAACACAGCTTAATTTGATTTCACATGACTTCAGCTCGTCAAAGTAATTCCTATTTTTGCCCACCACACCATATCACCCTTGCCCAACTTCATGGCTACATTGATTAACTTGTTTCTTTCCTTCACAGGTAAAGTGAAGGGTCCCTCACATGAGCTTCTCTTCCATTTTCTATTTTGTTACTTTCGTTGCCTCAGTTTATCTTATTCTACTCATACATGTTTAGTGCTAGGCAGGTGCCATAACCTTACCATTAACGAGACATTACATAAACCTAGAAGCTTAATGTGCTGGTTTCTGTTTCTATTAAGCCACTTTAACTCAGTCGATCAGGGTTCCTTTTCCATTTTCTCTCCTACTGAAATATAACTTGCATCTCTTTCCCAGTTTGATGTGCAGTGATAGATCCAAATCATTGCTTGTTTCTCTTTTGATAGATTCTGTCTGATCTACTGAATAACTAGCATTTTGTTTTTATTTTGGATTTCTAGCATCTGTAGTTTTATTAATTGTCTTCTCGTATATACCCTCTTCTTTGTCCCAATCGGCAAAAAAGCACATGTGAATGTACTTACAGAATTATTATCAACAATATTGCATAAATGAGGCTAATACTACCCAAAGCTAACAGTTTTCCAGTATCTAAGCTGCTGTTAGTTATTTCCTATATTTAGTAATGGCAATGGTTTGTATACAAGTTCTGATAATACATAGAGCATAGAGATTTACAGCACATTACAGGCCCTTCGGCCCACAATGTTGTACAGCCCATGTAACCTTCTCGACACACTGCCTAGAATTTTCCTAGCCCATAGCCCTCTATTTTCTAAGCTCCATGCACCTATTTAAAAGCATCTTAAAAGACCCTATCGTATCCACTTCCACCACTGCCACCGGCAGTACATTCCACAAACCCACCACTCTGTGTGAAAAACTTGCCCCTGAAATCCCCTTGGCACCTTAAAACTATGATCTCTCATGTTAGTCATTTCAGCCCTGGAAAAAAGCCTCTGGCTATCCACACGATCAATGCCTCTAATCTTCTTATACACCTCTATCAAGTCACCTCATATCCTCCATCGCCCCAAGGAGAAAAGACCAAGTTCACTCAACCTATTCTCATAAAGGTACACCCTCCAATCCAGGATTATAAATCTCCTCTGCACTCTCTCTATAGTATCTTCATCCTTCCTGTAGTGGGGAGACCAGAACTGAACACCGTACTCAAATGGGGTCTGGCCAAGCTCTTTTATAGCTGTAACATTACCTCACGGCTCTTGAACTCAATCCCACAGTTGATAAATGCCAATACACCATATCAAGTCAAGTCACTTTTATTGTCATTTCAACCATAACTGCTAGTACAGTGCATAGTAAAAATGAGACAACGTTTTTCAGGACCATGGTGTTACATGACACAGCACAAAAAACTAGACTGAACTACATAATTAAAAAAGACACAGAGAAAGGTACACTAGACTACAGACCTACACAGGACTGCATAAAGTGCACAAAAAAAGTGCAGGCATTTACAATAAGTAATAAACAGGACAGTAGGGCAAGGGGTCAGTCCAGGCTTCGGGGATTGAGGAGTCTGATAGCTCGGGGGAAGAAACTGTTACACTGTCTGGTCGTGAGAGCCCGCATGCTTCGGAGCCTTTTCCCAGACGACAGGAGGGAGAAGAGATTGTATGAAGGGTGCGTGGGGTCCTTCATAATGCTGTTTCCTTTGCGGATGCAGCGTGTAGTGTAAATGTCCGTGATGTCTGGAAGAAAGACCCCGATGATCTTCTCAGCTGACCTCACTATCTGCTGCAGGGTCTTGCAATCCGAGATGGTGCAATTTCCAAACCAGGCAGTGATGCAGCTGCTCAAGATGCTCTCAATACAACCCCTGTAGAATATGATGAGGATGGGGGGGGTGGGAGATGGACTTTCCTCAGCCTTCGCAAAAAGTAGAGACGCTGCTGGGCTTTCTTTGCTATGGAGCTGGTGTTGAAGGACCAGGTGAGATTCTCCGTCGATGTTCAGCGGGGAGTGGTTGCTCCTTGCCCTCCTGAAGTCAACAACTATCTCTTTTGTTTTGTTCACATTAAGAGACAGGTTGTTGGCTCTGCACCAGTCCGTTAACCGCTGCATCTCCTCTCTGTAAGTTAACTAGTCATTCTTGCTGATGAGACCCACCACGGTCGTGTCATCGGCGAACTTGATGATATGGCTCGAGCTGTGTGTTGCTGCACAGTCATGGGTCAGCAGAGTGAACAGCAGTGGACTGCGCACACAACCCTGGGGAGCCCCCATGCTCAGTGTGATGGTGTTGGAGATGCTGCTCCCGATCCGGACTGACTGAGGATCCAGTTGCAGAGGGAGGTGTTCAGGCCCAGTAGGCTCAGCTTTCCAATCAGTTTCTGAGGGATGATGGTGTTGAATGCTGAAATGAAGTCTATGAACAGCATCCGAACGTATGTGTCTTTTTTGTCCAGGTGGGTTAGGCAGGTGGAGGGTGGTGGCAATGGCGTCATCTGTTGAGCGGTTGGGGCGGTACGCTAACTGCAGGGGGTCCAGTGAGGGGGGCAGTAGGGTCTTAATATGCCTCATGATGAGCCTCTCTGAGCAACACTGTCAACCTGCGCAGCAGCTTTGACTGTCCTATCGATACGACCCCAACATCTCTCAGATCCTCCACACTGCCAGGAGTCTTACCATTTATATTATATTCTCTCTTCAAATTGGACCTACCAAAATGAACCACTTCATACTCATCTGGGTTGAAGTCCATCTGCCACTTCTCAGCTCAGTTCTGCATCCTATCAACGTCCCACTGTAAACTCTGACAACCCTCCAAACTATCCACAACACCCCCAACCTTTGGTCATCAGCAAACCTACTAACCCACCCTTCTACTTCTTCATCCAGGTCATTTATATATTTAAAAAAAATCACAAAGAGAAGGGGTCCAAGAACAGATCCCTGTGGAACACCACTGGTCACCAACCTCCATGCAGAATACAAACTCTTTACAACCACCCTTTGCCTTCTGTGGGCAAGCTATTTCTAGATCCACTAAGCAAGCTCTCCTTGGATCCCATGCATCCTTACTTTCTGAAAAAGCCTTGGATAGGGAACCTTATCATATTTTATAAAACACTCAAGTGGTAATTTTTACCAGATAGAAGGTGGGGAAATTAATATGCCTTCGCCCTCTCTCAGTTGGCACCACCACCATTTGTATTACAATCTCTTTAGTTCCCACCCTATCAAAATAATCCTTTTAAAAACTTCCGTCGGTAACTGGATACTAGACTTATTAAAAACTGAAAGATCACAGTTAGTCTGTGTAGATTTCATCTTACTTAAATTATTGTGCACTCTATTTATACTCTATATTCTATTAAGAGTGTACTGCTGTGCTTTACACCCTGGTCCGAAGAAACATTGTCTTGTTTGACAGTATACATGCATGTAGTTAAATGACAATAAACTTGATTTGTTCTCTCCATTCCTCCCACTCTCTGCAACTTAAAGCCCTCTAATCTGCCAACTCTGGTGAAAGGTCAATGACCTGAAAAGTTAACAATCTTTTCTCTTTTCTATAATACATATATATTCATCTATAGATTAAACAACCAAGATTGATTGGAATGACACTAGGTCCAGCCAGCAGATCGAGGAAACTTAAAATGGCAGAACAAGGTAAGATTATTTACATATTAATGCCAACAAGCCCAGTAAGCAATGTCCAACATGTAAAAATTTGTCAAACAGAGCAGCTATTTTGAGGCCAAAATGCTAAGTACAGTACAAAGGTTTTTATAAGCGAAGTTTCATTGAAAAGGCTGAAGGGTGTTAAGGTGCAGTAAGTCAAGGCAATGTTTTTCTTTCTTCTACCCTCATCATCAAAGCCCTATGCTCCTCCTGTGAAGTGAGAAAGAGATCAGGGAGAAATTGAGTACAGGCGGTCCCTGGGTTACAAACGTCTGACTTATGGACAACTTGTACTTACGAACGGACTGCCATAAAGCCTACATTAAAAAATTGAGTTAAATACAATGGTTTGTAATAACAAATGCACGCACTACTTTGTGGCGCTCATGAAAACCTTGTGCTGTTTTAGTGGTTCGTCGACTTGAGGAAGGAGAACGCCGCCCGCCATTTTAAGTCAGATCAGGTTGCCGTTAACAGTGTTGAGTATGTAATTTTGTATTTAGCTTAAATTTTTCTCTTATTTACCCTTGTAACCATGCCTCCAAAGCGTAAATCCAATGAAAGTGCTGGTGATGCATCAAAGAAAAGGAAAACGATTACAATTGGAAATAAAAGTGGAAATAATAAAGCGATCAGAAAGAGGTGAAATGCCATCGGTCACTGGAAAAGCGTTAGGCTACAGTCGGTCAACAATCGGAACAATTTTAAACAATAAAGTGATGATAGCATTTGAGGAAGAAGACTGGGACCCCAAAACTCCAGAACTGAAAAAGTTTTTGATGGAAGAGTTAGCTGAAGCCTTTCATCTCATTGAAGCAGGGATGGCAAAATTAGAGGAGCAAGATCCTAATACAGAGAGATTCACCAAAGTTTACCGTACAGTTACCGAGGGCCTCAGCTGCTACAAAGCCATTTATGATGAGAGAAAGAAAAGCTCTGCACAGAAAGGTAAAATATACTATACACTAAGACAAACATTTGACTAACTGATGCTAAATAAGAACTGTATGTACCTGTTCCGACTTACCTACAAATCTGACTTAAAGACAGACTTAGGAACGGATCTCGTTCGTAACCCAGGGCTTCCCTGTATCTCTACATTTGCAGAAAGTTTGTCCAGCAGTGGCTCTCCTTAGGCCTTATGGATTAGCTGGAGTGTCGGCTGAACTCACTAGGGAGCACAGAGGCAGCAAAGAGTGCTAACAATGAGTTTTAGGTAAGTAGTCACACAACAGAATCAACTAAATAGATGGGTAGCTGTCTGGAGGAAAAGGTATAGAGTGTTGCTGTCCCTTGAGGCTTTCCCTTTATAACAAGTAGACTGTTTTGGATACTTTTGGAGTGGATGACCTCTCAGGCAAAAGCAGCAGCTAGATCAGTAGTTCCTTTACTGGCTCCGTTGTAGAACAGGAAGGCCAAAGTCTAGAAGAACATCAGTGATGGGGACTCAAATCAGGCACTCAAATAGGTATTTCTGTGGCCAAGAGTAAAGATCAAGATGATGTGTTGTATTCCTGGCAGTAAGGTCAAGGACGTACCTGAGCAAGTGCAGGTCGTTCTTAAAAGTGGTGAGCAGCCAGAGATCATGCTGCATATTTTTACTAAGGACGTAGGTATCAAGAGAAAAATGTCATGCAAAGCAAAATAAAAGTGTTAGGGAAAAAGTTAAAATTCAAAACCTTAAGGCTTGTAACCTCCATTTATTCCCTGTGCTACTCGCTACTGGCAGCAGCAATAAAAGGATCATCCAAATGAATGCAGAACTCGCATGGGGAAGGGGGGACATGAAGAGGAAGCTTCTGCTCTTTAAGGCAAGGTGACTTGTACAGGCTGCACCTGTCTGTGGGTTGGTTTACTAGTTACTCAGAAGCATTTAAACTAATCTGGGAGGAGAGTGGGACCCAAAGTAGTCATGTATCAGAAAAGCAAGTTAATACAAATATAAACAAGCCCAGTAGGCAGGCCAGGCCACGAAGCTTGAAAAGTCTGATTGTTTAAACTGCATCTACCTTAATGCAAGAAGCCACATAGATATGGCAGATGAACTCAATAAATGGATCAGCAGTGGGATTAGAATATTTCATCTATTATGGAAATATGGTTGAGGAATGAGCAGGATTGGTAGCTCAATGTTCCAGGGTACAGGTGACCCACAATTTTCAGTGGATCAGGTACACCCTATCCTTGTTATACGCACCTTCAGACTATGCGGATCCACAGTTACGCGAGGAACCTATTTCTATCAACGTCTCCTTATATGCGTCCAAAACTCAGTTACGCGAGGAGCTCTGCTTTCCTGCCAGTACAAGTCACGTGCGCGCCTCACAGTCTAACTCCTGACAGTCTCGTATTGGTTTTGGCAAGCTGTGGATGTGCAATCTTGCGTTCTTAAACTTTTATTGGTTTTATCTACGGTGCAGTGATTTTGTGCTTGAAATATTTAACCATGTCTCCTAAACGTCCGATTTCATGTCCTGGGCCATCAGTCGTGCGGCAGAGAACCACTTTAACATTTGAAAAAAAGTTGGAAATTATAAACAGTGCTGAATCAGGTAAAGGTAACACAGCTCTGGGATGCTACTGCTGGGAACAGAATTTTGTCTTCAAAGTTTTTCTGTTGCTTGACAATGCACCAGCCCATCCTAAACATTTGGGCAGTATTCATCGTAATATAACAGTGCGCTTCCTGCTGCCTAACACAACATCGCTGATTCAACCACTCCACCAAGGTGTGATCCACATTCAAGTTTTTTTTTAAAAACGGTGAACTCTCTCTCAGATGCTGCAAGGAACAGACGACTTTGAAAATCCCGGGAGTTTACCAACGGTGAGGGAATGGTGGAAGTTGGAACACTTGGCACAAATGGGATGGACATGGACCCAAGTTTAGAATGGAGTCAGCATTTCAGTCCTTCCCTGCCATCAACCCTTCTTCCTTACAAGCAAATTTAGGCTGAAAAACAAAATACTACCAAGCAAACAACCCTCGCCACTTTCTTCAAACCGGTGTCAAATCCTGCTGCCGTTCTGTGAGTCTTCCTTCACCCCTTGTTTTTCTCGATGTCCACCTTATCCATGTAAAGCTGCCCAACATCACAACCTCTCATCTCCCACAGCAAACATACCTGCCACCATTGGTGAGTACTGTACACCCTAGTATGTTAACTTTCTATGATTTATTACACTGAAAAATTACCTTAAATTGATTAAATATAATATAAATGTTGCCTTGTGGTACTGCTTTTGTGTCGTATTGGTATGAAAATGTGAATAAATTACAGATAAAACATATTTAGGAAGTCCTCTGGAACGCATTCCTATTTTCGCCATTTAAATAATTATTCACATTATGCGTTGACTGCGAGGAACGTATCCCCCGCATATAACGAGGATAGGGTGAAAATTCATCCTTAAGGAATTACAAATAACTATCAAAAATTAAGATATAGAATAAAAATCTGTTCTTCCAAAATTTATGTGAAAGAATTTTTTTTCAACTTGCATTTTTTGCAGTGTGCACAAATGAAATAGCATTGTGTTTGGGGGGGGGGGGGGAGGATGGAGGGAGGGAAAAAATATCACAAAATGCAGCATCTTCTATGAATGATAAGCTGTTTCTTCTACCATACCCAACCTCCCTGATGACTGCTTCAGGTTGACAAGAGATGGAGGTACAAAAGAAGGCGAGAAAATATTGTTGGGGAGTGGGCAGGTTGGGGAGTGGGCAGGGGATACATCCAGTGAGGCCCTAAAAGGTGGAACCTAGAAATAAAATGGTGATCATTTTGATGGGATTATAAAGTTCAAAGTTTGAAGTAAATTTATTATCAAAGTATAATAGTATGTCACCATATACAACCCTGAGGTTTGCTTTCTTTTAGACACACTCAGTAGATCCAAGAACCATAACAGAATCAGTGAAAGACTGCACCCAACATGGCGTTCAAACAATCAGTTCTGCAAAAGGCAACAGACTGTGGAAATCCAAAAGAAGGTAGCTGGTGGTGAGAGTTCAGATGCTCCTGTACCTTCTTCCTGATGGCATCATGAGAGCATGACCTGGATGGTGGGAGTCCCTAATGATGGATGCTGCTTTCCTGTGACATCGCTCTATGTAGATGTGCTCAGAATCAGGAGGGAGGGCATTACCCATGATGGACTGGGCCATATCCACTACACTTTGTAGTATTTTCTATTCAAGGGCATTGGCGTTTCCATACAGGCTGTAATGCAGTCAGTCAATATATTCTCCTCTGCCCATCTATAGAAGTTTGTCAAAGTTTTAAATATCATGCCAAATCTTAGCATGTTCCTAAGGAAATAGAGGCATTGCCATGCTTTCTTTATAATTGTATTCATGAGCAGGACTCAGGACAGGTCCTCAAAAATGATAAAACCAAGGAATTTAAAATTGCTGACCCTCTCCAACTCTGATCCTCCGATAACATCCGGTTCACGAACCTTTAGTTTTCTCTTCCTAAGAAAATAATAGTTCCTTGGACTTCCTGATATTGAGTGAGAGGACGATACTGTAGCTCCACTTAGCCAGATTTTCAATGTCTCCTCTACGCTGATTTGCCACCACTTTTGATTCGGTCAATGACAATGGTGCTGTCAGCAAACTAAAATATGGCATTGGAGCTGTGCTTAGCCACACCATAATAAGTGTAAAGCAAGTAGAGCAGGGGACTAAGACACCTTGTGGTGAATCTGTGCTGATGGAGATTGTAGAGGAGATGTTGCCAAACTGAACTGACCGGTGTCTGCAAGTGAGAAAAGCAAGGAACCATTTGCACAAGGAGTACTATGTACAGTTCTGGTTGCCAGAATATAGAAAAGATATGATTAAGCAAGATAGGGTGCAGAAAAGATATACATTCCTCATTAACCGAGGTTCCCTAAATTGCCAGAGTTACCCGTCACTACAACATAAACAATTCCCACCCTGATTGAAGGGTTTGAATGAGAAATTATACAGGCTGTATCTGTATTCCTTGGAGTGAAAGAGGCTGAGATACAGGTATATAAAATGTGGAGAAACTAAGACTGGATCAATAATCATTGTCTGTTTCCTATCATAGAAGTATATAAAACTATGCAGCACATGTTTAAAGTGGGAGGGAAAAGATTTAAAGGGGATATAAGGGGTACATTGTTCACACACAAAGTGTAATTAGTATCTGGGCACAAGAGATAACTGCAGATTCGAGAAATCTTGAGCCACACACATAAAATGTTGGAGGAACTCAGCATCAGGCAGCAACTATAGAGGTGGTGTTTTGGCTCAAGACACTTCATCAGGACCGTAAAAGGGAGCAGAAGCCAGAGTAAGATATGGGAAGGGAAGGAGTACAAGCTAGCACATGAATGAGCAAGATTGGATGAGGGGCTGACATAAAAAGCTAGGAGATGATAGGTGGAAAAAATAAAGTGGTGAAGAAGGAAGAATTTAATAGGAGAGGACAATGAACCATGGAAAAAAGGGAAGGAGGAAAGGGCCAGGCAGAGGTGATGGGCAGATGATGAGAACTGGGGGGGGGGGGGGGGGGTGAGGAGATTGGGGACCTGAAAAAGAGGGCAGCGGGGAGGGGGTCATTACCATAATTCATGCCATCACACGTTGGGGCTACCCAGACAGAATATTGAGGTATTGCTCCTCCAACCCGAGTTTGGCCTCATTGTGGTAGTAGAAAAGGCTACAGACAGTTAGATATCAGTTTGGGAATGAAAAGTGGAATTGAAATGGATAGCCACCAGGAAAGCTTGCTTTTTGTGGTGAATAGTTTGCTAACGACACTATTGATGGCTAAATAAAAGGTTGTGACAAATCAGCATATTGGAGGGAGTTTCAAAATCTGGCTGGGTGGTGAGACAAAGGCCCACATCTGGTCCACTAGACATTGCTAAGGCATTGTGGGAGGGTTGATCAATAGCCTACTGAATTAAGCATCTGCTTGAAACAGTAATACTCACAGAATTTCACAGTTCAGTAGAATCCTAAATTCCTCTTTCACAATTCCTGTCCTAATAGTGCAAATGCATAAGAAAGTGACACATCTTCACCATTTTCAAACCCATGTGGTTCCAAGGAAAAGAAGCCACTTCCTATCCAACTTCAGTTAAAGACATACTCCTCCCAACTGCCACAACTTGGAAGAAAGAAATATCATTAAAGATCAGAGCTGGGTTTATCCTCAACAATGGCGATAAATGCAACTACAGCAGTCCTGAGTAGATAAACAGTTTTAGTTTCCTTTCAAGGGTCTTGCAAGATAACTTGATTAACTGACTGGGGTAGAAAAGGGTGTAGAATTTGTCAATTAAAAGAATTGTGACCTTGAACTAGCAACATCTATCTCCAAGCAATTTCAGTACTTCTAATCTGTGCTATCTACACAATATGGAAATTTGTTGTTCAGTCTTGCCAGCAATTAGCAGAACAAATCTTTTCCAATTAATTATCACCCTGGTTATTATAAACAGCGTTCTCAATCAGCGTGTACTTACTAATAAACTGCTTACCAATATTCCATTAGGTTTTATTTTTCTACTTTGCTTCAAAACATCATTACAACTTGCTAACTATAAACTACAAATATGGGAAGTGCAAATGACTGACCTTGACAGGGAGGCAGCATCTGATTCAACAGAGCAAAGTAGCACAGATAAACTGAAAGCAATGTGAGAGAGAATGAAATCGTAGTTGCTATGATTCTGACTCACATAAAATAGAAAGTCCCATTACAGCCTTCTCCTATCCAAAATGATGCAGAATTGTCAGTCCCTTGTGCTTAACTACAAGCATCCTTAAAAACTTCTTCAAACTATGAACCTCAGCTCTTCAATTTGATGACAACAATTTTATTTTGATTTTCTTTGAACTCCCTGGAAGAAAATTTTTCTATAATCCCTAGCCAATGTTTAACCCTTAACAGCTATTACAACAAACCAGAATGTTTAGTGATTTTCTTACTACTCTGCAAGAACCTGATCTACTGCATTTCTTAATACAAAAACTAACAATTCCAAACTACTTCATTTCATGTAGGATCATGAAAGGTAGCAAACAAATCTCTTTCTAAATTTTACATCCATCCTATTAAACTATCAACAGTTTTAAAGTACTGTATTTGATCACCACTCAGTTGTTTATGGTTAGAAATAAAACATATTCAATTTTTTCTCTATAGCTTAGTTACAGTCTGTCACATCTGGCAAAACCATTGCTTGTTTTTACATCTTTTCTGATGCCTCAATATACATTTAGTAACAGAAGCTGAAGATGTGCTTTCAAAACTTCTTAAAAGAGAGGTGTTAGATTTTAAATATGCAATTCAATTGAAGTGTATATGAAGTACAAGTCGAGGTGCATCTAACAGCAAATTTCCAAAATATATTTCCAAAAGCTACAGTTGCAAGAAAAAGTTAGTGAACCCTTTCAATTATCTGGTTTTCTGCATTAATATTCATAAAACATGGTCTGACACTCCACCTAAATTAATAACACACAAACAATTGCACTTTTCATGTCTTTATTGAACACATTGTTTAATCATTCACCATCCAGGTTGGAAAAAGTATGTGAACTTTTTTTATGTAATAACTGGTAGAAGCTCCTTTAGCTGCAATAACCTTTACCAGATGTTTCATGTAGCTGCTGATCAGCAATAGCAAGGAGGAGTTTTAGACCATTCCTCCATAAAATAATGTTTCAGTTCATGAGTATTTATGGGATACCTTGCATAAACAGCCCTCTTCAGGTCATGCCAGAGCATCTCAATTGAATTGAGGTAACTTGGCCATTACTAAACATGAACTTTCTTGTTTTTAAACCAGTTGCTGTTGATTTACTCTTGTGTTTCGGATCGTTGTCTTGTTGCATCATCCAATTTCTATTTAGCTTCAGCTGACGGACCTCTACCCTGATGTTCTTCTATAAAATGTCTTAATATAATTTTAAATTCACTGCTCCCTCAACAATTGCAAGCAAAGCAACCCCAAAACATGATGCTCCTTCCACCATGCCTCACAGTTGAGTTAAGGTTTTGGTGTACATTGCCCCTTTTCCTCCACACACAGCAACATGCATTTCTGCCAAAAAGTACCACTTTTGTCTCATCTGTCTGCAAAACATTGTCCCATAAGTGTCATGGAACATTCACGTGGTCTTCTGCAAACTTGAGACATGCAGCAATGTTTTATTTTTGGAGAGCAGTCATTTCCATTGTGGTATCCTTCCATGAACACCATTGATATTCAGTGTTTTTCTTAGACACATGAACTATGAACCGATGAACATTCAGGTCTTTAGAAATGCTTTTGTAGCCTTTTCCAACTTCACGCATCTCTATAAATTTTCTAAGGTCCTTTGAAAATTTTGATTGAGGCATGAAACACATAAACAGATCATTCTTGAGAAGAGCAGGCTCTGTCAGTAATCTGAATTTGTGTGTCACTTTTTAAATATATAGGGTAAGGTAGCTCTACAACCCACACCTTCAATCTCCAGTGCAAATAGCTTTAATAGAAGGCATTACCCCAGAGGTTCACCTACAAATTAGACTGTGTTTGTTTAAATGGTGCACACAGTTTTGATGAGAAGAAATACAATTGTTTGTGTGTTATTAGTTTAAGCAGACTGTTTGTCCATTATTGTGATAGAGGAAGATCAGACCACATTTTAAGAGTTATTAATGCAGAAAACCAGGAAACTGCAAAGGGTTCACAAACTTTTTCTTGCAAATGCACATCTCAGAATCAGATTTATTATCACTGGCATGTAATGTGAAATTTGTTAACATTACAGAGACAGGAATGGATTCTCAATATTCCTGGATTTCAGAGTTTTAAAAGGGACAGAGAGGGGGTGGGGAGGGGAGGAGGGGCGGCATTACTGCTCAGGGATGCTATTACATCTACAGAAAGGGTGAGTAATGTAGCAGGTTCCTCTTTTGAGTCAGTATGGGTGAAAGTCAGGAACAGGAAGGGAGCAGTTACTCTATTGGGAGTATTCTATAAGCCCCCTGGTAGCAGCAGAGATACCAAGGAGCAGATTGGGAGGCAGATTTTGGAAAGGTGCAAAAATAACAGGGTTGTTATCATAAGTGACATTAACTTCCCTAATACTGATTGGCACCTGATTAGTTCCAATGATTTAGATGGGACAAGTTTGTTAAGCATGTCCATGATGGATTCCTGTCACAGTATGTTGGCAGGCCGACTAGGAGGAATGCCATACTAGATCTAGTATTAGTTAACAAACCAGGTCAGGTCACAGATCTCTCTGTGAGCATCTGGGGGACAGTGACCACCACTCCTTGGCCTTTAGCATTACCATTGAGGAGGACAGAATCAGAGAGGACAGGAAATTTTTTTAATTGGGGAAGGGCAAATTATGAGGCTACAAGGCTAGAACTGGCAGATCTGAATTGGGATGATGTTTTTGCAGGGAAATGTACTATGGACATGTGGTTGATGGTTAGGGATCTCTTGCAGGATGTTAGGGATAAATTTGTCCCGGTGAGGAAGATAAAGAATAGTAGGGTGAAGGAACCATGGGTGACAAGTTAGGTGGAAATTCTAGTTAGGTGGAAGAAGGCAGCATACATGAAGTTTAGGAAGCAAGGATCAGATGGGTCTATTGAGGAATATAGGGTAGCAAGAGAGGAGCTTAAGAAGGGGCTGAGGAGAGCAAGAAGGGGGCATGAGCAGGCCTAGGCGAGTTGGGTAATGAAAAACCCCAAGGCATTCTTCAATTATGTGAAGATCAAAAGGATGACAGGAGTGAAGGTAGGACCAATTAGAGATAAAGGTAGGAAGATGTCCCTTGAGGCTGTGGAAGTGAGCAAGGTCCTCAATGAATACTTCTCTTCGGTATTCACCAATGAGAGGGAACTTGAGGACGGTAAGGACAATATGAGTGAGGTTGATGTTCCACAGCATGTTGATTTTAAGGGAGAGGAGGTGTTAAAATACATTAGGAAGGATAAATCCCTGGGGCCTGACAGAATATTCCCCAGGCTGCTCCATGAGGTGAGGGAAGAGATTGCTGAGCCACTGGCTAGGATCTTTATGTCCTTGTTGTCCACGAGAATGGTACCAGAGGAATGGAGGGAGGTGAATGTTGTCCCCTTGTTCAAGAAAGGTAGTAGGGATAGTCCGAGTAATTATAGACCAGTGAGCCTTACATCTGTGGTGGGAAAGCTGTCAGAAAAGGATAGGCATTTAGAGAATCATGGCCTGTTAGGGACAGTCAACATGGCTTTGTGAAAGGCAGATCTTGTCTAACAAGCCTGATAAGAGTTCTTTGAGGAGGTGACCAGGCATATAGACGAGAGTAGTGCAGTGGATGTGATCTACATGGATTTTAGTAAGGCATTTGACAAGGTTCCACACCCTAATCTTATTCAGAAAGTCAGAAGGAATGGGATCCAGGGAAGTTTGGCCAGGTGGATTCAGAATTGTCTTGCCTGCAGAAAGCAGAGGGTCGTGGTGGAGGGAGTACATTTGGATTGCAGGGTTGTGACTAGTGGTGTCCCACAAGGATCAGTTCTGGGACCTCTACTTTTCGTGATTTTTATTAACGACATGGATATGGGGGAAGAAGGGTGGGGTGCCAAGTTTGCAGATGACACAAAGGTTGGTGGTTTTGTGGATAGTATAGAGGATTGTCGAAGATTGCAGAGAGACATTGATAGGATGCAGAAGTGGGCTGAAAAGTGGCAGATGGAGTTCAACCCGGAGAAGTGTAAGGTGGTACACTTTGGAAGGACAAACTCCAAGGCAAAGTACAAAGTAAATGGCAGGATACTTGGTAGGGTGGAGGACCAGAGGGATCTTGTGCACAGATCCCTGAAAGTTGCCTCACAGGTAGATAGGGTAGTTAAAGCTTATGGGGTGTTAGCTTTCATAAGTCAAGGGATAGAGTTTAAGAGTCGCGAGGTAATGATGCAGCTCTAAAAAACTCTGATTAGGTCACATTTGGAGTACTGTGTCCAGTTCTGGTCACCTCACTATAGGAAGGATGTGGAAGCTTTGGAAAGGGTACAGAGATTTACCAGAATGCTGCCTGGTTTAGAGTATGCATTATGATCAGAGATTAAGGGAGCTAAAGCTTCACTCTTTAGAGAGGAGGATGAGAGGAGACATGATAGAGGTATACAAGATATTAAGAGGAATAGATAGAGTGGACAGCCAGCACCTCTTTCCCAGGGCACCGCTGCTCAATACAAGAGGACATGGCTTTAAGGTAAGGGGTGGGAAGTTCAAAGGGGATATTAGAGGAAAGTTTTTTACTCAGAGTGATTGGTGTGTGGAATGCACTGCCTGAGTCAGTGGTAGAGGCAGATACACTAGTGAAATTTAAGAGACTGCAAGACAGGTATATGGAGTAATTTAAGGTGGGGGGTTATATGGGAGGCAAGGTTTAAGGGTCGGCACAACATTGTGCACCAAAGGGTCTGTAATGTGCTGTACTATTCTACGTTCGCAGCGGCAGTTCAATGCAATACATAATCTAGCAGAGAAAAATAATAATTAATAAACAAGTAAATCAATTACATATATTGAACAGATTTTTTAAAATGTGCAAAAACAGAAATACCGTATATTAAAAAAGTGAGGTAGCATCCAAAATTTCAATGTCCATTTAGGAATCCAATGGCAGAGGGGAAGAAGCTGTTTCTGAATTGCTGAGTGTGTGCCTTCAGGCTTCTGTATGTCCTACCTGATGGTAACAGTGAGAAAAGGGCATGCCCTAAGTGCTGGAGGTCCTTAATAATGAAAGTTGCCTTTCTGAGACATTGCTCCCTGAAGATGTCCTGGGTACTTTGTAGACTAGTACCCAAGATGGAGCTAACTAGATTTATAACCTTCTGCAGCTTCTGTCGGTCCTGTGCAGTAGCCCCTCCATACCAGACAGTGACGCAGCCTGTCAGAATGCTCTCCACGATACAACTATAGAAGTTTTTGAGTGTACTTGTTGATATGCCAAATCTCTTCAAACTCCTAATGAAGTATAGCCGCTGTCTTGCCTTCTTTATGACTACATCGATATGTTGGGACCAGGCTAGATCCTCAGAGATCTTGACATCCAGGAACTTGAAGCTGCTCACTCTCTCCGCTTCTGATCCCTGTATGAGGATTGGTATGTGTTCTTTCGTTTTAACCTTCCTGAAGTCCACAATCAGCTCTTTCGTCTTACCGACATTAAGTGCCAGGTTGTTGCTGTGGCACCACTCCGCTAGTTGGCATATCTCACTCCTGTACGCCCTCTCGTCACCACCTGAGATTCTACCAACAATGGTTGTATTGTCAGAAAATTTATAGATGGTATTTGAGCTATGCCTAGCCACACAGTCATGTGTATATAGAGAGTAGAACAGTGGGCTAAGCGTGCATACACACACACACACGTACGTGTTGATCGTCAGTGAGGAGGATATGTTATCACTAATCTGCACAGACTGTGGTCTTCCAGTTAGGAAGTCAAGAATCCAATTGCAGAGGGAGGTACAGAGGACCAGGTTCTGCAACTTCTCAATCAGGATTGTGGGAATGATGGTATTAAATGCTGAGCTATAGTCAAAGAACAGCATCCTGGCACATGCTTGTGTTGGCCAGCTGGTCAGAAGCAGTGTGGTGAGCCACTGAAATTGCATCTGCCATTGACCTATGTTTGCGACAGGCAAATTGCAATGGGTCCAGGTCCTTACTGAGGCAGGAGTTCATGCATTTCTATTTGACATACAGAAATTTGAAATGCAATAATGAATTCAATTAGATTAGTTACTGAAAATCATTAGCTTCAAAGAAAGCAAAGCCAAAATGAGTGATTTTTCCCTTTTTGTTTTGCAAGATTGCTTACTTCAGTCAAGTAAAAAGTGTGAATATGTTTTGGTCAGAAAATACTGACCAGCCATGCAATATGTTGCTCTCACATTGTTGAAAAACTGCTTTGCATCTTGAGCAAATCTATAAATCATATTAAAACATGTACTGATTGGAGACTGCATTCACACTGTATGTTAGAATGCAAGCCTAACTCATCATCATTTTTGTCAAGTAAATGCAAGAACCGCTTATTATCTTTACAGCATTGAGACTATGCTTGATTTTATACAAATGTAATAAAGCAAATCATTTCTTTAAGGTACTACTTAATGGAAATTAACAAATTCAGTGTTCCAGGACAGGTAAAGAATACCGGCATCGTTGTTAATCCTGATGTTCCATGACAATAATAGTCTAACTGTGCAAGATCATCATCTACAGCAGCAATTTAATAAATGAAAACTTCCAGCTCAGCAATTTGTTTTCTATTTAATAAATTTGTTCTTCTCAAATGTACTACTCCTTCATATAAAGCAGGAAGCCATGTGGCCCACGGATTGCATCAGCATTACCTTAGCACTGCACATAAACTACAGACAAACAAGAGATTGCAAATGCTGGGATTTGGAACAAAGAACATCAAGCAGCTAGAGGAACCAAGTAGTCAGGTGGTATCTGTGAAGGTAACAGAATAGTCAACATTTAGGGTTAATACCCTGTGTTGGGACTCAATAAGAGTGTATTCATAGAAGGAAACTGTTTGAATTTGTTCTTGAAAGCCCTTATGACTTAATAATGGGGAAATAAGGTGCTCAATTATACAGCCATATGAATACAGAGTGGTGGGGGCAAGGGAAATCAGTTGTTGTTAAAATGGTGGAGAGCTTGTGAAGTATCCAAATGTAGGTGAAAGCGATTATTGGAAATTCAAGGAGTTACGTTCAGTGGAGTAAGAGCAGCCAGAAACAAATCAGCCAATGAAGGAAAGTGCTCTCTGTGGATCTTGGGGAGGAGAGATAAGTGAGTAGCACGGGGTTGTCACATTACCAGGTTAAAGACTGTTAACAGGAGATCTGCAGATGTGATGAGATACGTGATTGTATGGGAGATAAGTGTCCTAGTATTTGTTCATTGTAGTCCCATTTGACTTTTGCAAATAATTGCTTTAGTTCATTTGTGTTTAAGCAAAATTTTCTTTGTAAATTACAAAAAATTCTGTATTAACGTGGCCTCTGTTAACTAATTTTCACAAGAAAGTAGAGCACATTGATTTGGCTAAATTGCACAATAAGCTTAAAAGAATTGTGCTCCTTTCTGTCACCCAGGGGGAGCAGAGAACCTCTATTTTCAAAAATAGTCAAGCAACAAGAAATAAATGGCATCTTTTTACCATGGTGAAAGATTCCAAGTTTCATAGCCGTCCACAGTTCTGCCATAATGAAATTATGAAGGTCATGAATATTTAATACAATTTTGGTTTTGCCACCCAAACAAATATAATGAACTGTAGTTTTAAGTTTTTATACAAACTTAGAAATATCTACTTTACCCTGTACAATTATTGTAATTATTGCATGTTTGTAATGTGGAAAAGACTTTTTAAATTCTATATTCCTACACCTTCAGATAAATGTTATAAACAAGACTAAAAGTCAGAAATGACAGCAAGATAGCTTCAGCAGCACAACACATTTGTGCACATACCGACTACAACTTTGAGGAGGAACTTATCAAAACCAATGCGTGCAACAAAATTTGACTGGTAAAATCAATGCCATCTACTAAATCCAGTGTAGTGACTGTGACAAGTACTATGTTGACCAAACAGGACAAAAAACTATCGACCAGGCTACAGGAGCAGATGACACAACCCACTCTTGCTAGTATCAGCTCATGAAGTCGAAGGAGGACACCATCCCAACTGGACAACAGTCTTCACTCAAGCAAGAACAAGAAAGGAATGAGCATTTCTCAGAACGTGGTTCTCTACAGAAGGATCAATCAACAAAGACATTGACACAGATCTGGTATACAAACCCAAATGAATAAAAGAGAAACAATGATGTCAACAATCAACAGTAATCTTGGGATCTGGATAGTGAAGGAAACACTTCCAACAGACCTCCCTCTAAGTTAGTCAACCAGATTCTTCTACTGCTAAACTGCTCAGTGTTTTGAACCAGCCAACCAGATTACAACATCTAATCAATATCCATTTGGACATGGAGGAATATATAAGCTGGCGTTCTGAGAAGACAACACCCTCAACTGTACACTGATGATAGCTTCTCGATTGGAGCTGAAACATCTGCAAGCATTTTGCCAAGCTCAGTGATCAACCAAACTTCCAAATACCCAACCCGATCTAATAATGTTCCACTATATTTCAAAAATACTAAAAGTCATAAGTAGCATTTCAATATGTGTGAAAAGGCCACCAGTATTTGCACCTTTCATCAACAGCAGAAAATAACTACATGTAGTGATTCACCAGAATCAAAAATTTGACTATTTGGTTGCATTTATTTCCTCATCCTAAATGAAATTACTTATCCACACCTTCCAAAGAATATGAAATCAGCAAAGCTTGTAGTTTTCAAGTAAGATTGTTTAAGGCCAATGGGACGAGTGGAGAGTTAAGAAGAGCTGTAAAGGAATAAAGATAACTACTGGGGAATAAGGGAAATTTTAATTGCTGATGGCAAAGATGAACAACTATGGCTCCTTTCTTAGGTATTTTCGGGGTGTATTTAATAGCTTATTGGAACTAAGTGTGTGTAATCAGCTTCTACTACTTAGATAAAACTCCCATGAAACTGGAGATATTTCACAATATTAAGAAGGCATCATTTATCCATATTGTCTGGAGAATGACAATTTTTGAAATTTAAGGTTCTCTGCTCCCCATGGATGCAGGATCATCCACGATTCCTTTTATATCTACTAATACAATTTATCCCTAATAAATGTTTGAACTTTCCATAGAATAGTGAAAATTAGCTGGCAGAGGTCACATTAATATATTACACTGCTTCTCAGGCATACCTTCAGGTTTGAAGACGAATTACTCGCACGACAATTCTGTGGTTTCTGAGGTCAATGTGGGACGTGCAACTTGGGCACAGTTGCAGCAGCTGGTGCTTGACAGGGCAGATGGGCGTGACAGTTATGCTCAGTGTTCAATTAAAGGACCCTAAAATTCTTGGTCCAGTTGTGAATATTCCTTCTCCTTTTGGAATGATCATGAGTCAAAGATTCCAAGAAGTTCATAGGATATTACTTCCTTCTTAATGAGCTTCCAGAACATGCTCAAATTACTTTCCTTCCTTGTAATTTCTCACAGTGACTGAGCTGAACGTGCTTGTTGCAGTTGTATAGTGTTAGGCATGTGAATAGCATGGCATGACCAAGAGAGCAGTCTGAGAGACTAAGTACTGTGGGATGTCAGCCTGTAAGAGGAAGTT
This sequence comes from Hypanus sabinus, assembly GCF_030144855.1. Lineage (NCBI taxonomy): Eukaryota > Metazoa > Chordata > Chondrichthyes > Myliobatiformes > Dasyatidae > Hypanus > Hypanus sabinus. The sequence continues at coordinate 37,494,491 of NC_082708.1, forward strand.
GAAAATTGTTCAGTGAGCCCAGAACATATTGTGAGCACATGTGAGAATTGTCTGCTTGTTGTGGCTCAATGACAGAGTGCTGTTCTAACTGCAGAGGCTAAAGAGCCAAGCACCAGAGGCAAGGAGAACAAATAGGTGGTCAGGGGATGCAGAGGGCTGGCTATGGAATTACTGAGTCAGTGGACTGGGCCACGTTCAAGGACTCAGAGGACCGCAATGAATATGCAATAGCAAGGACTTCATAAAAAACACTTGAGAATAAGATCCCTCAAAACCATTCCATCTTCTCTAAAAGAAATTCACAATTTGCTGAGGTCTTGATCAGAGGTGTTCAGGTCTGGCAACCAAGCAAAGTACAAAAGTGTCAGGTATGACCTCTGGAAAGCCATCTCACAGGCAAAGTGGCAATTGTGGAACAAACTTGAATTGACAGCTGTGGCAGGGCTTGAACATCATCTATTCCTACAAAGCAAAAGCAAGCAATGTATATGACAAAAAGGTTTTGCTCCCACAAGTTTGATTCCTTTTATGCTCACTTTGACCAACAAAACATGGGGGCACTGTCATGAATTCCAACAGACACCAAAATCCCTGCGATTTCAGTCTGAGGCCAACCTGAAAGCAGCCTTCCTGGTCCAGGGTCTCATCAGTAGTTATAGGCTAGCAAACACAACAAATTGCAATAAGGTTTTGTTTTTATATCAACATGGCCAATTTCAGCAAGAAGGCTTACGATAAACCATAAGATACAAGAGCAAAATTAAGTCATTTAGCCTATTGAGCCTGCTAAGCTATTTCATCATGACTGGTTCATTTTCCCTCAGTGCCAACCTCCTGCCTTCTCACCATTTCATGCCCTGACTAATCAAGAATCTATCAACTTCTGCCTTAAAAATACCCAATGACCGCCTCTGTAACTGCCTGTGGCAACAAGTTCTGCAGGTTCACCACTCTCTGACTAAAGAAATTCCTCCTCATCTCCGTTCTAAAAGGACATCCTGTAGCGGTGTCGGTGAGCTGCAGTTACAAAAAGAGGTTTATTCAATCTTCGCAGCCTCGCTTTAAAGACTTCCTGATCCCGCCTTCCCCAGGCAGGAATGCTGTAGGGGGCGCGTATTCATAGCCCATCCCGTGCGCAGGCTTTTCCCCTTGCTGGTGATACAGGCTTGGCACCCTCTTTGGGACCTGCCTCAATGCCTGCGCGTGCTGCTTTGCGCCAGGTTCAGCAGTTCGAGTGCACTGGGAAGTGGGTCGCCACATACCCCCCCCCCCCCCCCGGAACCGGCGATACACCCCCCAATGTCCACAGTCTGGGTCGGACTCTGTTTGGGAGGTCTGCCTCTGCACTGCGGTGCCCGAATCTCGACCGGCTGCGCCAAGTCCACATGGGCCGGTTTGAGTCGGTCCACCGTGAAAACCTCCTCTTCCCCCCCAATGTCCAGCACAAATGTGGACCCGTTGTTTCTGATCACCGTAAACGGCCCCTCGTAGGGCCGCTGTAGCGGTGCCCAATGTCCGCCCCGTCGTACAAAAACGAACCTACAGTTTTGCAGGTCTTTGGGTACACAGGTCGGGTTCTGCCCATGCTGCGAAGTGGGTATGGGGGCCAGGTTACTAAGCCTCTCGCGTAGTCTGCCCAGGACTGCTGCGGGTTCTTCCTCTTGCCCCCTTGGGGCTGGTATGAACTCTCCTGAGACGACCAGGGGTGCGCCGTACACCAACTCGGCCGACGAGGTGTGCAGATCCTCTTTGGGCGCCGTGCAGATTCCGAGCAGGACCCAGGGAAGCTCGTCCACCCAGTTAGGCCCTTTGAGGCGGGCCTTGAGAGCCAACTTCAGGTGACGGTGGAAACGCTCCACTAGTCCGTTCGACTGTGGGTGGTAGTAGTTGTGTGGTGCAGCTGTGTCCCTAAAAGGCTGGCCATAGCTGAAGGTGAACTGGGCGCCTCTGTTAGAGGTAATGTGGGCCGGTACACCAAAGTGAGATACCCAGGTGTCAATCAGTGCCCGGGCGCAAGATTCAGAGGTGGTGTCGGTGAGCAGGACTGCCTCTGGCCATCTTGTGAACCGGACCACGATAGTCAGGAGGTGCTGCGCTCCTCGCGACACTGGCAGGGGGTGCACGATATCCACATGAAACGCCGGCGAGTGGGGTGGAACTGCTATGGCAGAGCTTTGGTGTGCCGCTGCACCTTGGCTGTTTGGCAGTGCATGCACGTTCTGGCCCATTCACTGGCCTGCTTGCGGAATCCGTGCCAAACGAACCTGTTGGCTACCATCCAGACGGTTGTCCTGATGGAGGGGTGCGTTAAGTTGTGAATGGAGTTGAAAACGCGCCGCCGCCGGAACGACGGGGCAGGGTTGGCCGGTGGTGACGTCACAGAGTAGGGTCCTCTCACCTGGGCCTACGGGGAGGTCCTGGAGCTGCAAACCAGAGACTGCAGTCCTGTAACTAGGGATCTCCTCGTCTGCCTGCTGCGCCTCCGCCAGTGCTTCATAGTCTACCCCCGGGACAGGGCTTGGATGTTAGGGCGGGAGAGGGCGTCCACCATGACATTGTCCTTTCCCGAGAGATGCCGGACATCCATCGTGTATTCGGAGATGTAGGACAGATGTCACTGCTGGCGGGACGACCAGAGATCGGATGCTTTCGTGAAGGCAAAGGTAAGTGGTTTGTGGTCCGTGAACACAGTGAAGGGCCTACCTTCTAAGTACCTGAAATGCTGGATTGCCAGGTATAAAGCCAACAGTTCCCAGTCAAAAGCACTGTATTTGAGCTCGGGTGGTCGTAGATGTTTGCTGAAAAACGCCAGGGGTTGCCAGCGACGCTCGATGAGTTATTCCAGCACTCCACTGACTGCCATGTTGGATGCGTCCACTGTGAGGGTGCTAGGGACGTCCGTTCTGGGGTGCACTAGCATCGTGGCATTTGCCAAGGCTTCTTTGGTTTTAATGAAAGCGGCAGCGGACACCTCGTCCCAGGTAATGTCCTTGCCCTTACCTGACATCAGGGCGAACAGGGGGCGCATGATTCGGGCAGCTGAAGGGAGGAGGTGGTGGTAGAAATTCACCATACCCACGAATTCCTGAAGGCCTTTGATTGTGTTGGGTTGGGGGAAATGGCGGACCATGTCTACCTTGGCAGGCAGAGGGGTTGCCCCGTCTTTAGTAATCCTTTGACCCAGGAAGTCGATGGTGTCGAGCCCGAACTGGCATTTGGCCGGGTTGATTGTCAGGCCGTATTCACTCAGTCGGGCGTAGAGTTAACAGAGGTGGGACAGATGCTCCGGACGACTGCTGCTGGCTATGAGGATGTCGTCCAGATAGATGAAAGCAAAGTCCAGGTCGCGTCCCACCACATCCATTAACTGCTGAAACGTCTGTGCTGCATTCTTTAGGCCGAGCAGCATGCGGAGTAACTCGAAAAGGCCGAACGGGGTGATGAGAGCCGTTCTGAGGACATCGTCCGGATGCATCAGGATTTGATGGTATCCCCGGACGAGGTCTACCTTGGAGAAGATCCGTGCGCCGTGCAGGTTTGCTGCAAAGTCCTGAATGTGCGGCACAGGGTAGCGGTCCGGTGTTGTAGCCTCGTTCAGCCTGTGGTAGTCACCGCATGGTCTCCAGCCCCCTGTTGCTTTGGGCACCATGTGCAGGGGGGAGGCCCATGGGCTGTCGGACTGCCGTATGATCCCCAATTCCTCCATCCTATTGAACTCCTCCTTCGCCAGCCGGAGCTTGTCCAGGGGAAGCCTTCGAGCACGGGCGTGGAGGGGTGGTCCTTGTGTCCGGATGTGGTACTGTACGCCGTGTCTGGGCATGGCTGCTGTGAACTGCGGTGCCAGAACCGATGGGAAATCCGCCAGGACTCTGGTGAAGTCGTTGTCGGACAGCTTGATGGAGTCTAGGTGTGGGGCCGGCAACTGGGCTTCACCCAGGGAGAACATTTGAAAGATCTCAGCGTGGACCAGTCTCTTCCTGGGCCGGTTGACCAGTAGGCTGTGAGCTCGCAAAAAATCCACTCCCAGGAGCAGCTGGGCTATGGCGGCCAGTGTGAAGTCCCACGTGATTCGGCTGGAACTGAACTGTAGCCGCACTGAATGGGTGCCATAGGTCCTTACTGTGCTGCCGTTCGCGGCCCTCAGGGTGGGACCCGGTTCTCTGTTGCAGGTGTTGTAACTCGGAGGTAAGACGCTGATCTCCGGTGTCGACCAAAAAGCGGTGTCCTGATTGCTTGTCCCAGACATACAGGAGGCTATCCCGATGGCCAGCCGCCGTAGCCATCAGCAGCGGCTGGCCCTGGCATTTCCCAGGAACTTGCAGGGTGGGCTAAAGCGGCGGGCTTCTGCGCCCCACCACTGGTGGTAGAAGCACCATTGTTCGTTGGTCTTCTCACCCCTGCCTCTGGGGTTAGCGGGCTCTGCGGCCGGGCCGGGTCTGGTTTGCTGCTGGAAGCGTGGCCTGGTGATCTGTGCGACAGATGTCTCACTCTCCTTCTTGGCTTTCCACAGCACGTCCGCCTGGGCTGCCACCTTCCAGGGGTCGCTGAAATCCACGTCGGACAGCAGCAGGCATATGTCCTCGGGCAGCTGCTCCAGGAATGCCTGCTCAAACATGAGGCAGGGCTTGTAACCTCCGGCCAGGGACAGCATTTCGTTCAAAGCCGACAGTGGCCTGTCCCCCAAACCATCCAGGTGCAGTAAGCGGGCAGCTCAAAAGAGTCCAAAAGTCCTTATGAGCAAGGCTTTGAATTCTGTGTATTTGCCGTCCGCTGGGAGCAATTGTATGAACCCCTCAACCTGGGCAGCAGTCTCCTGGTTGAGGGAGCTCACCACGTAGTAGTAACGTGTGGCATCCGAGGTTATCTGCCGAATGTGGAATTGGGCTTCTGCCTGCTGGAACCATAGGTGAGGTCGCAGCGTCCAGAAGCTTGGCAGTTTTAATGCAACTGCATGAACAGAAGCGGCGTAGTTCATCTCCTGTCCAAATATCGTTTGGGCCGTCGGGGTCACCAATTGTAGCGGTGTGCTACATGCAGCGCTGCCATAACAACACGGAGTCGATGAGCCACAGTTACAAAAAGAGGTTTATTCAAACTTAGTGGCCTCGCTTTAAAGCCTTCTTGATCCCGCCCTCCCTGGGCGGGAATGCTGTAGGGGGCGCATAATTCACAGTCCCGTCCTGTGCGCGGGCTTTTCTCCTTGCTGGTGAAGCAGGCTTAGCGCCCTCTTTGGGACTGGCCTCAATGTCTGCGCGCGCCGCTTTGTGAGCCGGTTCGAGTGCGCTGGGAAGTGGGTCGCCACAATCCCTCTATTCTGAGTCTATGTCCTCTGGTCTTAAACTCATCCACCTTGGGAAACATCCTCTCCATCAAGGTCTTTCAGCATTCAGTAGGTCACCCCTCATTCTTCTGAATTCCAGTGAATAGAAACCCAGAGCCATCATTTGCTCCTTATACAACAAGCCTTTCAATCCTGGAATCATTTTCATGAGCCTCCCTTGAACCCTGTCCAATGTCAGCATAGCCTTTCTTAGATGAATATTGTTTCAAGTGAGGTCTCACCAGTGCCTTATAAAGCCTCCACATTACATCTTTGTTTTTATATTCTAGTCCTCTCAAAATGAATGTTAACATTGCATTTGCCTTCCTGACTGAAAACAAGACCTTCACATTAACTTTTAGGGATCCTCTACAAGGACTCTCAACTCCCTATACACCTCAGATTTCTGAATTTTCTTTTATTTCTTCTACAAAAGTGTATGACTATACACTTCCTGACACTGTACTCTATCTGCCACTTCTTTGCCCATTCTCCTAAACTGTCCAAGTCCTTCTGTAGCCTCTCTACTTCACCTAAACTACCTGCCTCTCCACCTATCTTTGTATTGTTCGCAAACTTAGCCACAAATCTATCAACTCTATCATCCAAATCATTGACATACAACATAAAAAGCAGTCCCAACACAGACACCTGTGGAACACCACTAGTCACTGACAGTCAGCCAGAAAAGGTACCCTTTTATTCCCACTCTTTGCCTCCTGCCAATCAGCCAATCCTCTATCTTTCCTGTAATACCATTGGCTCTTAACTTTGTTGAGCAGCCTCACGTGTGGCACCCTGTCAAAGGCCTTCTCAAAATCCAAGTACACATTTACTGATTCTCTTTTGTCTATTCTGCCTGTTATTCCTTCAAAGAATTCCAACAGATCTGCCAGGCAAGATTTTCACTCGAGGAAGTCATGTTGACTTCAACCTATTTTATCATATGCCTCCAAGTATCCCAAAACCACATCCTTAACAACCGACTCTAAAATCTTCCCAACCATGAGGTCAGACTTACCAGCCTACAAATTTCTTCTCTTCTGCCTCTCTCTCTTCTTGGAGTGGAGAGACATTTGCAGTTTTATAGTCCTCCAGAACCCTGCCAGAATCAACTGACTCTTGAAGAATCATTACTAATGCCTCAACAATCACTTTAGTCTCCTCTTTCAGAACCCTGGGGTGTACACCATTTGGTCATGGTTATGCCCACTGCAGCAAGCTCAATTTGAGGTGGCAAAGCTGAAGTTAATTGAAACCTCGACTAGCAGGGTATCACAGTCCAACGACATCTGTGTCAAACTCTGACTAGAACTCATGTGAGTCAGCTATTGCGACCATTACCAACTTCTGGTTCGATGCCCCTCCTGGAGTTATGTTTGAATCACAGTTCAAAATTACAAATACATCTTCCAGGTCAAATCTCATGGAAGAGATGCACTTTGCTCCAAAATCAGGGTTCTGCTGAACATGAGCATTACTTCAACTTCATGTTGCTTAAATTTGGCAAAACTAACCAATGACTGAAAAAAAAAATTGGAGAGCAGACAACTCTCTTCAGTATATGCTACCATTGCCTAAAATTCATTAAATATGCACCAATGATTCCATCAGATAATGCCAGTGCCATCAATCATGAATGTGAAAAGTTGACTGAAACATGACTGAATCATAGTTGAAATATCTAATTTTCATAGGCGGACTTCAGGCACCTGGCAATGCAGATGTTCACAAACGGCTCCAACCAGAAATACCTCTGATATGACTCTACAACTGTCACTCAAGAACGTTGGTGTTTGATTGACTTGAAAGACAATTCCACCCTGCTCGAACAGAACCATGTCAATGCAGTTTCCAGTGGCTCAAACATCATCACTCAGCAGGGCTATTTGGAACTGTGGCACGGGGCATTATGCAAGAAACTGCTGATGAAAGAATCACATTTGCAGCAAATGCCAACACCATGGTCACAAAGAAGGTTTTTGCCATTCTTCGTTGTCTTCTAGGCTAGTGAAACACAAGAGCAAGAAGTTCAAAAAGCATCAAATCTACAAAGGAATTTAATGGTCACATTCAAAGTTGACTTCAGCACCAGGAAATAAAATGTCATGTATTTTTGAATCAGTTGGTCAAACTACAACTTGATACAGTGCCAGATATCACTATTATATCTAAACTCATGTCATGTACTGTTATCTGCAAAATTGTACGCTGCTTGGCTGAAGCCTACCTCCAGGAAGAAGGAGCAAAAATTTCACAAAACCCATAGGAGTTTCTTGCCATTACAACACATATGGAGTTGTTTTCATACCTCCATTTTCCTTTCAGAGTAAAGGTGACTCCTTCAATTTTTCAACAGCTTATGGATACATGCTGAGTGGTATTCATGGTATTGCTGCTTACCCTGACTACGTAACTGTGATGGGCATATATCAGACAGAACTATGCCAACTTGTGGACCAAATTTTGAACAATCTACAATGCTTCTGATTCAAACTTCAAGCAGAAAAATACAGTCTCCTGATGTTTTCAATCAAGTATCTGTGGTTCACCACAGATAAGCACAATTATCGCTCAGATCCAGAAAACATCACTGATATCTTTAAAATGCCTTCTCCATCAGATGTGGTCACTTTACAAGCATTTTTGGGCATGATTAGTCATTATTCAGCATTCCTCCCAGCCATACACTGGCTGAGGGAGTCACTCAATGGTGCCATGCGCAAATGGTCAAACAATCCCAAGAGGCTTTCAATCAAGTGAAGAATATGCTGTCTGACCTTCTCTTGACACATCTCAACAGAGTTACCAACCATCATCGTGACGGATACGTCCAACTACGGGGTGGATGCCGCCATATCCCTTATCTTCCCTGATGGTCCAGAAAAAGCTGCCATGCATACAATGACTGCAGCATAAAGGATCTCTGGACAAATCAAGGAGGAAATCTTGGGAATCATATTTGTCATGAAGAATTTCCACAAGATGCTTTATGGCAGATGCTTCATTCTCCTTACTGACCCCAAGCCACTGTTGCCCATCTTCAGGTTGAAGACATCCTGCTAATCATCTACAAAAATGGGCAACAATGTTATTAGCCTACGATTTTGAAATCAAGAACACATCAACCCAGGAATTTAGTCAAGCAGATGCCCTCTCTAGATTCAAGTCAGCAAGTTACTGAAAATGATGACAACCATGAGTGTGATTTCAGTTAATTGCGAAGTCCACCAGGTTGTAACAGATGGTGTTGAAGTTCTTCCACTCATGGTCAACAAGATCAGAGGAGAAAAGGGTGCAGATCATCTTATTCCTCAGATCTCTAGATACCTCAATGACAGATGGCAAGTTAAGATTAAGGAAGACACCATACCCTTCTAGCAATATCATATATCGGTCTCACCATTGGACCCTGGCCTAACGTTTGGAGACAGAATAGTGACTCCATGAACACTTTGACTAAAAGTAAAGAAACTAATCCATCATTGTGAACTGTGCATCAAATGAAAGCTCTGGCAAGAAGCTTTGTATACTGACCAGGCACAGATGAAGATACCACACCCGCATGCAAGCAGTGTACTCAATGCTCTATGGCAACACAAAATCAAAGTAGAGCCAAAACCACAGCCTCAGGCTATTAGGGCTTGGAGTCAAGTACATATTGATTTCATTGGCACAGTCAACTAGTGTACCTATCTTGTCTGGGTTGACAACTATACAAAACCGTCCCAAGTATTATCAATGAAGTCAACAATGACAGAGACTACCATTCAACAGATACTGCAGATCTTCAGCTGCTTTGGAATGACAGAAATGCTTGTTTCTGACAATGGCACCCAATTCAGTGCACAGTAGCTTGCTGCATTCTGCCAGAACAGTGGAATAATTCATATCCATTTACCCACCTCCCTCCCCTATCATCCACAGACAACAGCCAAGTGGAGAGAGCTGTGGATACCTTCAAACAGTTGGTTCTGAAGTCAAGAAAGGAAGGAGCACCAGCCGAAGTTCTCAACACATTTTTACTGACGTATCTAACTACTTTGTGTCCAGGTCAAGGGAAAGTCTCCAGCTGAAATGCTTTTGGGAAAGAAACTGCACAGCGTTGGATGCAATGCAGCTACAGCATCCAACATGCAAGACAACAGATGGTCTGGTGCAAAAAGACAGTCACACCAACCTTGATCGATGGGTGAAGTCACTCAAGCCTGGAGGTGCAGTGTGGGCCAGACAGTATCGCAATGGTCAAGACTCCCAGGTACCAGGTCAGATTGTCAAAGAAAAAAAAAATGGGGAAAGCACTCTACAAAGTTCTCGTAGACAAACATTCCTAGTGTTGCCACATGAACCTGTTGTGGTCTTGTGCTCCAGTTCATCAGGCAGATCATCAAACAGAGATCTTCATCTCCTCAAAGTGTTCAATTTACCCTGACCAAATCAACCACCACCACTGTAATCAACATTGCAACAAGAACGGGACAGCCTGTGACCACTAAGGAATAATCACCAGCATAAGCTCATTGTTCCAATCCAAATCAACCCTTGGCTCAAAACCTACAAGTAGTCATCTTCAAAAGGGAGATGTTTTGGCGAGCCAAAACAACCCATGCCAATTGATTGACTGACAAACAATCCCAATGTTACTTTCACTGATTGGGGGTGTTGGTCCCAATGCTTCAAATATTCTTCAGAAGCCTTTTAAATAGTCGTGCTCTGGATGCATTGTTGCATTTTTGAGGCTGTGATGGTTTTACTGAATAAAGGTCTATTTCATGTTCTAGCTTTGTTCTATCTCATGGCTCAGGGTCTTATCAGCAGTTAAAGGCAAGAAAACAACACATCCAGTAACACTTACATTCACTGTGATGAACGATGAAACATATTAATTACTACCCTCAGGAGCAACTTGGATCCACTCCAATTTGTCTGCTGTCACAACAGGTCAACAGCAAGTGTCGTTTCATTGGCTCTTCACACAGCATAGAACTTCTGGACAGTGAAGATGCATACATCAGGATGCTCTTCATTGACAATAGCTCAGCATTCAACACCATCATTCCCTCAATACCAAAGAATAAGCTCCGAGTCAGAGGCCTCTATACCTCCTTATGCAACTAGATCCTCAATTTTCCTTAATGGCAGACCGACCCAGTCAGTTTGGATTGGTAACACCTCCTTCACAATCTCCCTCGTGTACCAAGAGGTTGTGTGCCGACCCCTATTCTACTTGCTTTATACTTCTATGACTGCAAGACCAAGTATAGCTCCAATGCCGTATTCAACTTTGCCACTGTTATTGGTCGAATCAAAGGTGGTGACGAATTGGTGTAGAGGAGAGAGATTAAAACTCTGATTGAATGGTGCCACAATCTCTCACACAACATCAGCAAAACCAAAGAGCTGATTGTTGAATACAAAAAGGAGGTAACCAGAGGTCCTTGAGCCAGGTCATTAGGGGACTGGTGGTGGACAGGGTCACTAGCATTAAATTCCTTGGTATTATCATTTCAGACGATCTATCCTAGAACAAGCACACAAGTGCCATTGCAAAGCAGGCTCAGCAACACCTCTACTTTTTTCTTTAAAGTAAGGCTTGCACAGAACTGGCACGTCAACTAAAACTTTGACGGACTTCTGCAGGTGGAGAGTATCCTGACTGGTGTTTCCTTACCAGGCTGTGATACAATGTCCAAAAATGGAAAAGGACAAAAGGACAATGGCCCAATTCATTACAGGGAAAAAAGCCCTCTTCACCACTGAGCACATCTAAAGAGAGCACTGCCATGACAAAGCAGCGTCCATCAACAAGGATGCCCACCCTTCAGGCCATGCTCTCTTCTGGCTTCTGCCATCAGGAAGGAGGGAAAGAAGTTGTCGGTCCCATATCAAAAGGTTCAGGAACAGTTATTACCTTTCAACAATCAGGCTTCGGAATCAGTGTGAATATCTGCACTCACCCTAAAACTGAACTGATTCCACAACCTATGGACTCTCTTTCAAGGACTCTCCAACTCGTGTTCTCATTACTAATTACATATTCATTATTGTTTTTATATTTTACATTTCATATTTGCAGATTGACTTCTTTTGCACATTGGTTGTTGGCTTTTGTATGTAGTTTTTCATTGATTCTATTGTATTTCTTTTTGTACTATGAATGGCCACAAGAAACTGAATCTCAGGGTAGTATATGGTGACGTACACATACTTTGATAATAAATTTACCTTAAACTTTGAGGTTCAAGTGAGTCTGACTCTTGAGTGGAGGCCAAGTAAGTATCCCCAGTTGCCCTACACTCCAATCCATTCTAGGAAACATAGTGGAAATGAGATGTAATACTAAAGCCAGAACAATTAAAGGCAGGTGTTGGAGCAATGACACAAAAACACCTCTGTGCACCAAAATGGAGTTTGTTCTGGATCCATTGTTTAAAATCATGGCTTGATTTAAAACCATCGTGTAGAAAAGATGAATTTTTGAGGGCAGCCAAATTTAATAATATAAACCAGTCTCTCTCAACTGACAGCCAAAGTTTTATATAAAATACCAAGTATAATCAATCAACAATGCTGCTCTAGGAGTTGCCAATAATTAAGATCATGTGTACTATACCTTGAAATGCTCAAAATCCACACTGAAATCCAGAGCAACTGCTTTGGCCACTAGGAGGTGGCAGTTGAAGAAAATAAGAAAATACTTATAATAACTTTCCCTTTAGCACACACTGGGGAAATCCCACAGTAGTTACCACAAATTCAATTTATTTCCTTTCTTCAAGATACTCATAACTGCAATGTTTGAGGTCTCCTAGTACAGTTTTTGGCAGGAATATGATCTGTCCCTAAAGCTTTGTTGTTTATTCAGCTGACATTTGGCTTTTCCACAGTATATATTGGTCTAGCCTGGCGAAAGTCCAGCCCAGATAGCCTGCTGCAGAGTGGAGTCAAGGTCATTCATGTCATGTCACGTCAACCACACAGAACAGCACAGCAATAGTACAGGCCTTTCTGCCCATGACGGTGTGCTGAATTTTTAACGTACTCTGAGATCAATCTAACTTTTGAGATTCCCCCTTAAACTTCCTTCCATCACCTTGAAAAAATGTATTCTCATATTTGCCACAGCCATGCTGGGGGAGGGAAAAAAAAGTGTCAGTTGTCTACTATTTATGCCTTTCATCATCTTATTAACCTCTATCAAGGCTCCACTCATTCTCCTACATTCCAAAGAGAAAAGTCCTGGCTCACTCATCTTTCCTCATAAGATGTGTTCTCTATCCAGACAGCACGCTTGTAACTCTCCTCTGCACTTTCTCTAAAGCTTCCACATCCTTCCTAGAATGAGGCAACTAGAAATGAACACAATCTTCTAAGAGTAGTCTAACCAGTTTTATAGAGCTGCAGCATTACCTCACAGCTCTTGAGCATGATCCTCTTAAACCATATCTTAACTACCCTATAAACCTATGTGGCAACTTTGAGGGACCAATGAACATGGAACTACCACTCCCCTCCCTCCACCCCGATCCCTTTCCTCCTCCACACTGCTAGGAATCTTGCCATTAACATTATACTCTGCCATCAAGTTCAACCTTCCAAATTTTATCAGCTTACACTTAACCTGAACTGAAATTAAACGGAATTGAATCTGCCACTTCCCCACCAGCTCTGCATCCTGTCAATGCCCTGTTGTAACCTACAACAACCATCTACACTATCCATAACCCTACCAACATTCATGTCATCTGCAAACTTACTAACTCACCCTTCTACTTCTTCATACAAAAGATTTATAAAAATCACTAACAGGGGTTCCAGAACAGATCCCTGTGGAACATCACTAGTCATGGACCGCCAGGCAGAATATGCTCCAACTACTACCAGCGTCTGCCTGCTGTGGGCATGCCAATTATGAATCCACAAAGCTAAGTTTCCCTGGATCCCATGCTTCCAAACTTCCTGAATGAGCCCATCATGGGGAACCTTGTTGTATGCCTTGTTAACATCCATATACACCAAATTCACCATGCTAACTTCAATTTATTTTGTCAAAGAACAGGGAAACTAGAGAAATAGTAGGTTCCTTCCAATGCACGAATCCAGAAAATAAATGCAGAATTAATGTGAATACTACTCATTGGTATTCACCAAAGCAGAGGAGGTGGACAACTAAGTTAGGGAAGTAGCATATTGATTATCCTAGAAGACACAAGTTTCAGAAAAGAGGAGGTATGAGATATATTGCCATACATTTAAGACCATAAGATTTAGGAACAGAAGTAAGCCATTCAGCCCATCGAGTCTAGCCTGCCATTCAATCATGGGCTGATCCACTTCACCCAGTCATCCCCACTCCCCTGCTTTCACACCATACCCTTTAATGCCCTGGCTAATCAAGAACCTATCCATCTCTGTCTAAAATACACCCGATGACTTGGCCTCCACAGCCTCTTGTGGCAATAAATTCCATAATTTACCACCCTCTGACTATAGAAATTTCACCACATCGGAGTTCTAAGCGGACGTCCTTCAATCCTGAAGGTGTGCCCTCTTGTCCTAGAATCCCCTACCATGGGAAATAACTTTGCCATATCTAATCTGTTCAGGCCTTTTAACATTTGGAATGTTTCTGTGAGATCCCCCCTCATTCTCCTGAACTCCAGGGAAAACAGCCCAAGAGCTGCCAGACTTTCCTCATACAGTAACCCTCTCATTCCTGGAATCATTCTCATGAATCTTAGATGGATAAATCCCCAGAGACTGGTGGGATCTGTCTTAGAATACCATGGGGAAGCAACGAAGGAAATTGCTGGAGCCCGTACAGAGATCTTTGCAACTTTGCTAGCCACAGAAAAGGTAACTGAAGACTGAAGGATAACTAATGTTCTCTTATTCAAATAGCACAGTATGGATACACAAGAAAACCACAGCCCTACATCAATAGGGAGTAAAAGATTAGAAAAAAGAACAAGGAACAGGAATTATGTTTACTTGGAAAGGTAGGGACTTATGGAGTCAATATTGTTTGTGGCAGGGGAATTCCTGTCTCTCAAACCTGATAGATTTTTGAGAAATTAACTAAGAAAATGATGTAATCAGTACTGATGATGTGGTCTACAAGGACTTTAGCAAAGCTTCTGACAAAACCCCACATGGTAGTCTGATCCAGAAAGTTAGGGTATATAGGATCTAAAGGGTCTTAACAAACTGGATTGAAAATTGGCTTGATGATAAAAGACAGGCAATGACCAAAAGCTGTTCAACCTGACTGGCCTATAACTCATAGTGCACCACAGGAATCAGTGCTGGGACAACAGTTGTTTGTCATCTGTATACAATTATTAAGTTTGCTGATGACATAAAATTGGTGGTTATGAAATGATAGAAAGGTAGAAAAGTTGGTGGAGTGGTAGCAGATGGAATTTAATTGAAGTGTCAGGTAATGTATTTTGGGATGTCAAATGTTAATAGCATACATAATGAGCAGGGCTCTAAGACTATTGATATACAGAGGGATCTTGAGGTGCAAGTTCAGTTACCTGAAAATTCTAATACAGGTAGATAGGGTAGTGAAAAAAAAAGAATGCAACATACTTGCCTACATAGGCCAAAACATGAATAAAAGACTTAAGAGTGTCACAGTACAGTTGTAAAAAAAAAGGGTCAGGCTGATAGAGGATTGTGATCAGTTCTATTTGTCACACTACAGGAAGAAAGCTGTAGCATAAGAGCAGAGATTCACTAGGATGATGCCTGAAATAGAGGGTTTGGATAGGCTGTGTTTATTCTCACTAAAAAGTAGGTGACTGACGTGTAATCTGAAAGAGGTTTAAATAATAATGAGCATGGACAGGACAACAGTCTAAAATTAGAGAGCACATGCTTAAGGTGAAAAAGGACAAATTTAGAGATCCAAGAGGCAAGATTGTATTGCTCCCCCACCCCACCCAATACAAAGGTTGGTAGTTATATGAAATGACCAGCCACAATACAGACAAATGCAATTAGTTAGCATTATGAGTGGCGTTGGGCCAAAAGGATCATTTTTGTGCAGTACAGCTCTATGGCAAAGACAGCCAAAAAGAAATACTTTATAACATGGCATTCATTTAAAGCAGTGCTGGACTTGCTGCATGTCCTTCTTGAAAAGCAACAATTTGTTCCTTTTTAAACTGTCCTGGCTTTTCTCCCGAATTGAATTGACTTTACTGCTTACATCCTTCATGTACACGAGTAAAGATCTTTACATTTGAACGGAGACTTGATGTGCAATTATAGTAATTTATAATAAATATTATGTACAACAGGATAGTCAATGTAACATAGAAATACAGTTGCGTCACCATGAACTAAACAGTCTGATGGCCTGGTGGAAGAAGCTGTCCCGGAAACTGTTGGTCTAGGCTTTCATGCTGCAATACCGTTTCCCGGATGATAACAGCTGTAACAGTCTGTGGCAGGGATGACTCGGGTCTCCAACGATCCTTTGAGCCCTTTTTACACACTTGTCCTGAGTAGTGGGAAGTTCACATCTACAGATGCGTTGGTCTGTCCGCACCATTCTCTGCAGAGTCCTGCGATTGAGGGAATTACAGTTCCCATACCACAGCTATATTTTTAATACACACACACACACAAACACACACACACACACAGCTTTTTACAGAGTATCAATATGCAAGTTATTAGTCTAATAAATTTTACCTTAAAGACGGAACTTAGGAGGGATAATGGCGCCTAACGGCAACTCCTTTGCTTGCATCTTCGGAAACAGCTCCTTTTCCACTTTTAGTATCTTTATTTTTTCTTTTCAGGGTTCTTTTGAAGACCCTGACCTGGAGTTCCACGCAGGCCTCTGTTCCTTGTGGGAATGGGGCCTATTCTCGGGGTTCCACGACAGGCCGTTATTCAATATGCCAATGTTTGGCCTGAGAGTCTCCATCATGTTCGGAAGCCTAAGATATCAGGCCTCCAGAGACGGGTGGATTGAAGGTCAGTGTTCCGGAAGGAGACTCGGGTGTCATTGGGGAGGCCGAAAAATCTTTCGCTGTGGGCCCAAAGACCCGAGGTTTTCTCGATCTTCGGACACAGAGCTCGAAAAAAGCAATAAAACAGACTTTTAACATCGTAAACCAGCAGGTTATGTCTCCTGCTCACTGTGAAAATGGGGGACACCTCCCTCTCCCTTGCTAAGGCAAGAGAGAGAGAGAGAGAACCTGTGGTTTGTCGAATGTCAGACGAAATGCGAAGACTTTGGGCTAACTCTGGTCTATGTCTTTGCTATCGCTTAACTCATGCTTGCGTTTGGTAGCAGGTGCACTTTTTGTTTTGCTGGTGGGGGATTGTTGCTCGCTGCCACTTATGCGCGGGAGGGAGGAACTCGGGGGGACTCTGGGGTTCTCACGTTTAACTGTCATTCATTCTTTGGGTCACATCTCTGTTTTTGTGGATGTTTGCAAAGAAAAAGCATTTCAGGATAAATATTTAAAAACACAAACACGAGGAAATCTGCAGATGCTGGAAATTCAAGCAACACACACAAAATGCTGGTGGAATGCAGCAGGCCAGGCAGCATCTATAGGGAGAAGCGCTGTTGATGTTTCAGGCCTGACGAAGGGTCACAGCCCGAAACTTCAACTTCCTATAGATGCTGCCTGGTCTGCTGCGTTCCACCAGCATTTTGTGTGTGTTGTCAGGATATATATTGTATACATTTCTCTGACATTAAACTTGACCTTAGAACTTCTGAAATTAAGCGCAAGCAAGAACGTACTAATGCCAGCACAAATGACTTCCATCCAAAACTTCTTTATCCACAACAAAATAACTATGGAATTTACCCATTTAGATAAATTTAGGACTCGATGAAGGGTTTCAGCCCAAAAAGTTGACTGTATTCTTTTCCATAGATGCTGTTTGGCCTACACGAGGAAATCTGCAGATGCTGAAAATTCAAGCAACACACACAAAATGCTGGTGCAGCATGCGCGCAGGAGGTAGCGCCAAAGGAGTCGTCAATGTAGCAAAGGAAAAGAGGGGGACAGATACCCGTATAAGCTGGGACATGGACTGTTCCACAAAGCCAACAAAAAGACAGGCATAACTGGAACCCATGCGGGTGCCCATGGCTACACCTTTGGTTTGGAGGAAGTGGGAGGAGCCAAAGGAGAAATTATTGAGAGTAAGAACTAATTCTGCTAGACAGAGGAGAATGGTGGTAGAGGGGAATTTGTTAGGCCAAGGGAGCCTATACGGGTATCCGTCCCCCTCTTTTCTTTCACTACATCGACAACTGCATTGGCGCTGCCTCCTGCACGTATGCTGAGCTCGTTGACTTCATTAACTTTGCCTCCAACTTTCACCCTGCCTTCAAATTTACCTGGTCCATTTCCGACACCTCCCTCCCCTTTCTTGATCTTTCTGTCTCCATCTCTGAAGACGGCTTATCTACTGATATCTACTATAAGCCTACAGACTCTCACAGCTACCTGGACTAATCCTCTTCCCACCCTGTCTCTTGCAAAAATGCTATCCCCTTCTCACAATTCCTCCTTCTCCGCCACATCTGCTTTCACGATGAGGCTTTTCATTCCAGGACGAAGGAGATGTCTTCCTTTTTTAAACAAAGGGGCTTCCTTCCACCATCAACTCTGCTCTCAAATGCATCTCTCCCATTTCCTGCACATCTGCCCTCACCCCATCCGCCCGCCACCCCGCTCGGTATAGGGTTCCCCTTGTCCTCACCTACCACCCCACCAGCCTCCGGGTCCAACGTATAATTCTCCGTAACTTCCGCCATCTCTAACGGGATCCCACTACCAAGCACATCTTTCCCTCCCCCCTTTCTGCTTTCCGCAGGGATCCCTACATGACTCCCTTGTCCATTCATTCCCCCAATCCCTTTCCACCGATCTCCCTCCTGGCACTTACCCTTGCAAGCAGAACAAGTGCTACACCTGCCCTTACACTTACTCCCTGGCCACCATTCAGGGCCCCAGACAGTCCCAGGTGAGGCGACACTTCACCTGTGAGTCAGCTGGTGTGGTATATTGCGTCCGGTGCTCCTGGTGTGGCCTTCTATATATTGGTGAGACCCGACACAGACTGGGAGACCGTTTCACTGAACACCTACGCTCTGTCTGCCAGAGAAAACAGGACCTCCCAGTGGCCACACATTTTAATCCCATGTCCCATTCCCATTCTGATATATCTAGGCCTCCTCTACTGTCAAGATGAAGCCACACTCAGGTTGGAGGAACAACACCTTATATACACCAGGTGGGTAGCCTCCAACCTGATGGCATGAACATTGACTTCTCTAACTTCCACTAATGCCCCTCCTCCCCTTCTTATCCCATCCCTGACATATTTAGCTGCCCCCCCTCTTTTTTACTCTCTTTCTGCCCATCACTCTGCCTGTTCTCCATCTCCCTCTGGTGCTCCCCTCCTCCTTTCTTTCTCCCTAGGCCTCCCAACCCATGATCCTTTCCCTTCTCTAGCTCTGTATCCCTTTTGCCAATCACCTTTCTGGCTCTCAGCTTCACCCCACCCCCTCCAGTCTTCTCCTATCATTTCACATTTTCCCCTCCCCCTCCTACTTTCAAATCTCTTACTATCTTTCCTTTCAGTTAGTCCTGACGAAGGGTCTCAGCCCGAAATGTCGGCAGCGTTTCTAGATGCTGTCTGACCTGCTGCGTCCACCAGCATTTTGTGTGTGCTGTTTGGATTTCCAGCATCTGCAGATTTTCTCTCGTTTGTGATTAGGTTAAGTTGTTGGGCAGTGCAGCTCGTTGGGTCAGAAGAGCCTATTCCGTGCTGAATTTCAAAATAAGAATAATATAGTGACACTTACCCTATGTGTACTTTAATAATAATTTTACTTTTAACTTCTCGACTTTTGACTTCTTGTGCTCTCAGTCCATTTGTTTTATAAGAAACTGCAGATGCTGGTTCACAAACAAAAAAAATCAAACTAATGGCAGTAATTCAGCATGTCAAACAGAATTTATGGAGACAAGGGGATAGTCCACATTTTGGGTAGGAGCTCTGTATTAGGACAGAGAGTGGAGAAAGAAAACAGCCAGTATAAAGGGGTGAGCTAGAAGGGTGATAGAGATGGAACCTGGTGGGGTGGGAAGGATCAAGTGTGGTGGTTATGAAATCAGAGGCTGTACGATAATTACTAGAGACAAAGGGCTGCAGATTCTTGAATCTGATAACCCATAGACCAGTGCAGTGCTGTAAAAGTCTGGTTAATTAGCATCCATCTTACAGAGGCTAGACAGCAGCCCCTGCTATCTAATCAGACAAGGATCCAACCAACAAACTCAAGACTTTTTGCTTCCCAATCCTTCATAAATGTTATTACATCAGGAGTTCTCCCCTAAAAAGCTTCCAATCTAATAGTACACTAACCCTGCACTGCCAAGATTCACAGAAAGTACTGTTCTAGAAGGTTAATTGTTTCTGTCTGGCCACACTGAATTTATCTCCTATACCTGAACTGTATCACCTTTGACATCTTCCAATTCCACAGCCTCCATGGTTCTCCTTCACCATGGACATCCATCACAATACATTTCCATCCTCCATCTACAAGACCTTCTGGATCTTTCTGCAACAACTTCACTAATTTGATTCCTCTCTCTTTCTACAAATCAAAGATGTAGCCAGTTGCTTGGTCTTAGTTATACCTGTCTTTTCATTGGCTATGTGGATCAGTACTTGTTCCAAACTTCGTCAGACACCACTCTCCAAATCTTTCTCCATTATGGATGGTATCCTCATTCTTCTCTACTTGCGTGGAACTATTCAAGATCTTTGTGGCTAACATTCATACACCCTGCCGTCAATTCATTTGGACTATCTCTGAAAAGTCTCCCCCTTTTCTGGATCTGTTTCCATCTCAGGAAATAAACCATCCACTAATACATGTGCTACATATTATAACTAATATACAATAAATCTGTTAACTGTCACAAGTACCTAGTCTAAGCCACTTCCAACCCTACCTTTTGCAAAAATACCATTCCTTTCCCTCAGTTTCTCGGTCTGTAAAACATCTGTTTCTGAAATGAGAGGAAATGTGGCTTCCCTCTACAAAACTTGATGGTGCCCTCACACGTCTCCTTCATCTTCGATTCTTCTGCTCGCAGTACACTCCCTGCCCCCTGGCCACCAAACAGAGAAGAAAAAGGGTTCCTTTGGCTTTACCTCTTACTCTACAGGCCTCCATGCCAAGCAGGTCATTCTTTGTCATTTCTGCCAGCTGCTTTGCAACCCCAACATCACCACCAATAACATAATCTCCTCTGCATCTTCTTCTATGACTTGCAGGTTCACTCATCCCTTGCCGTCTCCTGCCACTTTCACCAACAGCCACAGGAAGTTCAACACGTACATCTCCTTTCTCAATCATCCAGGGACTGAATCAGCCCTTCCAGCTGAGTTAAGAATTCAGATACTCCTCCTCTAACCCTGCCCACTGAATGCATCAGCAAGACCAATTTTAAAATAGGGAACTTTTTTTGCTGAGCAGCTACACTTTGTAATGGTCATCTCAAACTCCCACTAGCAGAACACCATTTGAATTTCCATTCTTAGTCCCAAAGCAACCCACCTGTATTTGGCCTTCTCCACTAACAGGGAGAGGCCAAACACAAACTTGAAGAACAGTACCTCATATTCTGCATTGGTACTCTACAACCCAATAGAACATGGAATTTTCATTTCAGGTACACCACATGATTATATATTTATCTTTGTGATCTAAGTTCTCTCAAAATACCAACTCCCACCCTTCTTCCAAACATCACCTTTCAGCCCCCATTACTTAGCCTCTTTACCCTTCCCCATCTAGTTCTATCCATCAATCACCCAAACACTTAACCTACTGGTCTTTTACCCCTTTCACTGCTTCCATCTACCCATCCTTCCTCATCAAATTCCACTCATCATCCTCCTTGCTTACCCGATTCCAGATTTTACAGCCCTTTGTTGATTCCACTCATCAACTTCTAACATGTGATTCTACCTCCACTCTCTGCATCCCTACATGCCATCTTTCCCATTTCCCCCTATTGTCTTCCAGCTCCTTAATCACCTCTGATGTAGGGTCCAGCAATTTGTTTGTTTGCTCTTTTTAAGAAAATGAACATAACAAAGATAGTTTACTGAAAGGTTGTAGAGGCTGTAAAATTTTAGGCTGATCATAATCCCTATACCACAAACTCCCTGAGTGAAAAGAATTCTCTCTGATGTTTCTACCAATGAACTTAGCTCTTTAGCTCATAGTTACAGACTTCTCACCCATAACAAAAATATCTTTCCTAGTCACCATGTCAAAGCCTTGTAGACATAATTCCAACAAAATTATGCAACAGGTAAAAAGACAAGGAGAAGGTCAAATAAGCTTATCCATAGTTCACTCTCCAGCTACGACCTTTAGAACTTAGGCAGAGATGGCAAGCACATTAATCCACCATCCAGAGTTTATTTTGTTCTTCTGTTTCTCTCTACGCTTTATTTTCTCCATGGGGTGTTCAAGAGGAAAATATACAGGTACTGGTCAGTTTATAACAGAGTTTTGTTCCTGAGAATGGTTTGTAAGTCAGAAGTAACAAGAACAGCTTTTGAAAGAATATCACAGAAGCAGCTGTGACAGGACAGCAAGCAGACACAGGAAGAGTGGCCACCAGCCACTCATCATTCAGCAAGACAGTAAGCCTGCTCAGTGCTCCAAGTTCTGTTCAGGGCAATCCACATGCACACCCCCATCAATTGTTACAGCTCAGGGGATGGTGGGAAAAGAAAGCACACAGAAATATCCAATTTCCACTTGGTAGAAAATGTTTACCAACTGAGAGCAGGCCAATAAATCATTTGTCATTCAACCTGATGGTCTCAGAATGCTCACCCTTAAGTGTTTTTATATTGGTTAAGTCAGACATTCATATCCTTGGGAGAACCTGTACTTATGTGCAAACACTCATGGTCAGAGAGGACATATCAAGGGATTATAAACCTTGATTTTACAAGGATGGCCCTATCCTAACTTGTGGGCCTGATTTCCCAACTTCACAACATCAATTGGGCTGCAAAAAAGGTTTGATCTTATTCTGTTTTAATGTAATTATTAAATTTGCAATTATGAATCAACAACATTGTTGTTGTCTCCACAAATTGGAGAAGAACAACAGATATTCCCCAATGAAGGAAAACCTGAAGGCTTTTAAAATCTGGCATTTTTTTGACAAATGATGAGACCAGCTTTTCAAAATAAACCTAGATTTAAATTCTATTCATTACAGTTACAATGAAAGAAAATTAACCCATTTTTGGTTCATTGCTCCACAATTTTTCCAGAAATATCAAGAATAGTTTCAGAAGGCTTTTGATATTCTCTGTGACAGTTTCAGGTGCATACTGTATATACACAAAAGAGCAAGAACTTAGAGAAAATAACATACACAAAGATCTACTGGTAATTAATTTTCATAATGGAATAACCAAGACAAATCAACATGAAAAGAAGCCATTTGCCTTCCACCTACCCAAGTCCACAGTGCCAATCTAACACTCATTTTCCTTAATCTCACGTTAATCCCTATTTTATTCTCCAAACATTCTCACAACACCCTCTCAATTTCTATCATTGATCTGCACATCAGGAAATTAACCTACTAGTGTGCATTCTTTTGGATGTGGGATCAAATCAAAACACCTGAAGGAAACCTAGCAACACTGTCTCCTGCTCTTGCCTTTTCCCTATATCCATCAATTCCTCTGGCATGAAAAATTCACCAACCTCCATTTAATGACTTGGCCTCTATTGCTCATGCACTAGTAAATTCCATAGGTTTACAATCTACTGTCAAAGAATTTTCTCCTGATCTTAATTCTAAATATAATCAAGATATGACACCCTACTTATTTCTCTAGCCTTTGAGAACATTCTTCCACAGGGTGTCGGTTCCTGTTATTGTACAAATTTCTATGAGATCATCTCCCATTCTTCCACAGACCTGTAAATGCAGGCCTACCAATTCAATACTACCACCCAAAGAATGAGTTTACTAACACTCCATCCATTGATAAATATTCTTCTTCAGATAAAAATATCAAAACTGAAAACAAAGTTTCAGGTACAATTTCGCCAATGTTTTGCACAGTTTCAACAAGACACAATTTTTCTTTTACTCAAATCCTTTCTTAATGAAGAACAACATACCATTTGCCTTATAGCTTACTATACTCAAACACAACTTTTCATTTACTCGTGTGCAAAGATGTCCATGTTTTGTGGCACTTCCTTTATCCTAAACCTGACATCATTTAGATTAATCCTGAAGAAGGATCTTGGCCATAAACATCGACTGCTTATTTATTTCCATAGATGCTGCCTGACCTGCTGAGTTCCTCCAATATTTTGGGTGCATTACTCTGGATTTCTAGCATCTGCAGGCCCTTGTGTGTTTACCATTTAGATAACATGTTTATAAAGAACCAAAGTGAGTAACTTCAGACTCATTCACACTATATTGCACTGCCACATGTTACTGTTTGAATCCTCCACAGTGCTCGCAATTTCAGCCACATCCATAGTTTTGTATCATCCACAGTATTTAGTAATTTCATTTAAATCACTGAAATATAGAGTAACTGAGGCCCAAGCACTGATCAACACTAATTCCCAACATTGATTTTTATCAATGCCTCCCTCTCACTGAACCCTTGGCTCCTTAATACATTTCAGAGGCTAATTATGCCCTCCTTTATGGGGACAAAACCAAACTATACACTTACTTACTCTATTATAATCTTTTCACCAAATTATAATTTCCCCACTTTCAAAGTTCAATGTAAATTTTGCTACCAAAGTACAAAAATGTTATTATATACAACCCCAAGATTCATATTCCTGTGGACATACTCGGCAAATCTATAGAACAGTAACTATAACAGGATCAATGAAAGATTAACCGAAGTGCAGGAGACAATGAACTGTGCAAATGCAAATGTAAATAAATAACGAGAAAATGGGATAATAACATAAGGAGTCCTTAAAATAGAGATAATTGGTTAAAACATAGAAAACTTACTGCACAATACAGGCCACTCGGTCCAGAAAGTTGTGCTGAACATGTCCCTACCTTAGAAATTACTAGGGTTATCCATAATCCTCTATTTTTCTAAGCTCCATCTACTTATCCAAAAGTCTCTTAAAAGACCCTATTGTATCTGCCTCCACCACCATTGCCAGCAGCCCATTCCACGTACTCATCAATCTCTGTGTAAAAAAACTTACCCTTGACATCTCCTCTGTACCTACTCCCCAGCACCTTAAACCTGTGCCCTTTTGTGGCAACCATTTCAGCCCTGGGAAAAAGCCTATGACTATCCACACGATTAATGCCTCTCATCATCTTGTACACCTCTATCAGGTCACCTCTCATCCTCCATCACTCCAAGGAGAAAAGGCCGAGTTTGCTCAACCTGTTTTCATAAGACATGCTCCCCAATCCAGGCAACATCCTTGTAAATCTCCTCTGCATCCTTTCTATGGTTTCCACATCCTTCCTGTCGTAAGGCAACCAGAACTGAACACAGTACTCCAAGTGGGGTCTGATCAGGGTCTTATATAACTGCAACATTACCTCTCGGCATCTAAATTCAATTTCACGATTAATGAAGGCCAATTCACCAAATGCCTTCTTAACCACAGAGTCAACCTGCGCATCTGTTTTGACTGTCCTATGGTTTCAGCCCCCAAGATCCCTCTGATCCTCCACACTGCTAAGAGTCTAACCATTAATACTACATTCTGACATCATATTTGACCTACCAAAATGAACCACTTCACACTTATCTGGGTTGAATTCGATCTGCCACTTCTCAGCCCAGTTTTGCATCCTATCAATGCCCTACTGTAACCTCTGACAGCCGTCCACACTATCCACAACATCTCCAACAAGCTTACTAACCCATCCCTCCACTCCCTCATCCAGGTCATTTACAAAAATCACGAAGAGTAAGGATCCCAGAACAGATCCCTGAGGCACACCACTGGTCACCGACCTCCATGCAGAATATGACCCGTCTATAACCTCTCTTTGTCTTCAGTGGGCAAGCAGTTCTGGATCCACAAAGCAATGCCCCCTTGGAACCCATGCTTCCTTACCTTCTCAATAATGGTTATGGGGACATTTCAATGATGGGCCCTTTTATTCAAGAGCCTGACAGTTGAGGGATAGTAACTGTTCTTGAACAAGAGTCTTGAGGCTCTTGTACTTTCTACCTGATGGCAGCAGCAAGAGTGCATGATCTGGGTGGTGGGGATCTCTGATGATGGATTGTAAGGGATCTGTATTTATCTTCACTTATGAAGTGAAGAGAGAAATAAAAGCTTTTGCATTCACTACAAACTAAATTATTTTCCACTTTCCCCTCCCAACTCCCTCTATCCCATCACCTTATTGAACTTTTTTGTTTCCTTTACCAAATTCTAAATCTCTCCAAATAAAAGCCTATTTTTTCCTCTCTGGCAACTTTAAATGCATCCTATTTGGATCCATTACCATCCCTTTGGAAACCACAGTTGAGGACACTTTCCTAGCTTATTCTTGTGCCACGTAAACCTTTAACATCACGATTAATTTTTTATATCATCCCTTGCTTATCCGCTATCAACGCTTCAAGTAGGGTTCTCCAATCATTTTGCCCTTTGAAGTAACTGAATTGGAAATTAGGAACCATGAAGAATTAAGTTTGTTCTACCCTCAAGGACCACACACACAAGACTGGTAATCGTCAAACACCAGGAAATCTGCAGATGCTGGAAATTCAAACAACACACACAAAATGCTGGTGGAACACAGCAGGCCAGGCAGCATCTATAGGGAGAAGCGCTGTTGATGTTTCGGGCCATCAGGAAGTTTTTACTGAAACTTAATCCTTCAGAACTGAAGTTTTTCAAAGTACCAGTGTGTTGATAACACACTAGCATATGCAATTCTTAATTTCCCCATTGAATATTTTCAATAAAAATGATATCTCAATTTTAAAATTACCAATCAAGGCTTCATCCTTAAAAATTAACAAGATTAAAAGCATATAATATCCTGCAAAGCTGACTAGCAAAGGTGGCTTAGCAATCTCTTTAAACTCCTGCGATTTCAGATTCTTCTCTCCGTTCACAGAACTAAAACGTGCTTTCATAGATCTTCCTTCCATAGCCTCACCCACGATCTTCAACGTATTACAGCCATGATATAGAAAAGCATTTCATTGTAAGTTATAATATTGTGCATCCTATCCTTTATCGAAAAGCAGGTAACAAAGAATGGGATCCTCTCTCCTCCCACCCCCAACTCCCCATCTTATAAATAAAACCAAAGGCAACATTGGCAAGGAAACAAAACTTGGTTCCCATACCCAAATTGCACTGGTAAATGTGGTTCAGGACCACCATCATTAATTACATAATGGAAAAAAAAACACAAATCCCATAATGATTTAGAAATTCAACAGATCTTATTTACTGCTTACAATGTTTAAGCCATCACTGATAATCCTAACTCACTATTCAAAAATTCCAATAAGGCTATGTCTGCCTGCTTCCCGTAAATCACAAGGACTTCAACTCCTTCACTTCTGAGACTCGCCAGTGGGCCAGTTACTAAATTCCCCTGCTGCTTCAGTTTCAATACACATTTTCAACTTACTGAGTACTTGGAAAAATTACAATATTCCAACACAATTCTATTATGTAGTATTAAAACAAAAAATATTTAAGATCTGCGAGTCCAGCACCCTCAAAGTTTCAAATTGCCAAATTAGAGTTATGGTAAAACCAAATTCCATGAAGACTACAAATTTACAATTTGAGAGCAACTACAGACGGTGGAAATCAAAGCAACTCTACTGCCGTGATGAGGCCACAATCAGGTTGGAGCAGCAACACTTTATATTCTGTCTGGGTAGCCGCCAAGCTGATGGCATGAACATCAATTTCTTGAACTTCCAGTAAATGCCTCCCCCCACCCCCCCACTCCTTTATCATTCTTGTTTCCGACTCTCTCACCTATCTCCTTACCTGCTCATCACCTCCCTCTGGTGCTCCTTCCTCTTCCCTTCCCTTTCTAGATTCCCACTTCTCCAGCCCTTTATCTCTTTCACTAATCAACTTCCCAGCTCTTTACTTCACCCTTTCCCCCTCCCACAGTTTCACATATCAGCTTGTACTTATTCCTCCCGCTCCTCCCCCCACCACCTTCTTACTCTGACTTCTCTTTTTTTTTCCCAGACCTGATGAAGGGTCTCGGTCCAAAACATTGACCATTTGTTCTTCTCCCAGATACGCTGCTTGGCCTGCTGAGGTCCTCCAGCATTTTATGTGCATTGCCAAAATTTATAACTCGACCATATGAGACTGCGTATTTTGTTCAGAAAGTATAATTTCACTTCAGAGATATTTTTTAAAAGAAAGAGAGCCGTAAATAAACAAAGAAAATAGATGATAAATCAGCATTTTTGAGACTAGTGTACTGACATCCTGTACAAGTTAGATTTGATCACTAAACACCTGTGACTCTTGACGGGAGGGAGTGAAAAGGTTCCACCAATATACATGCAGAAACAATACTCATGTGTTAGCCAAGTCTCAGAAGGGAACACACCCAGTAATGCAGCACTACCTACCAAGCATCAAGGAATGATCAGAGTACAAAAATCTAGTCTAATGCTTCAGTGGTATACTGATGTTATATGTATTAAAGATGCAATAAAATGGAGGCTGCTGGCCTCTTTGGTGGATGCAAAAGGTATCAATGTATCATCTTGTATAAATTCTAAGGAGTTTTATTCACAAAATCCCAACCAATATCTACATCTGCCTCAAAAAAATAGCTAAATGCAGAGATACATCGTGGGATGTACAAGGACACTTCACAGTGTTGTAACCTGGGGTCACTAGGTGTTTTAGGTCTTTCAACAACAGACACCCTTGCCCAGTCAAACCAGACAGGGTTGATCAGACCCGATTTACATCTCAGCAGTACTGGACCACGGGTCACACTTCTTGATCCACAGCCATCTGGAAGAACACTCAGCAGCCTCTATAACAGTTCTGATGCCTCTTTTTTTTGCAGCCCCTATAATGCCAAAGAAAGAACAAGTTCTGCAGAGTGAGCAGCCAGCAAAAAACACATTCACAACATGCCCTCCACCCCTGTCTTTGGCATGCTCTACCAGCTCCCGGTACTTGGCCTTCTTGTGCTCGAATGCCTCCTCAATCTGGTCTTCCCAAAGTAATGTCAATTCAACCCCAACCACCTGCTTTGAGGTTTCTGACAGAACGATCACATCAGGCCTCAGTGATGATGATATGATGAAGTCCGGGAACCCTAACTGCTTCCCAAGATTTACTTTCAGACAGCATGGCAAGCAAGCCTGGTAGTGATCTGGGCTGACAAGATGGCTGCTCTCCAGCTTTAACAAAAGCTATGGGCTTTCTGGATTGGTGGAGGTGCTTACTGTTGTAACAGCCAAGGAGAATTTTCTGCCACAGCCTTCTGTAACTGGTCATGGTACCAGCAGTGGCAGCCTTCTCCCAGGGCTTTTGGGCAACTGCTGAGGGTGTGTTCCAGCGTCTCTCTGCCAGCATAGAGGGGCCATGATAGCACTTTGCTTTTTCTCCAATCAAAAAGGTTCACTGGACTAGGCAAGATGTCATACACAGCCAGGATCATGAACCTGATGCACTGAGGTTCTGCCTGTCAGATGTTAGACCAACAGATCTTCCGCCTTAGTGCACCCTCCCAATTTGTCCAACTGCCCCACTCCTACCATCCTAGTGGTACGCAGTTCCTCAACAGCTATCACAACTCTTCCTGAACCTGTTACTACCCTGGGCCCTGTCAAAATAGTAGAAGGAAAGCTGCCCAGTCACGAATGATCAGACTCCACTGCCCCTACTAGATCCCTGTGCTCCAGACACGAATCAGCCAACTCCACTGTGTCTTGGGCCTTCTGCTTCCTGCCTGCCTGGACCTCAATGCTTGCTGTAGAGACTTTGGGGGTCACTGGAATCTCTATATACAGCAACAATTCTGTTGTATAGGAAACCATGAACTCCTCACTCAGGCTGCTGAAGGGAAGCTACAGTTTATTCCTCTTCCTGTACTTTGCAATGCTTCTCAGGCTATGCAGAAAACCAAGCAATCTTCAAAGGCAGCCACTGATCTTTCGTTTAAGAGCCTCAAAAGTTGACATGAGTTTCTCATACACCAGCATCGACCAGAGAATTCGGGAGAGGATGCCGTGCTGGTAGATCCAGGCCTTTAACTTGCTTGGCCTGACTTGTCTACACTGGTGAGTCAGACTTTTAACTTCTTGGTAGTTTTTTGGATGGCAGCTGCATCTCAGGCTACAGTCAAAGACCGGCTCTTAGCTGGTTTCTCAGAAATGGATGGGATAGCAATAACATCAAGGAAAAACAGAATTTGGCTGCCAGTCTGCCTTTCTTTAGCACCAGACTAGAATTCTCTGGCTTAAAGCTCATCCTTGCTCACGCGATGATCCTCCTTAGCCCGTGGAGCATCCATCCACTGCCTGGGACTGATATAGTCGTCACCATGAGGTCACCCATGAAGGCTCTGATTGGGGCCTGCGGCACACTCATCTTAAGTCAGAGGACCTCTACTCTTCACTTCGGCTGCTTTAACCAGCATGATCATTGTCTTGAAGAAGAGGATGACTAAGATTGTACATCCAGTTATAATACCCTTCGAGTGCCAGTGCCAGACTGATGTGGTCAATCCTGAGAAGACTCTCAATCTGAAGTTCCCGTATTAGACCAAAATGAGGCAATGATCTGTATACATTAGCAAGGTTGAACCATAGTACAACCATGTCTCCCTTTCCTTTGTGTGTTTCCTTGATCAGCTGGAAAACCATGCCCATGTGTTCCAGGCACCTTGGGAGTCGCTCCTTTCTATATAAATGTATCACTGTAGCCATCTTTTGGGAGAAACTCAGTCCAAGCAGCGGGAAACAAGACTGGGAAATATCTTCCATTCCACAATGAGCAGTGAGGTTAATCTAAACTGCTCAATGTCTTAGGTGTTCTCCTCTTTGAGGATCCAGACTCTCTTTGCACACCTCCATTAGTCCATAACCTTTCCCCTATGCCAGATAACCCAAGACTTTTCCAAAATAGCTGGAGGAGCTTAGGACAGTGCTTGTAGAACTTGCAGGGTACTCACTAGGACTGGGGTAGAACTAACTCTGGCTGCTCTGACTACTTCCTTGATCTCCTTGCTGTTGAACTCAACCAGGAGGAAGATTTATAGGGTGCTATATCATCTCTGCAGTGTCGTAACCTTACTTCTGAAGATGTTACAGTGCTCAGCAAGTGGTGGTTTCACTTCTTAGCATGCCACCACTGCCTCCTCCTCACCCCCCCCCCCCCAACTGTTTAGTAAGGGATAAAAGCACTTAATGTAGAAGGTTTATTTTGGCCACCCTAGAGTTCATCGTGTTCAGGGCTTTGCTGGCTTTCTTCTTCACTTGGCTGAATCTTTCAAAAACAAAGCTGACAATGATAGTTAACATGGTCTAGAGTCATCTACCAAAATCTCCCTTGGCCACTGATATGGACTACATCCTCCTCAAACTGCAACCACTCCCTTAAATGATTTGTTGGAGGCCACTTAAGCCAGAGTCTGGTACTCTGGCTGGAGTGGGAGTTTCCATCGCCTGGAGGTTCTAGGGACTGTGGGGTGACTCTGAGACAGGCTCTTCCTGCATCTCACCAAGAGTGAATCCTAGGCACAGCATTGTTCTCTCCTGCTCCAGGCATTTAATCTTGGCTTGACATATTTTTTTAGGCCCCACAGATTCTTGCAGACCTTGCCATAAATGCATCTCTCCCTTGTAAACAATAACCTGTTTGCGAAGATTGATATTCTTAAGTCTGTCTTGGCAGAGTGCTCATCTTCCCAGCCCGCCCTGCCCCCCCCCCCCCCAGGCTCCACTGGGGGTACATCTCCATCAGTCTGTCTGTAGCTTGTAGGGTTTCCTCCTTTTGGAAGATGCAGATTGGGTTGCAAACAATTCCTGCCCCGATTGCCATCTTTCTGGGTTGTGAATTGCTTCTTCAGTCATCACCAACATGTTTTTGATTGTCACCCAAACTAAATCAGATAATCTTGTCCATTTCATACAGTTGTTTGTGAGAGCTTGTAGTATGTTATTAACTAGGCATGGTTCTAACATCCTAATTTATTCATTATAGTATTTTTGTTGCAGTGAAGTGCTGTGTCATCCAGCCATCTTGAAAAGGTGCTTTGTAAATTAAAGTCTACTTCTAAAAAGTTTAATAACAACAAATTCGGGACTTCTGGTAAGATGGCGATAGTTTAGTCGCTTGAAACTATTGCTCTGTTTCATTTCTTACCTCTGCACTCTTTATCTCCTTTCTATTATCCCAGTCTGTTAAATTACTTCTGCTCTCTTACCTGCCTGCGAATATGCCTGTCCTACAATGGACACAAAGTTCCCTAAATCTGGAGAAAAAAGAAGTCTCTATGACTGCAACTGTCTCTGCTACCTCTGCCGAGATTGTCTCCATTTTGGAACAGCATCGACAAGAGATTACATCAGAATACAAGTCTTCTTTCAGTTTGTTGGAGTCAACATTGGATCAAATTAACACCAGAGTAGAGAATCATGCCGAATGTCTATCTCATCTTGAGTTAACTTCTGAAGATTTAAAATGCCGTGTTCAGCAGCTGGAAGCCGCCTGTTCCAATTTGAGTGAGCAAAGCACCAAGTTAACATCCAAAATAACTGATCTCGTAGGCCGGAGGAGACATCATAATCTACAAATTCTGGATCTGCCAGAGGCCATCAGAAAGGGATCTCCATTGAATTTTTTTCTTCTTTACTCTGAGATTTTTGGGAAAGTAATTCTTCTGACCTCACCCATATTTGACAGAGCACACCGTACATTTCTGGCCAAGCCCGAGCTGGGCTCTAGGCCATGTTCAGTTATTCTGTTTTCATCATTATCAGGTGAAAAACCTTCTGATCATGGAAGCACGTCGGAGGGGTCGCTCTGTCTGTATTGTTGAAGATTACATTCCTCAAGTTTTAAAGATGCGTGCCAAGTATGAAGTTTTGAAAGAGTTTTACAATCATGGATTCAGACCCCCTCTGCATTACCCAGCCCATCTCTGAATAACTCTGTATACTGGGGACAAAAAATGGTTTAACTCAGTTACAGAAGCTCAGAAATTTATTAAAGGTCTCCCCATCATTTCGATTTCATCAGACTCGGTCTAATTATTTAAGATGGCCAATAAGTACTTTATAAAAAATTTTCTTCTTTGTTTTTTTTCCTATTTTCTTTTTAAATTACTGTATCTTTTTTTTATAGTTTCTCACGGGTAGGCTTTGCTGGATTATTATTTTGAATTAAGTTTCTTTTTGATGGAATTATTTCTCTTTATATTTAACTTTGATTTGTAGTGCACAAGTTTTCTAGTTTTTGAATTATTAGTTAAATAGAGCTTATCATATTACAAAACTGGAAGTTGGGTTTTGGGGTGTCTTTTTTTCCCCAAAGAGCTTGCTGCTTTTTTTTGGTAGCCATTTTGTTTTGGGATTCAGGGGTGGTTGGGGGAGGGTTCTCTAGTGCCAACACCATACATTGAATTTTTAGTTATTCAGGACATTTTCTTGTCCTGATTCTCTTGACTTATACTTTTGCCCTAGAGCTGTTATCTGAATGTTTGATCTTGTTTATACCTACTATTTTTTATGTTTTTTAAAAAAATGACAATATTTAGCTCTTTGAATTTTATAAGCTGGAATGTAAAGGGATTGAACCATCCTGTTAAAAGGGTGTTTTCAGATCTTAAGCAGCTCAAAGCTGAAACTCATATTTGAAGCTTTGATAATTCTCATCTTATGTCAAGGTGGGTGGTACAGCATTTCCATTCTTTCTTCCCAGCTAAAGCTAGGGGGTCTCTATCCCCATTAATCAAAATGTTTCCTTTGAGTTCCACAATAAAGTATCTGATACAAATGGTCATTTTATTATTGTCTCTGGGAAATTGTATAATACTAGGGTAGTATTGGCTAACCTGTATGCTCCCAATTTGGATGATGTGAACTTTTTTTGAATGTTTTTTTATTGCCTGATTTAAATTTATATTTATATTCTCTTATATTGGGTGATGACTATAATTGTTGATTAGATACAGTTTTGGATCGATCATCCTCTGTTCCTAGACTATCTAGTAAATCTATTCATTCTTCTTTCTAACTATGGTATCTCTGATGTGTGACATTTTTTTTCATCTTACTGAGAGGTTATTCTTTTTTTTCATGTCCATCATACTTTTACTAGAATTGATTATTTTTTAATGGATAACTAGCTGATTCCATCTGTTTGCTCTTGTGATTATATCAGAGTATATTGATTTCGGATCATGCTCCAGTTACCCTATCTATAGATTTTACTGGTCTTCCTCAAATGAATAAACATTGGCGTTTTAATCCAACCTTGCTATCGGATAATGATTTTGTAAAATTTATGAAGGACCAGATAACTTATTTCTTAAACACTAATACATCATCTGAAATCTCCACCCATGTTGTCTGGGATGCCATGAAAGGATATTTGAAGGGTCAAATAATTTCATATACTGCAAATCTGAAGAAAGCCCCATTTAGAGCGATTAGATTTGATCAAGTCAGATTAAAGCAATAGACCAACTATATGCCCAGACCAAAAATCCTGAACTGTACAAGAAGTGAGTAGAACTTCAAACTAAATCTGATCTTATTTCCACTCAACCAGTTGAACAGCAACTTCTTGTAAAGCAGGAGCCGATTTTATATTCATGGTGATAAATCCGGCAAGTTTTTAGTCAACCAATTAAGACGCTCCAAAGCTAAACAGCAAATTGCAAAAATTTGAATGGGAAATGGGAATATTACTTCAAATTATTCTGAAATTAATGACACATTTAAGAATTATTATTCTCGACTTTATACCTCTGAATCTTCAAATGATAATATCTCCGTTGACCATTTTTAAACAGTTTAAATATTCCATTGCTCTCCTCTGATTTTAAAGCAAAACTCAATGAGCCATTATCACTATAAGAATTATCCTCTGCCATTTCTGCACTGCAGTTGGGTAAATCTCCTGGACCTGATGGGTTTTCTGAAGAATTTTATAAATCATTTTCCTCACTAATTTCATCTCAGTTATTTTTAGTTCTATCTGATTCATTTAACCATGGTAAACTGCCACCACCATTTAATGAGGCATGTATCATTCTTTTAGCCAAAAAAGGTAAAGATCCAGTGTTCTTCATATAGGCCTATTTCTTTGTTAAATGTTGATGCTAAGATTTTGGCTAAAGTTTTGGCTTGTAGATTGGATAACAGTGCAACTTCCGTTATTTCTGAAGATCAAACCAGTTTTATTAAAAATAGTCTTCCTTTTTTTAAATATACAGCATCTATTTAATATCTTATATTCACCCTCAATTGGGTCTCCTGAATATGTCATTTCTCTTGACGCAGAGAAAGCATTCGATTGCAGTTTTAGAAAAATTTGATTTTGAACAAAGTTTTATTTCATGGATTAAATTGTTATACTCATGTCTCACCACCTCTGTTTTGACTAACTCTCAGCAATCCCAGTCTTTTAGCCTTAAATGTGGCACCCGATAAGGATGCCCTTTAAGTTCCTTATTTTTTGACTTGGCCATAGACTGGAGATTGCGTTTCAAAGCTGTCCTGAATTGACTGGGATTTGGAAGGGAGGTGTTGAGCATAAAGTTTCTCTTTATGCCAACGATCTTTTACTTTTTTAAAAAAATATATCAAATCCGTCTACTTCCTTACCCCCAGTGTTTTTAACCTCAATCAATTTAGCCAGCTTTCCGGTTACAAACTTAATTTACACAAGAGTGAACTCTTCCCACTTAATAGAGAATCACAAGCATTAGTATTTCATGACCTCCCTTTCAAAGTAGTTAATAATCAATTTACTTACCTTGGTATTACAGTAACAAGAAACTTCAAAACAAAGTTTGACACAATGGTCACCCTTATCCATGTCTCTGGTAGGTCAAATTAATGTTATTAAAATGTATATCCTTCCTAAATTTTTACACTTATTTCAGTCTTTATTTCTAAAGCTTTTTTTGATTCATTAGATTCTATCATTTTGTCCTATCTACGGAAGGGCAAACACTCTAGACTTAATAAAGCTTACCTTCAAAAATCTAAAAAAGGTGGTATGGCTTTGCCTAACTTCCATTCATATTATTGGGCAGCCAATATTCGCTGTCTTACTTTTTGGTCCTTCATTCATAATCATTCTGACTGCCCAAACAGGTGGCAATGGAGTTGAACTCTACTAAGGATCTCTCTATTTCTACACTTCTTGGATCTGCACTTCCTTGTCACTTGCCTAGACTAATTGTTAATCCTCTTATAACACATACTGAGAATATGGGTTCAGTTTAGAAAATATAATGGCCTTCATGGTTTCTCTCTCTCTAGTCTTATCTTACACAATCATCTTTTCCTGATTTCTATGCAAGATTCAACATTTCATGATTGGTATAGAAAGGGCATTAGGCGCTTTGAAGATCTTTTCATAGATAAACCCTTTGTAACTTTTCAACAACTGTATGTAAAGTTTAACCTATCTAATACTCATTTCTTTAGATAACTTCAAATTAGACATTTCATTAACCCTTCATTATCCAAATTTCCTGAGATGCCCGAGAAAAACATTGTGGACCTGTTTCAGAAGTCTTTTTATCTTTATTCTATATTCTTAATTGCCACTTAGAACCTAACACTCCAATTGCCCTTTTTGGTACCTTGGGTGAGGCAGACATGCATTGGAGTCCGACTAAATGTCGAACACTATCTTTTGCCCCTCTTTTGGCTAGACGCTTAGTTCTCCTCATGTGGAGAGATATTGTCCCACCCACTCATGCTCAATGGCTTAGTGATATTATGCCCTGTTTAGACCTTGAAAAAAATTCATTATTCACTTCTCAATTCAGACATAAAATTTGATAAGGTGTGGGAACCTTTTCTCAAATACTTTCATAATTCCTCTTTAGAATAAGTTTATTCTTTTTATCTGTACCATAATCCTTTATTTTCAGCTTTTTTTCCTGTAAGTTTTATGGTTTCTTTTTGATGGGAATTACATTATAGTTTTGGTAGTAGACATTATACTTTTTAAAAAAATACATTAACAGTTCTGTGGGGTTGAGCACTCTGCTCATTTTTTTTTATTTTTATTTTTTACATATTGTAATGGTTGGCCTGGATTTTCGTAGTGGGAGGGTGGGGAGAATACTAACTTCATCTGATTTTATTTTGGGTGCTGTTTCTTTATTGTTATGAACTATATATTTGATATGTTTGTTTTGCATTGTATTAATCTTCATTTTGTTGATGGTTTTTTTTGGTAGTTATTTTGTAGAAACGCATAAAAAAATTAATAAAAAAGAAAAAAGAAATAAATTCAATTTGACCATTTTTCAGAGAATAGGACACACATCAAACTGCAATCATTCCTAAGCAATGCTGTTTTTAATGGATTTTTAAACTTTCTGGTTATATAATAAAAGGCAGAAACTTCCAACTACCTTCGAGAATCAGAATCAGAATTTAATCGCCAAGTACCTGTACACATACAAGGAATTTACTTCCGGCAGATGTTGTCTCTCTGCTCATAACAATAATAATGATAAATATAAATGAAAATATAGATTATACATACAAGTAGTGCAATCCAAGTAATAGTTAGCCGACAGTTAACCGGCAGTTAACTGTTCAGCAAAGTGACCGCAGTAGGGAAAAAAACTTCTCCAGTGCCTATTAGTCTTAGTCTTAGTCTGGAGGGATCTGAAGCGCCTACCAGACGGAATTTTGGCAATGCAAGATTAACTATGAAATTAATTTGCTTCACACAATCATAGATTTCCAGTCTCATTTCAATTTATTTTAAGCTATTAATCACAATAATCCACACAAAATGCTGGTAGAACACAGCAGGCCAGGCAGCATCTATAAGGGGAAGCACCGTCGACGTTTCAGGCTGAGTCCTGACGAAGGGTCTTGGCCCGAAACATCAACAATGGGTCCTGACGAAGGGTATCGGCCCAAAACGTCGACAGTGCTTTTCCTTATAGATGCTGCCTGGCCTGCTGTGTTCTACCAGCATTTTGTGTGTGTTGTTTGAATTTCCAGCGCCTGCAGATTTCCTTGTGTTTAATAATCACAGTAATAATGGTCACTATTTCACTTGCATAATGGAACAACCTGTAGCATTTTGGTCGTTCTGTCAGTGAATGAATGACATGAACACAAAGTTCCAAAAACAACAATTTGATCATGAATACAAAATAATACTAACAATTAATGAAGGGTGAGGGAGTAACAAAGGGGCTTAAAAGAAAGTAGTAAGAGAGAGACAGCATTTTAAGAAGGAAATATTTATGTTGCTGTCAGTGGGGTCAAATCACAGCAACGGGCCAAGGAAAGAAAGGAAAAAAATCCTATAGAACTTTGAGACTTCAAATAGGAGTTGCAAGACCATGATGATATTTAAGCCCAAGATTACAATTTTGAACGTTAAAGTCCTGAAAGGTGATGACAAGGCAGTCTATGTCAATAAGGACAGGGACATAAATTACTGCAGGGTATACAACATGGATAGTATGCAAGCTAACGCTTTCCTCAACTGATAGATGGAGCAACACTACATATCTGAAAATAGATATAAAGGCTACAATACTAATGCCAAAAGAACAGGAAGTGAACAAAAGTAGGCAGAATTCGTAGTGGCCATGACAGTGGGTCATAGATTCAGTTCAAGGTTCAATGATCATTAAATTTGCAAACAATCCAATTCATGCCAAAATGCTTAGTGAAAGGAATGAAATTAGTTTCAGACATTATGAATTTATCAAATTATTATGATCTAAGACACAAACTCACCACTATGAGAAAGATGACTAATAGCAGGTGCACACTTTAAGCAGAAGCAATAACCTATGTCATTCACTTTGAAATAATATCTCAGCACTTACACCATCTCCAATATAAACATGGAGATGGGGTGAGAAAGGAGCCAAGAATGCAAAATTTCCAATACACAAATACAAATATGACAAGATA
The DNA here is from genome assembly GCF_030144855.1 of Hypanus sabinus. Taxonomy (NCBI): domain Eukaryota; kingdom Metazoa; phylum Chordata; class Chondrichthyes; order Myliobatiformes; family Dasyatidae; genus Hypanus; species Hypanus sabinus. The sequence continues at coordinate 37,533,039 of NC_082708.1, forward strand.
AAGTAACATCTTATCACATCTTGAAAGTGCCAAAGCACTCTGCTTACAACTAAGCACTATGGCTTGTTAAAGCAAATTCAGCAATTAAGTTTGGTATGTAGAATGTCATAAACAACAAGTGAGCATGTACCCTAGGTAATAAAGGGTGAACTGGAATGTCTGTTAGGTCAGCACACACACAAAAAAAACAAGTGCTTTCGAGTTAGATACAAAAGAAACTTCAGTTTAAACATCTCACACAGTAGGCAAAAAAGCAGTTGCTCAGTTTACTTAAGACTTGGAGAGCAATTTAATCTAGAATTTGACTCAAAACCAAGAGCATTATGAAATTACCTAACAAAAAAAACTGAGCAGGTTGATTTACAGCTAGGAAGTACATCCTGTGATTTTTTTTCAACATCAAGTCAAAATTATTTTACCACGTCAAGCTATTATTGCTTCATATAGTAAAACTGATTATCTGATGTACTCAGGATCGCTATGCTGCTGGACTGGGGGATTAGAGATGAAAGGTTTTTTTGAATATACATGAAGAGTAGTTAATGTAGTTGCTATCTTGAACTCATTGCCCGAGGACATGGTGGAGTAAGATGCAAATCACTAATTTTAAGAAACATTTAAACAAGCACTTGAATAGACGATGCACAAGAGGTAGTGAATGCAGGGAGAAAAGGCATCAGTGTGGAAGGGCAAAAAGGTCAACATAGAGGTAATGGCTGAACAATTCTGACTGGCAGATTTTTGGGACTGTTGGTTGGTATTCTTATTAATGTTGGGCACATACAGCTTGTGTTGAAGGGCCTGTTCCTGTGCTGTACTATGTTAGAACTCCAACAATTTCATCATACAACCATTTCAATAATTTCATTGTAAAACTACTTTTCCATGTGCCAGTTCAGCTTGGAGTGCAGTAAACAAAGCTTGGTCAGTTTCAAGAGCACATGCAAAAATGGGCCTTGACGAGCTTAAAAAGAATGCTGGAAGCACAAACTGAGCAATACCTCACATCTAAATTTCCCTTAAGCTTGCGAGGCCTTAAGCATGGAAAGAGGATTATTGATGCTTTACCGTACTAATAATCAACCAATTTAGCTGTTGGTACTCATTCTTTTGATATTGTTAAAGTATATGTCATTACATACCTGTTTCAAGTTGTCGTCCTTCCAGAGAAATTTTGATGTTTTATTGAGGCTCAAAAATTGTCAATCCACCTAACAAATTTAAATACTGTAAAGCAGCTTCAATAAACATAATAGCCAATTAAAAGTCATACAGAAAATTTATTGATAGAAAGAATCCGCTTCCAAGAGCAGTATAATTATACCAAACATTCTTTACAGGCCAGTTGGTAGCCAAAGATTTATTTAGAAATTCAAGATTCATACTTTTAATGCAATTAACTCATCTGATGCAATGCTAGACTGTAGGATGGTCAAAGGTGTTTACTATGGAAAAACATTAGCTGAGGAACATGACTTTGCCAAAAGTTCAATTCTTATCCCAAGTAAAATCCATCACACTCATTACCTCACCTAATAATTGTTTGTTTTATATATTATATTACAAATTACGATTTTAAAAATTGAAGTTACTTTTGTGAAAGTATACTCAGACCCGCTTAACACTGAGGATGCGTTCTTCGGAGGTGGAGTGTCATATAAATTAGTGCTATGCTGGGTCATTATAACATTACGTAAATGGGCATGTATGCCTAAATTTTTTTTAAAAATCACACCCAAGATATATATTTTATGTATACATAGTAATTTGTGTAATAACAAACATGCAAATAGGCCTAAACTGTACAACAGTGGAACAGCAAAACATTGCAGCAGCAGCCGAGGGAAGTGGATGGTGGTTACATCTTAGAGGAGGGACCAGGCTGTGGGTCCTTCTCGAACTTCAGCTTCTTCTTCAAGTAAGTGTTGAGATTTGACTGCCTTTTCTTAAGTTTCATCTCATGAAGCAGATCTCGGTAGCAGAAAAATCACATTGAGAATACCCCTCTCTGCTTTACTGGTTCCCTCCTAGTCAGGGTTAATCGATGAACTGGTCCATGATTTGTATGATCGTGGTGATGCTAGTGCTGAGGAATATTGTGGTGAGGTTTCTTGCTGGCGTTTCCTCTTCTCCGTCTGTGTCCTCAGATTCACCCAGGATGTGTTGCTCTGCCAATCCTCAAAGCTCTTCATTATGAATGCTCTCACATTGAGAATGCAGGAACTATTCAACTGCCATCACTGTCATCCTCACGGCGTATCATTTGCAGTTTCACATCCATGCCAATGCTTTTTCTAGTCATCTTAGATGTACTACTCTCACTGGAAGTTGCAGGCATTTTCCAGACATTACGGGTGAAAAAAAGAATAAATTGGCCAGGGAGCAAGAACGTTTACATATTTGAGGGGGGCTGAGCATGAATTAATACATGATTGGCTGTGAGTGGCTCAGAGTGCATGTAATGCACTCTCACTGGCTGATTGAATGTTTACTGTAATGGTAGATACCCAAGAAGTTTTAAGTGTCATTTAGAATGAATTTTTGTCATTTTTAAAAATTTCAATAAAGAATTGAATAGCCATGTTGTAACAAATCAACGCCATGAGGAGTAACATTATGTGGGATCTGACGGTAGCAGTTTTCTCAAGTGCCACTTTGCTTTTGAACTTCCGTAAACATGAAACTGCATAACAGAATTAAAATTATACACTCACCTTGTTCATTACATATTCAAGATCTCTGTTGGCTTCACTCAAACTATGTACAAATCATAAAAAGCTGAGTCCCCTTGTCAATCAGAAAACGATCATTTATGTCTACTGTTTCCTGTCAGTTCAACAATCTTCTATTCATAATCATATTCTCATTATTAGCTCGGTTTTCTAATAACCTTCCACTAAACTTCATCATATACCTTCTGGAAAATCCATGCACATCCACCAGTTTCCACCCAATCTGCAGCACGTGCTTCTAAAGAATTTCATGAAAAAAATTGTCAAACATGATTTTACTATCACAATTCCAGACTGACAACGATCAATTACCTTGAAATCTTTTTTAAAAGTACTCTGCTAGAATACATCTAATAAGTTTCCAAAATATTGTCTTCCATCCTCAACACTTAGTACCAGAGCAAAAGACCAGACATTAATGGGAACTAGATGTACCATGTACACCTATAATATCCGTAATAGATACATCACTGAAATCATACTCAAGTGCTCTGCATTTAAATACAGTCTTGTGCTGAAGACATCTTAAACATCCAAGTAAACTTACAAAATTGTCCAAAGATGTTTTCATTCTTTATTATCTAGTCATTTTAAAAATGATTAAAATTATAAATATTGGTATCACGCTACGCTACTATGGTATTCTACAAGTCGAGAACAATAGTACAGAATAAGTCCAGCTCTGTCGCTATCTAGCAGCTCCATCATCTAAGTCCACCAACCATTAGAGGCTCATGTCTCTCCACTGCCCTTCCCTCTTAATTATGGCCACTTCACTTCTCTTCTCCCAGTCTGACCCAAAACATCAACAATTCTTTTCCTCCCACAGATGCTGCTTCAGCCAGAGTTCCTCTAGCAACCTGTTTGTTGGTCACCAACACATTGGCAGATTGTAACAAAGCCATTAAGTCAAGTACCGTTGTGGAAAATAAATGGTTAAAAGATATTGAAAAAAGTAAACTGAAATAAAGCTGCTTATCATTGAGGAACCAGACACCACCATTAATGTATGCTATCAGATTCAAAATTTTGATTGACTATAAACTTAAACACAAGGGACAGATGCTGGAAATCCAGAGTAATACACACACACACACACACACAAAATGCTAAAGGAACTCAACCAGTCAGGCAGCATCCATGAAAAGGATGTTTTGGGCTGAGACACTTCATCAGGGCTGGAAAAGAAGGGGAAAGAAGCTAAAACAACAAGGTGGGAGGGGGGGAGGGGAAGGGCCCAACCTAGGTGATAGGTGAAGCCAGATGAGAGGGAAAGAAGTTAGGTGGGTGGAGGAGAGGGGATGAAGTGAGAAACTGGGAGTGTGATATGTGGAAAAGGTAAAGGCCTGAAGGAGGAATCCAAGGAAAGGACACTGGACCATGGGAGAAATGGAAGAGGGGCATCAAAGAGAGGTGATTGATCATAAACCTGCCACTTTTGGAAACATTTTATTTGGGAACCCTCAAAGCACACTTGGCCAGACGCTATGCCAAACAAATTATAGCTTGTGCTACTAAAAACTCGCAGACCCCATGAAATGAAGTGCAAAAATTTCAAGGTATTTCACAACAGAATTAGTTTAAAATTGCTAAATTTAACAGCAATTCCAACGATTTTACCCTAATGCTGCAAATAGTACAGCATCCATGCTCACAGCACCTTTATGATTCCCATGTTCCAAAATGCATGCATAAAAATCCCAAAGCTTTTGTCATCTTTATAGGCAATAGAAGCCAGCGTTTCATCTTTCCGATATGTGCAGCTAACATTACCCAAGTTGAAAATAACTGAGAAATAAAGAGTTTAAGTACAGTATTAGAATTCCTGCAAAAAAAAATTCCAACCTTCATCAGCATGAACTTAGCTAGACAAAAACATGGAATACTTTGTACAATCACAGCTATATTAAAATGTTATAATCTAAATTATCATTTTAGATAAAGATGTTTGTAAAAAAAGAAAAACTCATAATATCAGTCAAAATCCAAAGGACCACAACAACCATACCGTTACAAGGCATATTATATTTCCAAGTTTCCAAAGAAATACCAGGAGATTCTATGTTCAGGATTGTACATCACAAAATATTTTGGTTGTTCCAGAAGTTTAAGAGATTTTATTATAAATTCACTTTATTTTCACAAGGGATTAACTTTACGCACCTCTTACTTGTTTATCTAAATTTTAGGTAAACTGCAAACTCCAGACAGAGCATGGTTTCATATACTGTACTATACCTCAAGATAAATATAAACAATTTCAGAATTCAAGGTGATCATATCAACATTATTAATTGATTCACTTTCTGGTGATACTGAATTTACATAATATTTAAATAACCTCATATTTCACACCAACATTGTATTTAATTAATACACTGTCACAATGCTAATTGAGTCCCTGCAGCATCAACGAACAGGAGACAATCCAAAACTTAATAGCAGGCCAGATACCAAGAGTTTTCATGCACAACTATTAATACAGACACCTGCATATAGGAATATCCAGTTCAAATCAATTCCATTTTTCCAAACTAAAGTCCAATATTCTCAATGACTTTTCTTTGTTAAAGAAATACAGCTTTCTCTGCATCTTATTAACAATAGTTTCCCAAACATGTTCAAGATATGTACACTAAAACTGAACAACTCAACTAGGATCCACCGTAAATACAAAAGATCCTGCAGATGCTGAGTAACACACAAAATGCTGGAGGAACTCAGCCGGTCAGGCAGTATCCACAGAAATGAATAAACAGTAGCATATATCGCCAAGACCTTTCATCAGGAATGGAAAGGAAGGGGAGAGATGGGGGGGTGGGGTGGGGGGGGTGGAAACAGAAAGGAGAACACACTAGGTGATAGGTGAAGCCAAGTGGATGAGGCAAGAAGCTAGGAGGTGGTAACTGGGAAAAGCAAAGAGCTGGAGAAGGAATCTGATGAGAGGACAGTGGATCACGGGAGAAAAGAAAAGAGGGGAGACATTATGGGGTGGTGGTGAACAGGTGATAAGAAGTGGTAAGAGGCCAGAGAGGGGAAAAGGAGGGAAGAAGGGGAGATTTGAGGGGGGGAATTTACCAGAAATCGGAGAAATCAATGTTCATTCCATCAAGTTGGAGGCTCCTGAGAGGTGTTGCTCCTCCAACCTGACAGCAGCCTCATCACGGCAGAAGAGGAGGCCATGGACTAATATGTCATAACAGGAATGGGGCTAGGAATTGAAATGGTTGGCCATTGGGTAATTCTGCTTTTTGTGGACAGAGCTGAGGTGCTTGATAAAGCGTTCCACCATAGGTCAGCAAACATATGGACGCAGTGCAAGTTAGGATATCACCAATGTTTCAGCTGAGGTTATGATAATGAATTTCAAGCATGATTTTATCACACAAATATAAAAGAGAATAATATAGCACAGTCTATGTAGAGGTGGGCAATATTTTTTCATTAACTGACATCACTAAAATAGATCTGATTATCATATTCCTGTTTGTGAATTCTGGGTTCAAATTGCAATTTCCAGTTAGTCTTTGACCATCCTGCTAGTTAGACGTGTAATCACATGCCGTGTAGCACCAAAATTTATAGATCTAAGAGTTGTTAAAGCATGGAAAAAAGTTCACACTGCCTCACTGGCTCCCAGGTACAAGGGACATCAGGGACATTTCAGACTGAGAGCACAGGATTCTTAAAGGGGAAGAAGTGCAGCCAGAAAGCGTGGCACATAGTGGCACTAATGACATTATCTATGAAAAGGTATGAGGTCCTGTAGAGCATATATAGGGAGCTACAGTAAGAATAGGATGATATGGCAATTGGATAGGTTGAAATGAGTTTACTTTAATGTGAGAAGTTTCAAGAACAAGCATGATAAACTTAAGAATATAGATCAGTACTTGGAGCTGCAATGTTGTGGCCATTAGAGACTTGTTTGTCACAAGGGGAGGAATGGCTGTCAGACATTCAGTGTGTAGATGTTTCAAAAGGGACAGGAAGGGAGGCGAGATGGGAGAAACGACAGTACTGATCAGGGACAGATCATAGCTGTAGAAAAGGAGGACATCATGGAGGGATCATCTACTGAGTCACTGTAAGGGGAAGTCAGAAACAGGAAGGGAGCAATCACTCTTTTAGAGCATTCTATAGGCCCTCAATAGAATAGGGATCCTGATGAGCAGATCTGTAGGCATATTTTGTAAAGGTGCAGTAATAGATAGCGCAGCAGTTAGCATAAGGCTATTAAAGTGCCAGTGAACCAGGTTCAATTCTACCACTGTCTGTGAGGAGTTTATATCATCTCCCATAGCCACTTGGGATTTCTCTGGGTACTCCCATTTCCTCACACATTCTATAAAGATATGGGTCAGAGGGTTAATTGGCCACATGGGTGTTATTAAGTGGCAGGGCTCATTGGACCAGAACTGCCTGTTACTATGCTGTATCTACGCATTGGTAATCATTTTCCAATGTTCTTTAGATTCAGGAACAGTTCCTGCTGATTGGAGGGTGGCTAACGTTGTCCCACTTTTCAAGAAAGGAGGGAGAGAGAAAACAGGGAATTATAGACTGGTTAGCCTGACGTCAGTGGTGGGAAAGATGCTGGAGTCAATTATAAAAGAGGAAATTACGACACATTTGGATAGCAGTAGAAGGATCAGTCCGAGTCAGCATGGATTTATGAAGGGAAAATCATGCTTGACTAATCTTCTGGAGTTTTTTTGAGGATGTAACTATAAAAATGGACAAGGGAGAGCCAGTGGATGTAGTGTACCTGGACTTCCAGAAAGCTTTTGATAAAGTCCCACATAGGAGATTAGTGGGCAAAATTAGGGCACATGGTATTGGGGGGAGAGTACTGACATGGATTGAAAATTGGCTGGCTGACAGGAAACAAGTAGTAGTGATTAACAGGTCCCTTTCGGAATGGCAGGCTGTGACCAGTGGGGTACCGCAAGGTTCGGTGCTGGGACCGCAGCTGTTTACAATATACATTAATGATTTAGGTGAAGGGATTAAAAGTAACATTAGCAAATTTGCTGATGACACAAAGCTGGGTGGCAGTGTGAAATGTCAGAAGGATGTTATGAGAATGCAGGGTGACTTGGACAGGTTGGGTGAGTGGGCAAATGTATGGCAGATGCAGTTTAATGTGGATAAATGTGAAGTTATCCACTTTGGTAGCAAGAACAGGAAGGCAGATTACTATCTAAATGGAGTCAAGTTAGGAAAAGGGTAAGTACAAGGAGATCTAAGTGTTCTTGTACATCAGTCAATGAAAGCAAGCATGCAGGTACAGCAGGAAGTGAAGAAAGCTAATGGCATGCTGGCTTTTATTACAAGAGGAATTGAGTATAGGAGTAAAGAGGTCCTTCTGCAGCTGTACAGCGCCCTGGTGAGACCCCACTTGGAGTACTGTGTGCAGTTTTGGTCTCCAAATTTGAGGAAGGACATTCTTGCTATTGAGGGAGTGCAGCATAGGTTCACAAGGTTAATTCCCGGAATGGCGGGACTGTCATATGTTGAAAGATTGGAGCGACTGGGCTTGTATACACTGGAATTTAGAAGGATGAGAGGGGATCTGATTGAAACATATAAGATTATTAAGGGATTGGACACACTGGAGGCAGGAAACATGTTCCTGCTGATGGGTGAGTCCAGAACTAGAGGCCACAGTTTAAGAATAAGGGGTAGGCCATTTAGAACAGAGATGCGGAAAAACTTTTTCACCCAGAGAGTGGTGAATATGTGGAATGCTCTGCCCCAGAAGGCAGTGGAGGCCAAGTCTCTGGATGCATTCAAGAGAGAGTTAGATAGAGCTCTTATAGATAGCTGGGTCGAGGGATATGTGGAGAGGGCAGGAACGGGGTACTGATTGTGTATGATCAGCCACGATCACAGTGAATGGCGGTGCTGGCTAGAAGAGCCGAATGGCCTATTCCTGCACCTATTATCTATCAATAAATCAATCAATCATTATCTGGCTAACAGGTATTGTTGTCACAGGTGACAGTAACTTCCCCAACATTGATTAGCACCCCTTTAGTACAAGAGCTTTAAATGAGGCAGAATTTACTAGGTGTGTCCAGGAAGGATTCCTGACACAATATGTGAACAGGCCAACTAGAGGAGAGGACACCTTAGATCTGTAGATCAAACAGAGTGAGCATTTTGGAGGCAGTGACCACATCTCCCTGACCTGTGGCATAGCCTTAGGCAAGGATAGCAGCAGGCAACGTGGGAAAGTATTTAACTGGGGGAGGAGTATTATGATGCTGATAAGCAGGAACTTGGGAGAGTAACACGAGTGAATCTGCAGATGCTGGAAATAAATAAAAACACAAAATACTGGCAGAACTCAGCAGGCCAGACAGTATCTATGGGAGGAGGTAGTGACAACGTTTTGGGCCGAAACCGTTCATCATTTTGTGATTTTACTTAGGAGAGCAAGTTGAAAACAGATGTTCTCAGGGAAATGTGGACATTCTTTAGGGAGCACTTACATTTTGATCTAAATAGGTTTGTTTCTTTAAGACATGGAAAGGATGGTAGGGTGAAGAAACCAAGGTTGACGAGATGTGTAACATTTAATCAAGGAGAAGGAAGCAAAGACCAAACAGGGCTCTTTAAACTTACAAGGAACCAAAAAGATTAACAATGGATTTAGAAGAGCAAAATAGGGACATGAGAAACAGGATTAGGGAATATCCCAAGGCATTCCACATGTATGTTAAGAACAGGAGGATGACTAGAGTGAGGGCAGGACCAATCAGGGACAAAAGTGGAAACATGCTTAGAGTCAGAGGAGGTAGGGGAGATCTCTAATTACTAATTTGGTACAGTATTCAGCAGAGAGGGATGTTAACGAATAGAAGAGCAGCACAGAACGAATGTGCTGAAACATGCCAAATTATGAAAGAGATACTGCTGGTACTCTTGAAAACATGAAAATAGGTATGCCCCCAGGGCCAGATGGGATATAATCCAGGTTATTACAGGAAGGAAGGGAAGGGATTGCTGCACTGTTGGCAGTGATCTTCTATGCCCTTGTTGGCCACAGGAGTAGTACAAAATGATTTGAGTGTGGCAAACATTATACTTTTGTTCAAGAAAAGTACTAGGGATAACCCTGGGAATAATAGATCATTGAGTTACATGAGTGGAGGGCAAACTATTGGAGAGGACTATTAGAGATAGCATGTACAAGCACTTTGAGAAGCATAGTCTGATTAGGGACAGTTAGCTTAGCTTGTGAGGGATAGGTTCAGCCAGATGGGACTTTTCGAAGAAATGACAAATCAAATTGATGAAGGTAGATGTATTGTATATGAATTTTGACAGGCTTCTCCCATGGTGTGCTTATTCAAGAGTCAAGAGGCTTAAGATCCAGAGAAACTTGACTATGTGCACAGAAGACAGAGGGTGGTAGACAATGGAGTGTTTTCTGCCTGAAGGTCCCATACTAAAGGTGTTCTGCAGGATCTGTTCTTGGACCCCTGCTAGTTGTACTTTTTATAAATGACTTGGATGAGGAAGTAGATTAGAATGTTTGCAGATGACACAAAGGTTAGCAGTGTTGAACAAGTCCTGAAGAAGGGTCTTGGTCTGAAACATCGACTGTTTACTCTTCCGTAGATGTTGCCTGACCTGCTGAGTTCCTCCAGCATTTTGTGTGGGTTGGTAGCGTTGATTGTCATAGGTTACAATGGGACATTGACAACATGGGTGAAGTTCAATCCAGAAAAGCATCCAATGATACACTTTGGAAGGTCGTACCTGATGGCAGAGTCCCAAGTTAAGTGCTGGATTCTTAGTAGTGTGGAGGACAGAGGAATCTTGGGGCCCAAATCCATAGATCCTTCAAAGTTGCTGCGCAAGTTAATTGGGTGGTTAAGAAGGTTTATGCTGTGTATGGCCTTCATTACTCAGGGAATTGTGTTCAACAGCCACGAGGTAATGTTGTAGCTCTATAATACTCTGGTTAGACCACATGGAGTATTGCATTCAGTTCTTGTCACCTCATTATATCAAGCATGTGGAAGCTTTAGTAAAGTGCAGACAATATTTACCAAGATGCTGCCTGGATTAGAGATCAAGATTTAGTGAGGAAAAGCTGAGGAAGCTGGGCTTTTCTCTTTGAAGCTGAGGAGACTTGATAGAGGTGTATTAAATGATAAGGAGGGAGGTGATAAAGGCAGATACATTAAGGATATGTAAAAGACTTAAGACAGGCACGTGGATGGAGGGGTACATGAGAAGGAATCGTTAGACTGATTATGGAGAAGATTACATCATTGGCACAACGTTGTGGGCCAAAGGGCATATACTGTGCTGTACTGTTCTATTAAAGAACAATCCAGCTGGAACTAATTCCACCCTTCAAATTCTGCCCTTTTAGATACTTGTTTGACTCCCTGCTGAATGCCACAATTGAACCTGCTTCCATTACCTACCTCTTCTTGAAATCTGCATCAGATTCAATACACTAATTTCATGATTTCTTTCTCTTGTTGTTTTTTGGCTCTTTTGCAATCTTGTATATATAACCCTTCGCTCTTGACCCTTCCAGTACTCTACCAATATCCTTCTTGGTTTCAAACACTTGCATCAGACCCTCTTGGAACCTCTCATGTTTCAAGAAAAACTCTGGTCTCTGCTGGACAGGCTAAAGATTGTAGATGCTGGAATCTGAAGCAACAAATAATAAGCAGGACGATAAATTCCCTCAGCAGATTGATGCTCTAGCCTCTCCTGTCCATTCACTTAACTAAAATTCTTCACTTTACATTCCTAATGTATGGCATCTACAAATGAACATGATACTGGTTCAACAGGTGTGCTTGAACCAGTGTTTTAAAGTTTCATCCAGGTTTTCTTAATTTTCTGCATGACTCCATTTGTAAACCAGGATCCATATATTTTTCTTAATCGGCCTTCCCACTTCAAGAAAATATATGTTCCTTTAACCTTCCTGCTTTCATGCCCTTTAAGAATTGTACTCTTAATTTATGTTGTCTCTTCTCATTGACTCATTCCAACAGAAGCAATTATTTCTCAGCATTACATTTCAACTGCCACTTCACCATTCATTGCAACAACCCAGCTACAACTTAACTAAAGTTTTAATACTATTCTTCTTACAAACATAAAAACCTCCAATTCTTATATCTTCTACAAATTTGAAGATTGCACCTTATGCATACAAGCCCTTGAAGAAAAGCAGCAATTTTTCTTCATGGACTTGGGTGCATAAGGTACAATTTTCACAAAATTGCATGCTACAATTCCATCCAGTTTAAAAAAAACTTTCACTGTAATTCACTGCTTCCGATTGCTTAGCCAATTTTAATGCATGCTATTAACCCCTTTTAGTTCCTGGGATTTAATCTTGATAACTAACCTATTTTGTAGAACTTGAACAAATGCTACTTAGAAATCCATTCATGCCACAAAACCATCTTTTCCTCATTGACCTTCTTTTCTTCTAAGAAACTATCAGTAGCAGAGCAGTATCAAAGTGATTAAGTTACCAGACTAGGAATCCAGAAGGCTGTACTGACGGTCCAGAGAGCCAAGTCCAAAATCACACCATGGCAGCTGTGGAATTTAAACTGAGATTAATAATCTGGAATATTATTTTAAAAAGCAACAAATAATTTTTAGTAATGAAAAATCTTATAAAAAATTGATTCGCTGAAGTCCTTTGAAGGAAGCAACTCCCTCATCCTTACCAAATCTGGCCTCCAGACCCACTCCATATGGTTGATTTGGAAAAGCTTTCTCAAATGGCCTAGCAAGCATTCCAGTGGCAATAAATGCTGGCCTCACTAGCTCAGCCCAGATTACTGAAAAGCAGATTTATACAAAGCTGACATGATTTCCCTTCAGCAACATCATGCTGACTTTTTCCTGATCAATATATGCTTGCCAAAAATGACTGCTAATTCTCACACTGTTTCTATAACTTTATCCAGAGATTTAAGCTTAATGGAGATACTGGACTTATCCTTGTACTCCTTAATTATACAAGGATACATACAGCATTTATCCTGCATCCAGTAATGGATATGGTCCAGTCTATCACAGGTAAAGCCCTCCCCACCATCGGACATCTACTGAGTAGATGGAGCGCAGTTGCAGGAAAGCAGCATCCATCAGAGAAAGCCCACCATCCAGGCCAGGCTCTTCTCTTGCTGCTGCCATCAGGAAGTAGGTATAACAGTCTCAAGACCTGTACCACCAAGTTCAGGAGCAGTTATTAACTTCAAGCATCACGCCCTTGAAACTTCACTCAACTTTATTCGCCCCATTACTGAACTGTTCCCACAATCTATGACTCACTGCCAAGGACTCTTCAACTCATATTCTCAATATTTATTCCTTATTTATTATTATTTTCCCATTGTTTTTGTATTTAGTTATTTTGCACAATGGTTGCTGTCCACTCTGTTGGGCGCAGTCCTTCATTGATTTTATTATGTTTCTTGGAGTTACTGTGACTGCTGTAAGACTGTATATGGTGACACATATGTACTTTGATAATAAATTTACTTGAATTTTGCAATTCACCTCTTGTACAACAGGGTGGACTCTTGACCTGACAATCTACTCCTTGATACATAAGAACATTAGAAATAGGAGCAGCAGTAGACCATCTGGCCCATCGAGCCTGCTCAGTCATTCAATAAGATCACAGTTGATCTGGCCATGGACTCATCCCCACCTACCTGCCTTTTCCCCATAAACCTTAATCCCCCCTACTATGCAAAAATCTATTCAACCTTGTCTTAAATATATTTACTGAGGTAGCCTCCACTGCTTCATTGGGCAGAGAATTCCACAGTTTCACCACTCTCTGGGAAAAGCAGTTTCTCCCATTCTCCATACCAAATTTACTCCCCCAAATCTTGTGGCTATGTCCCCTAGTTCTTGTCTTACCTACTAGTGGAAACAGCTTTTTCACCTCTATCTTATCTATCATTTTCATAATTTTATATGTTTCTATAAGATCTCCTCTCATCCTTCCGAATTCCAATAAGTACAGTCACAGGCAACTCAATTTCTCCTCGTAGTCTAATCCCCTCATCTCTGGAATCAACCTAGTGAACCTCCTCTGCACCGCCTCCAAAGCCAGTATATCCTTCCTCAAGCAAGGTCAGAAATGAATGCAGTAATCCAGATGCAGCCTCATCAGTACCCTGTACAGTTGCAGCATACTCTCCTTGCTCTTAAATTCAATCCCTCTAGCAATGAAGGCCAACATTCTAATTGCCTTCTTGATAGTCTGCTGCACCTGCAAACCAACCTTTTGTGATTCATGCACAAGCACTCCCAAGTCCTTCTGCAGAGCAGCATGCTGCAATCTTTTATCATTTAAATAATTTGATCTTCCATTTTTTCTTCTGAAGTGGATGACATCACATTTACCAACATTGTACTCCATCTGCCAGACCCTCGCCCACTCACTTAACCTATCTATATCTCTCTGCACAATTTGCTTTTCCACTCAATTTGTCATCAGCAAACTTAGATACATTACACAGTCCCCTCTTCCAGATCGTTAATGTACATTGTGAACAGTTGTGGGCACCAAATCCTGTGCTACGTTGCTCACCACTGATTGCCAATCAGAGAAACACCCATGTATCCCAACTCTCCACTTTCTATTGGTTAATCAATCCTATATCCATGCAAATACATTACCCCAAAATCTATGCATCCTTACCTTATGGATAAGTCTTTTTATGTGGCACCTTATTGAATGTCTTCTGGAAATCCAAGTAAATAACGTCCATCTGTTCCCCTGTATCCACTGCACTTGTTATATCCTCAAAGAGCTCCAGCAAGTTTGCCAAACTGGACCTGCCTTTGCTGAATCCATGCTGCATCTGTCAGATGGATCCATTTCTTTCCAGATACCTCACTATTTCTTTAATGATAGCTTAAGCATTTTTCCAACTACAGATGTTAAACTAACAGGCATATAGCTTTTGCCTACATTCTTTTTTGAACAGTGGGGTGACATTCAGCATCTTGCATTCTGCCATGACTTGCCCAGAATCCAGAGAATTTTGGTAAATTATCACCAAAGCCTCAACTACAACCTCTGCCATTTCTTTCAGTACCCTGGGATGCATTCCATCAGGACCAGAGGACTTGTCTATCTTTAGGCCCACAAGTTTACTCAGCATTATCTCTTTAGTGATGGCTATTGTCTTATCTGCCTGCACATTCTTTGTAACTGCAACACTATATCCTGCACTTTGTTATTGCCTTTTACATGTATTACCTCAATATACTGATGCTGTGAAATCTGTATGGATGGCATACAAGAGTTTTTCATTGTATCTCAGTACGTGTCAATAAAATAATTATCAGTACCCTGAACTCATTCATACTACTAACCTTAATATCAGAGCCTGTCAAATTTCCTTCTCTAAATCTCTCAGCAACTAAGGATACATCTTATCTGGATTAATTGGCTAATTCATTTTAAGTGCAACCAGCCTTTCTTGTTAAATTTACCCTTTCAGCATCTCCCTACACCTTTTTTGTAATGTTAACATATTAATTTAATTCCTCAGCCACACCTACTGAAACAATTAGTAAAATTCCCTTTTTGGTTTCTGATCAACACACCTCCTTTTAATAAGATACACAATACGCAAAATATTTTGGCATTCCTTTTATGTTTGCCTCCAGTCTTTTCTCATCCTCCCTTTAAAACTTCCCCATGGAAGCTCCCTCAATCATCCTGGTACTCCCTTGTTTTAATGACATAGCCTATGACACTATCACTATCTTTCAGCTCCATTTTATTCTCTTTTTTGGATCATTGATGGAGCTCCAATTCCTTGCCCTTCTGTGATTATACCC
Source organism: Hypanus sabinus (assembly GCF_030144855.1). Taxonomy (NCBI): domain Eukaryota; kingdom Metazoa; phylum Chordata; class Chondrichthyes; order Myliobatiformes; family Dasyatidae; genus Hypanus; species Hypanus sabinus. Next base: position 37,548,641 of record NC_082708.1, read on the forward strand.
ACACTATTGGTGGAAAATCTCCACCTTAAATATCTCTTATTGTTCAATTACTATTTTGTTTACCAAGCTCAATTCCAATTTATCAAAGTAAATTTATTTTCAAAATACACACATTACCATATACTACCAGATCTTAAAAGGTATTTACAGAAAAATAATTATAATAGAATTTATGAAAAACTATATGCAAACTGACAAAATGACTAATGTGCAAAATAAGACAAATAGCGCAAATGAAAAATAAATAATATCGAGAACATGAGCTGTCAAGTCCTTGAAAGAGAGTCTATAGGTTGTGGAATCAGTGCACAGAGTTATGCTGAGTGAAGATATCCATGCTAGTTCAGGTACCTGAAGAGGCATAGCTAATAAATGTTCCTGAACCTGGTGGTGTGAGGCCCAAGACTCCTTCACCTTTGCCCATTGGTAGCAGCGAGTCTACAGCAGGGCCTAGATAGTTGGGGGGGGGGGGGGGGGTTTAATGACGGATGTTACTTATGGCAGTGCTCCATGGGAATATGCTCAATGGTGGGGAGGGCTTTACCTGTGTTGGACTGAACTGTATCCAGTACTTTCTGCAGACTTTTCCATTCCTAGGCATTGGTGTTTCCATACCAGCCCATGATGCAACCAGTCAAAATACCCCCCACTGTGCATCTATAGAACTTCCAAAGTTTTAGATGACAAGATGAAACTTCAAAAAAACTATTTGTGCAGCCCAGATCTTTCCTTATCCCAATGAAGCTGTATTGCTTTAGAGTGCTCTATACTTCCAAAGGTACTCTAAAGCTTACTACATCATGATCACCTTTTCCTTTCTTGTCTTAGCTAGTACATGCTTCACTTAGTTTCACTTATTTTCAAGAACAAAGTAATTTGCCTCACCTGTTGGATCAGAAGCATAATGACAGTGAAAAAATTCTCCCCTCTATTTGTCACTTATATGACTGATATTATCTTAGTCTAATTTGAACAGATAGTATCCCCCAAAACCACTACTTTACAGCTTTTGCAAATTTCTGCAATTTCGCTGTAAATGTGCTCCTCCACACGTTGGCAGCCTATTACATTCCAGCAAGATGTCCAGTTCTGATGAAGAATCAATTTGAAACATTAACTCTTCTTTCCACAGAAGCTGTCTTGACCTGAATTTTGTCAGCATTTTCTGTTTTTATTTGAAATTAGGTTAACCTTTCTCACAGCACAAGCAGAACACCTCACAAGAATACTGGTACCAGTATACAGTTCCCCTCTTCTCCTTAAACTGGTCCATGGGTTCAAAGTACCTTTATCCAAAGCTTGCTACATGTATTCAAATTATTAATTCTGCTTTCTAAAATATTTTTTGAAATATTCCAAAAAATATTTTGTTTTATAAGTCAGCTCACTAAAACTTATTTCTTAGTATTCAGCCTCACACCAAATCTCATCCCATCTTCAGCTCTATTCATTGGCCTAAATTGGCATTATATTAAACTTAACATCTCAAATTTACAATGTTCACCTGTATTAGCCACTCCCATTTTCTCACCTCGCCTCAATTCTGTACCCACCTCCTGCCAAACCACCAAGCAATAAATGCACTTCCAACTCTAACCCCAATGTTCACCCCCACTTTTAAATTCCCTATCCCATTAGAGGTCATATTTTCTATTACTCAAGCACCAAGCTCCAGAACCATCCCCTTAAACCTTGTCCTTCAGAATCACTCAGACTACTGACTTGAGTTAATGCCACATATCTGTAAAACATCTTGGGACTTTTTTTTAAAAACTAGATTTTTAAAAAAAAGGTACTGCATGAACACAGGTTGTTGAAATTTATGCAGTGATTTTTGACACTATTTAAACCTCACCATGCCCTCAAATTTAAGCACTTAAAAACATAGCAGTTCTTTATTCTATCACCATTGAAATTACAGAGAACCAACTACTAAGACAAATTGGAATCCCCAAGTTACATTTGTCTTTACTTATGTGTACAGCCCGCCTGTTCGCTGGCGATGTTTCAGCCATTGTTTTGGATTTCCATCATCTGCATTAAGTTATTAATACAAGTGCCCCCCATTTTTCAAATGCTCGTTTTACGACACCTCGCTGTTAGAAAAGACCTATTTTAGTTACCAGGTTTCACTAACAGAAGGCATTTTCACAAAAAAAGGTAGCATGCAAAAAAAGGCAGTGTGCACGCCAAGCAGCCAAGCTCCTCCCCCCCCAGAACTGCATTCTAGCCAGCATTACTTAAACACGTGTCTGTGAGCATCTGTGCTTTATGTCGATTTATTTTGCACATCTGTTAGCAAGATGAGTTCTAAGGTATCGGAAAAGCTCAAAGAGCGCATAAGGGTGTTACACCTAGTGTAAAACTAAACATAATAAAGCGTTTCAATCGTGGTGAATGAAGGATATAGTGAATTTGGCTAAGAGTTTGTGGAAGTTGACGAAGATGATGCTGAAGAGGTTTTGGCATCCCATGACCAAGAACTGACAGATGAAGAGCTGATGAAGAGGAAAGGATAACAATTGAAGCCGAACACAGTAGCGAACAGCCCTAAAGTGAAGTCATCCAGGAACGGAACGTGAAACAATTGTGTGAGATTTTCGCTGTGATTGACAACGCTGCAATGATTGCAGAAAAGTATGACTTTAATTTTGAAAGGGTACATAGGTTTAGGGCATATTTGCAGAATGGTTTGAGTGCTTACAAAGAACTATATGATAGAAAAATGCGCGAGGCTAAGCAGTCAAGCATACTGTCATTTTTCAAGCCTTCCACATCAGCCACAGCAGATGACAAACCCTGACCTTCGACACCGAGGCAGGCAGACATAGAAGATGACCGGCCTGCCCTGATGGAAACAAACGAAGATGAGATGACACCCAGTCTCCCACCACCCCAACCTCTGACAACTCAGCCTAACACACCATCATCAGTGTGCTCACTGTCTTCCCGATTCCGGTAAGTGAAACTAAACTGGAAGTACATTATTTCTACTTTATACAGGCTGTGTATTTTTATGTGTTATTTGGTATGATGTGGCAGCTTCATTGCTTAAAAGTTACTGGAAAGAGTCCTTCTGCTGAGAGCGCTTGCGCCATGTGTTTTTGCCGCGAGTGCTGCCAAGAGCGCTTGCGTGAGATTTTTGCTGTGGCGCACAGTGCTGCAATAATTGCAGAAAAGTATTCCTACTTTATAAAGGCTGTTTATTTGTCAGATCATTCCTGCTTTTACTGTTAATTTAGGTTTTATGTGTTATTTGGCATGATTTGGTAGGTTATTTTTTGGGTCTGCAAATGATCACAAATTTTTCTCATATAAATAAATGGTAATTGCTTCTTCACTTTACGACGTTCTGGCTTACAAACTATTTCATAGGAATGCTCTACCTTTGAATGGCGGGGGAAACCTGTAAATCAATAATAATCAACCTACCTGCAATAATTAAAAACAAAGAAGTATTTCAAGATTACAAAGACATCCATCACTCAATCCATGTGTGGTTAAATTCCTTTTTGATAAAAGCTACTTGTAGCTTTTCAACTATTACTTTATTACTATTTCAAGTCAACTATTCAACACTGAACAGTCATAATGTAAACTACACAGTTTAGATGATTCATTACATGTACAAGTAGACCAAAATTGGAAAAGTTGAACTATTAGATACTACAATGACACCTCGTTTGCATGTCATTGTAACATTTTATCGTAACATTTTATAAGCATATTGGAATAGGACTTCAGTGGTTCCTCTATGTTTAAATCCACATAGCCAGGTCTACAAGTTGTATTGGACCCACCAAATCTTCATCTCTCCATTGGTTGTTAGCTAGATATCCAAAGTAAATTCATACTTCTAAGACACATACATTGCAGTTTAGAGTTTAAAAAGCTGAAATATTTTCAAACAAAAAATCTGAGGTTTAATAAACTTGCCATCCAATATTAATAAGAAAGGTCTTCTTTAACAATAAATTATGATCAAGTTCATTATAACTTGTGTGAATAGGAATTTGACAAGCTTTGTTGGGCCAATGTTCTGTTCCTGTCTAAAATGCCCAATATCCCAACTTAAACTTTACAATGCTATAATGCAAAGAACAAATTCACAATCTTACTTTTCACTCCTCAGATAGTCACAATCATTTTACACTTGAAGTTACTTCTGCATTGTTGTTATAGTTACTGCTTTAGTAAATGCAGCAATTAATTCAAATTTCAAAGTAAATTTATTATGGAAGTACATTAATGTGACTATACAGTAACTATTAAATATCTTGCTGGCATTTACAGAAAAATACAAAAGACTGCCACAAAAATACACATAAACTAAGATTGACGAACAACCATTCTGCAAAGGACAAACTCCAAATAAATACCAAGAACAAGAGTTGTAAAGAGTCCTTGAAAGTGAACCTATAAGTCATAGAATCAGTTCAAACTAGTGGTGAATGAAGTTATCCACACCAGTTCAGGTGCCTAGTAGTTGTAGGGTAATAAATGTTCCTGAACTTGGTGGCATAGGACCCAAGGCTTCTGCACCTCCAGTCTGATGGCGGTATTGAGAAGAGAACATGGCCTGGATGGTGGGATCTCTGCTTCCTTGCTGCAGCACTCCATACAAATTTACATACAACAAAAAAAAATGGAACTGTGGTCAAAACCCTGAAATTCTACTGTAAAGCCCAAACTTATACTTTGTATCTCAAGGGCAAGGGAATTACTGCTATGCCAAGTGCTAGTTATGCTACAAGTGAACCGATGCACAAAGGTTCCACAGAATTTTTAAGGCAATGTAAATCACGTAAACTTACTTTCAACAGGCAACATTTCTTTAAGTGGCGTTGAATCACGTTAGCCTTAGAGATACATAGCACAGAAAAAAAGAGCCCTTTGGCACACAATGTCCATGCCAATTATTAAGCAACCATATATACTAACCCCATTTAGCAGCACTTGTCAATTCCAAGTGCTCACCTAGATACTTCCTCAATGACAGAGAGTGTAGCTGGCCCTGACACCTGCTCAGGCAGTGCATTAAAAGACTGCAATCATCTTTCTGGCATAATTTTTCCCCCTCAGAATCTCTTCAACCCATTACTCCTCAATTTAAACCTATGCTTTCTGATTTTAGCTGTCTTCTGTGTGCAGAAATATTTTTCATAATCCACCCTATGTACACTGCTCAAAATTTTGAATATCTCTTCCCACTTACTGAATTTTGAGTAACAAACCAATCCTATCCAGTCTCTCCTCATAACTGAAGCATTCCACGCTAGGCTATATCACAGTCAATGTCCTTCCTACGGACTGACAACCAGAACTGTATAGTGTACAGGAATGTAGCTGTGGCCTAATCAAAATTTTTATTAGGTTGTACCATGACACCCATGTTCTTAGATTCTATGTCATGCCCCAACAAACGAAAACTGATATCCCATACACCTCTTCAACACCCTATCAACTTGTGCTGCCACCTTGAGTGAGTTACTAACTGGTACACCAAGGTCCCTCAATTCCTCAACACATTTAGGATCCTGCCCTTCCCTCATTAGACCTCCCAAAATGCATCAAGTTGCAATTAACAGGCTTTAATTTAATCTGACATTGATCTGCCCAATATACCAAGTGATCAACACCATGTTATAATTTAAGACCATCATCCTCACTATCAATACCATTACTTGTCATCTGCAAACTTACTCATTATACCTCCAATTATGCTGTGCAAGAGAAGTTTTATCTAATTCTGCCATTTGCTAAAACTAGATACTCGTACTTAACCGAACATCAAACAGAAAAAGGAAATCAGAACACCTTTGTCAACACCTTCCATCTTAACATATATGAGAATACAAAAAACACAATAAGCAAGCATGGATAGGTCGCACAGTGCCTCTAACTTATTCAATTGAGGTAATAACTGATCTGATTTATGGTCTCTAAGACAAAAATACACAACTTGAGAACACCAGTTATCCAATCTATAGTTATATTGAAACATTAACAAAACGAGCACTCAAAACAGTTAGGTTAGCTTTGTTTACAGACTATTTTTGTTCTAATCTAAACAGATTTAAGAACGATTATTCAAAAGATTCCCATTAAAACGTGGGGAAATAATTTAAATATTGCCAAGCTCATGTGCTTTATAAGATGCAGAAAAAAAAGAAACTGTTTACAATACTTGGAAAATTCATTGTACTCTCAAATTGCAAGTTTTTTTTGCTAATCAAAGCAAGAAACAAGTCTTTGTTTTCTTCAAGATTATGCATTATATTTGGTTTCAAAAAGTTATTCTGCTAAATGTGGTTTCTGAATGAAAACTAAAAAATGGCTTTTTCAATTCAAAGGGTGGAGAACACTTGCGCATCAAAACCTGTAACCATTCTTGATCCACAACGGCTGCTGTTTGTCGCAGGTAGGAAACGAGAGGAATGTCATAAACACTATCTTGCTTTACAGTATTCCAGCTTCACTATCAATCACTTTCTTGATCAAACCTAACATCTACAGTAACAATAACATATTTAATTATTTATATATTTGTCAACATAATCGACTACAATTCAATAGGTCCCATCATAATTACTTTTTTAAAAATTCTATATTGAATCGGCGATTTCTTGCTGAAAAGGAGGAAAAATATAAAAATGTGAAGAAGTACGTCAAGCTCCAGGCCACAGCAAAACACCAGCAAAAACAGGCCCCAAACCCCTGCAAACTCGACCCTTTGGGGAAAAGACCAACCAACCACACTTCTAATATAAATGTTCAATCTTTCTCCCCTTTTACACCCATATGCACAAAAAAACATACACGCTGCAATCATAATCATCTCGCCCCATGGCTTCCAGCGGAATCCAAAAGCGCTTTCCACGCCGATCCCGGGCAGGGTGTCCTACAGCAGAGACACTCTCCCAATTGCTAAAACAAAACGACAGCAACGAGAGGCAAAGGCGAGTTCGAAAGCAGCGAAGGCGGACAGGCAGGGAACGGAGCCGAGACGGCACTGCGCCCACCCCGCAAAACTCGGACAGCGTGTCCCTCGGCACGCCAACTCTGCATTCGCTGCCCTCAAAATGTAACGCGGGGGAGGCAAGAAAAACGATTAAATGTACGCGATCTTACCCTCCAGCTCTCTCCCCTACACTCACCCGTGTCCAAAGCCAGAGCTCCCAGCGCCGCCGCCGCTGCCGCTGCCGCCTACCCCCGGAACGCTTCAAAATGGCGCCAATTTGTCTCGGGCTGCACCAATGAACGACAGCGGCGACGAGCCGGTCCGCGAGCGCGAGCGGGAGGGGGTGGGGATGTCAGCGAGGGGCAAAGCGAGCTGGGCAAGAGCGAGAGGCGGGAGGCGGGAGGCGCTGTCACGCCGGAGCTTGTTCACTGAGGCAGTTGCTGGGAAGCCCTTCCTGATGTTATGGGAGGGAGCAGGAAAAGGGAGTGAGGTGCCGTGCACTCTCCCTGCAAACTGTGGGTGTGCATCGAGCTTAGGGTATGAAACAATACAAAATGCTAATCATGAACTAAGCCATTGGCCTGTTAAGTTTTACTGTGCATGCCTTTTTTATTATACGACATTAATAAAAGTTTAGCCGTAGGAACTTTATGATTCGTGCCACTTGGCTAGAAAAGTGAAGCAAGAGCATCTCCAAACGTCGGACGAAAGGTATTGCAACCTTAGGAAAACAAAGTAACAGAAAAGTATTTCGCGAGATTGGAGATGGAGTTTCGAAGTTGACCCAGTGCATTTTGCCTTACGAAATGTTCACAGTTTACAACTTTTATTCGTTACAACATGATTGTGCGAACGTATTTCGACAGAACTTATAATTTTGTAAAGGGAAGAGTTCCGAAATCGTATACAAGTAATTTATTGACAGTGGTGGAATGTTGGTTCCATTGTTTAAAGGAGTGTGTCTTCAGAATTCTATCTCTAATCATTAAAAAATCTTACTATTGACTTTTTGTCATGGACGTTTTCTATTGTTCCAATTTGTACCATTAGTATCAATGACGGGGGAAATGCTTAAAATTTAATGTCAATAATAATTAACAACAACAGCTTGCATTACGTCACCTCCTTAAACTAAGAAAACATCCCAAAACACCTCTTTGGAACATAAGAGTAAACGTGATAACAATCCTAACAATCACATAAGAAAATTTTAACTGTAACAGTACATGTATATTTCATGATTGAGAAGAGTGAGGTATGACTTTGGACCAAGAGCAGATAGTGGAGACACAAGAGACTAGATGCAGGAATGGGGAGCACAAAAAAGGGTTATACAGCATCTATGGAGAGAAATGTATAGTTGTTTTGGATGAAACAGTTCATCTGATTGATTTCAAAGGATTGGAAGGTTTCCCGAGACATGGAGATGCAGGGCCGAAGGGAAATTTGAAAGCAAAGGTGACAGTCCTAAAATGAAGCTTTGCTGGATCAGAAGCCAGTGTGCCAGCAAATTGCAGAGTTTGGGATTAGTTTATGTTTTTAGATGGTGTAGGATGCAAGGTTAGTTTAGAGTTATAGTCATAGGGGCAATAAGCATGAATATAGGCCCAACATGTCCATGCTAACATCATGCCCACCCAGTTCCTCCCAATTTCCTGACTTTAGTCGATATCCCTCTAGGTCCCACCTCATATTGTACCTATTGAAGTAATTCTTAAATAATACTACTATACTTACCTCAACTACTTACTCTGGCAGCTCACACTCACCACACTCTGCATGAAAAAATTGCCCCTCAGGTCTTTCCTCTCTCACCGTAAATCCATGCCACTCAACTTTCATCTCCCCTACCCTGAGGAAAAAACCGTTATCCACGTTATCCATGCCTGTTATTATTTTGACTATTTCCCTTCAGTCACTCCTCATTCTCCAATGTTCCAAGGAATTAAAAACATAGACTAAACAACCCACCTCTACCTGTAACTGAGGGCTTTTAGTCAGGGCCGTAAATCTTTTCTGCACTCTTCACAATTTAACCACTTCTTTTCTATAACTGGGTGACCAAATCTGTACATAGTACTCCAACGGCGACCTCATCAATGGCTTATACAGCTGCAACATAAAGTTCCAACTCCTGTATTCAAACCCCTGATTGCTGAAGACCAACATGCTAAACACCTTTTTTATTAATCACCCTTTCTATCTGTGATGTTGTGCTGTGGGAGGCGGTTAGTAAAACACTTTACAGTGCCAGCGATCACCAATCAGGTTTCAATTTCTGCTGCTCTCTGTATATTCTCCCTATGACCGTGTGGGGTTTCCTCCCACATTCCAAAGACGCATGATTAGGGTTAGTAAGTTGTGGACATGCTATGTCAGCATCAGAGCGTGACGGCATCTGAGGGCTGCCCCCAGCACAATCCTCGGATTGTGTTTGTCGTTGATGTAAACAAAGCATTCCACTGTGTGTTTCGATGTACATGTGACAAATAAAACTAATCTTTATCTCTTAATCTGTCTTCAATGAACCATGCACTTGTATTCCTAAATCCCTCTGTTCCATTACACTCTCATAGTGCAAGTCCTACACTGGTTTGACTTTCCAAAATGTATCACCTCACACTTATCTATATTGAAATCCATTTGTCATTGCTCAGCCCACTTCTCTATCTGATCAAGGTTCCCCTTGTAATCTATAATAACCTTTTCTCATTGTCACAACACCTCCAAATTTAGTGTCATCTGTAAACTTGCTGATCAAGACTTGAGCATTGATATTCAAATCATTTATGTAAATAATGAACAACAAAGGTTCAATACTGACCCCTGAGGCATATGGCAAATTACTGACCCCCTTTGCAAGAAACAAACTTCAACTAGTACTATTACTTCCTATCTCTGAGCAAATTTTGAAACCTCCTTAATAGTTTTCTTGGATTCTATGGGACCTAGACTTCCAGACCAGCCTATCAAGTAGGACCTTGTCAAAAGCCAAACTAAAGTCCAAATAGACAGCAAGCACTACCCTACCATCATCTACCTTTTTGGTTACCTTTTCAAAAAAGATTCATCAAATGTGACTTCTCATGCACAAACTGAAATGGACTCCTTAAAATTGGGCTCTGTCTAACCAAATGCTGGTAGATCCCGCCCCTCAGAATTCCCTCAAGTAACTTCCCCACTACTGATGTCAGGCAGACCGGCCTGTATTTGTTCTTGTTTCCCTTATTAAAGAACAGAACAAATTAGCCACCTTCTAGTCTTTGGGAACTTCAACAGAGGCAAATGAAGAAGCAAGTGTCTCCAAATGGGCCTTTGCAGTTTTCTCTCTGGCATCCCAAAAGAAAATCCATAGATGAGCTTGGTCAGGTCCTTGAGATGTATCTTCCTTATTGTGCTGTAAGGCTGCAAAAACCTCCTCCCTGGTAATATGAATGTCCTCCAAAACATCTCTATGTGTTTCTCTTATCACATAAGCAACCATAATTTTCTCCTCAGTAAACAATGAGGAGAAATACTTGTTAAACATACTTACCATCTCCTGCAGCTCAAGATATAAACTGATCTCTAAGGAGACTGCCACCTCCCTAACTATCCTTGTGATTTTTCTTAAACTTACCTGCCAGATCCACCTCATACTCTCTCTTTGTCCTCCTGATTTCCCTTTTAAAAATATTCTTAATCTTCAAGGAATTTGTTTAATCCCCAGCTCCTAAACCCAATGTATGCTTCCTTCTTTTCTTTGACCAGAGCTTCAATATCTGCTGTCAGCTACATTTCCCTAAACTATCCAGGTTTACCCTTCAGCCGAACAGGAATATGCTGCTCCTGGACTCTTGATACCAACTCTTAAAAGCCTCCCACTTTCCATTTGTTCCTTTCCCTTGAAACAGATTCACCCAATTGACCTCTGCTAGATCCAATATAATGCCGGCGTCGTTGCATAATAATCTCTGGATTATTACCTGAGCCACGGGCAAATTTGGCTAGGTTAAATAAAATTAGGGAGTTAAACGCGTGGCTCAAAGACTGGTGTGGGAGAAGTGGGTTTTGCTTCTTGGGACACTGGCACCAGTACTGGGACAGGAGAGAACTATTCCAGAGAGATGGGCTTCACCTGAACCGGGCTGGGGTTAGTGTCCTGGCGAATCGTATAACTAGGGCTGCAGAGAGGTCTTTAAACTAACTAGTGGGGGGGGGGGAGGATTCTAGAGAGCAAATAATTAAAAAGACAATGGAGAAGGTAATGGATGTAGGTAAAAGTGGAGGAATAAAAAGACAGTGTGTCAGGAGGGGAAAGAATTACGGAGATAAGCGTAAAGTTGTACAAAAGGAAAAGGTAGGAAATAAGTGTCAAACATATTTGAAGGTCCTTTATTTGAATGCACGTTGTATTAGGAATAAAATTGATGAGTTAACGGTACAAATAATTACGTATGGTTATGATATTGTGGCAATTACGGAAACATAGCTGCAGGGTGACCAGGACTGGGAATTAAACATACAAGTGTATTTGACAATTAGGAGAGACAGGCAAGAAGGAAAAGGAGGTGGGGTGGCTATGTTAATAAAGCAAGTAATCACTGCAATAAAGCAAAATGATACTGGCTCAAAGGATCAGGATAACAAAACAATTCGGGTAGAAATAAGAAATAGTAAAAGGAGAAAAGCGGTGGTGGGAGTAGTCTATAGGCCTCCAAACAGCTGTAACTCAGTTGGTCGGAGCATAAATCAGGAAATAGTTGGGGCTTGTAATAAGGGAACAGCTATAATTATGGGGGATTTTAACTTTCATATTGACTGGACTAATCAAGTCGGACACGGCAACCTTGAAGAAGAGTTTATTGAGTGTATTCGGGATGGGTTCCTTGAACAATACGTTACTGAGCCGACAAGGGGGCAAGCAGTCTTAGATCTGGTCCTGTGTAATGAGACAGGACTAATAAAAAATGTCCTAGTAAAGGATCCCCTTGGAATGAGCGACCATAGCATGGTCGAATTCCATATTCAATTAGAGGATGAGAGGGTTGGATCTCAAACAAGCGTACTGAGCTTAAATAAAGGAGACTATGATGGTATGAGAGCGGAATTGCTTAAGATGGATTGGGAAAATAGATTAAAGGGTAGGTCGGTACTTGATCAGTGGTGTATATTTAAGGAGTTATTTTACAACTATCAAGAAAAATATATTCCACTGAAGAAAAAAAGGGTGTAAAAGAAAAAAAATAGTTATCCGTGGCTAAGTAAAGAAATAAAGCAAAGTATACGACTAAAAAGAAAGTTATATAAGGTAGCTAAATCTAGTGGGAAGATTGAAGATCGAGAAGCTTTTAAATATCAGCAGCAAATAACAAAAAGATTGATTAAGAAAGGGAAGATAGATTATGAAAGTAAATTGGCGAACAACATAAAAGCAGATAGTAAGAGTTTTTATAGTTACATAAAAAGAAAAAGGGTGGCTAAAGTAAATGTTGGTCCCCTAGAAGATGAGACCGGGAAATTAATGGTAGGGGAAATGGAGATGGTGGAAACGCTGAACAAATATTTTGTATCAGTTTTTATAGTAGAGGACACTCAAAATATCCCAACACTGGATAAACAGGGGGCTCTAGGGGGAGAGAAGCTAACTACGATTCAAATCACCAAGGAAATGGTACTTGATAAATTAATGGGACTGAAGGTGGATAAATCCCCTGGACCGGATGGTTTGCATCCTAGGGTCTTAAGGGAAGTGGCGGTCGGGATTGTGGATGCATTAGTGATAATTTTTCAAAACTCGCTGGACTCAGCAATGGTCCCGGCAGATTGGAAAAATGCTAATGTAACTCCTTTATTTAAAAAGGGCAATAGACAGAAGGCTGGGAATTATAGGCCAGTTAGCCTAACATCTGTGGTTGGCAAAATGTTGGAATCGATAATTAAGGAAACAGTAACAGGGCATTTGGATAAACATAGCTTAATAGGACAAAGTCAGCATGGCTTTACAAAAGGGAAGTCATGTTTGACAAATTTGTTGGAGTTCTTTGAGGACATAACATATAGGGTAGATAAAGGGGAACCAGTGGATGTGGTGTATTTGGACTTCCAAAAGGCATTTGACAAGGTGCCACACCAAAGATTATTACTTAAAGTAAAAAATCATGGGATTGGGGATAATATTCTGGCATGGGTGGAGGATTGGCTTTCTAACAGAAAACAGAGAGTTGGGATAAATGGTTTATTCTCAGACTGGCAGTTGGTGACTAGTGGTGTTCCGCAGGGGTCGGTGTTGGGACCCCAACTCTTTACAATCTATATTAATGATTTGGAGAAAGGGACTAAGTGCAACGTATCGAAGTTTGCTAATGACACAAAGATGGGAGGGAGTGTAATGAGTGTGGAGGACATTGAAACCCTGCAGGGGGACATAGGTAGGCTGAGTGATTGGGCAGACATTTGGCAGATGAAATATAATACTGACAAGTATGAGGTCTTGCACTTTGGCAGGAAAAATAACAGAGCAAGTTATTATCTAAATGGAGAGAAACTGGGAAGTGCTTCTGTGCAAAGGGATCTTGCGGTCCTGGTGCAGGTGCAGCAGGTGGTCAAGAAGGCCAATGGAATGCTGGCTTTTATTGCTAGGGGGATGGAGTATAAGACAGGGAGGTCTTACTGCAGTTGTACCGGGTATTGGTGAGACCACACCTGGAGTACTGCGTGCAGTTCTGGTGTCCATATTTAAGAAAGGACATACTGGCTCTCGAGGCAGTGCAGAGAAGGTTCACTAGGTTAATTCCGGGGATGGGTGGGTTGATGTATGATGAGAGGTTGAGTAGATTGGGACTCTACTCATTGGAGTTCCGAAGAATGAGAGGCGATCTTATTGAAACATATAAGATTGTGAAGGGGCTTGATCGGGTGGATGCGGGGAGAATGTTCCCAATGATGGATGAAACTAGGACTAGGGGGCATAATCTTAAAATAAGGGGATGCCGTTCCAGGACTGAGATGAGGAGATTTCTTAACTCAGAGGGTAGTGGGGCTGTGGATTTTACTGCCCCAGAGAGCTGTGGAAGCTACTACACTCAATAAATTCAAAACGGAGATAGACATTTTCCTGGATAAAAATGGCATTAGGGGATACGGTGAGCGAGCAGGTAAGTGGACATGAGGCTAGGTTTAGATCAGCCATGTGATCTCCTGGACCAGTTTTCGATATCTTAGATGGGTCGGAGAGGAATTTTCCAGATTTTTTCTCCTCAATTGGCAAATCATTTTTTTTTCCTGGGTGATCACATGGGTTTGGGCGGCATGGTGCCCTGTTGGTTGGCACTGTTGCCTTGTGGGATTCGGTGAAAACTAGAGTTAAGATTGGATCAGCCATGATCTTGTTGAATGGCGGAGCAGGCTTGAGGGGCCGATTGACCTACTCCTGCTCCTATCTCATGTTCTTATGTAATTCCCCCAAATTAGCCTTGCTGCAGTTTAGGGCTCTAACCTGTGGACTTCACTGGAGTGCATCCAAAGTGTCTGGTTGTATTAAATGCAAGGATCAGGATTCCAGTGACAGATGAACCAAGGCCGAGAAAAGAGTTGATGTTGTGCAGATGGAAGAAATTGGTTTTAATGATGTAGAAGCTGCATTTATTTACACATTTTGGATGGCCTCATGCATTTACTATGGAGGGGGAAAAGCTGGTGAAAAGCAAGTACAGTTCGTGACAAGGACTTAGTTAAGTTATCTTTTTAATAGTTTGTTGGAGAAGTTAAACAAGTAGGTTGACAAATTACAAATAGCAGATGAGAGTTATATGGTGTTCATATTAAACTGGACACAGTAGTCTTAAAATAGTGTGGGCAAGGGTATATTCTTGGGTGGTTCTAAAAGTAGCTGTAAGATCCCTGGGCAAGAGGGTGGAGATGGTATGATCAATTGTATCGCAAGTACTTGACTGGATAAGAGTTGTCTTAGAACTAATCTACAAGCCCATTTTGAGGAATTCAAGTTCAGAGTTGTGTCAAAGTTTGAGCATGGATGTAGGAAGCAAGGTATTTACATGGCAACAATGGTGATATTTCAAGGAGAAAAAATCATGTATCTTAAGTTCCTGAGCAACAGTAATCAATTGCAATCCTCAATTGTTATTTTCTAGGTGATGTTTCAACACATGCTATAAGTTTTTCTAAGTACTGATAGTGCTGTTATACAATGAACTTTTACCTTTACGCAGAACATACACATACTGTTTTTATTGCCTCCAGAGGTGGTGGTAAAACCTCTATCTTAGGAAGTAAACTGGATTTCACCTCCTTGAACATGATAATCAGTTCTTCATGCCTATCACAAGAGAGTAAAACAACATACAATTTACATCAAATGATACTGAACAAGGCAGTAAGAAATTCACAATCAATTATCATTTTCTTTCTCTTCCTATGAATTTGTATGTGATTATTTGTATGACAGACATTCATTGTTAGTAGTTGTACATCATTGGGATGGTTTTGTGAACTGGCAAAGAATCATCTGCAGTGATGGTATGTTGGACTGAAGTCCTATACTGGAAGGCAAAAGGGTATAGCTGCCATGATTTTTTTAAAGCAATATAATGATGTGAGAGAATCATGGGTCACTTTTTTTCTGATCCTTGCAATTCAAGTAATTAAAATTAACATCATGGAAAGTAGAGACACATGCTCTCAAGAATTACTACAAGTTAAGCGCAAACATTAGCTGTACACATTCCTATTATGTTAATTATGTGATAATTTTATCACAACTTGAGGCAATTGGTAACATTTGAAATAAATGCCTGTTTATATTTTTATATAAATATACGGAATTCTAAGGCGTCTAGGATGACCATTGTGGTTATTGGGCATTATCATCCATATCTTCCATTCCTAGGTCTGTTGTCTTTTGTCATCGACAATATATCAATGTTCTGGATGATTATGTTGTAAATTGGAACAGCAAATTTGAAGGTGACATCAAGATTGGGGGTGTAGTGGATAGCAAGGAAGGCTATAAAAGTTTGCAAAGGGACCTGCACCAACTGAAAAATGGCAGATGGAATTTAATGCAGAAAAATGTGAGATGTTGCTCTTTGAGAGGACAAACTAGAGTAAGTCTTGCACAATGAGTGGTAGGGCACTGCAGAGTGTGATAGAACTGAGGAATTTGGAAATACAGATCCATAATTTTTGAAAGTGGCATCACAGTGAGAGAGGAACAAAAAGAGGGTTTTTGGCACTTTGGCCTTCATAAATCAAAGTACAGGGGTACTATTATGTCAAAGTTGTATAAAATGTTGGTGAGGCCGAATTAGGAGTGTTGTGTTGCCGTTCTGATCAGCTACATGCAGGAAAGATTGAAAAAGTGCAGAGATAATTTACAAGAATGTTGCTTGGACTTGAGGAGCTGAGTTATAGGGAAAGGTAGAATAGGACTTGATTCTCTAGGGTATTGGAGAATGAGGAGAAATTTGATTTAGTTATACAAAATTATGTGGGGTATAGATAGGGTAAATGCAAGCAGGCTTTTTCCACTGAGGTAGGGTGAGATTAAAACAAGAAGTCATGGTTTAAGGGTGAAAGGTGAAATACTTAAAGGGGAACATGAGGGAGAGTTTTTTTCACTCAGAGGATAGTGAGTGTGTGGAACACCTGCCAGCAGAAGTTGTGGATGCTGGTTGGATTTCAACATTTAAGAGTAATCTGGAAGGGTATTGTTGTGTATTTAAGAAGGCAGGACCCAGGGAGAAGCAAAGATCATTGCAGATCCAGAGAGAAAAGCTGGGAAAAGGTGTCCAGAACTGTCATACCCACTTCTTGCAGTCTCAGAGCCAATTCCTACAACCATCACGGAGGAGGCCCTAGAAACTAAGATAGTTTTCACAGCCACCTTGCCAGACCGATCCCTCTTGTCAGGAAAGACATTATCCCACAACAGTAAGAATCCTCCACAATGATTAAATATTTAAACCTGAATGGGACAATTTAAATTTTAATATGCTGTGGATGTGTGTATATAGTATTCTGTATATATCGATGAGATGCATTCTCTATTGAGTTAGATCTTACAGCTAAGTAGGGAGGAGGGTAAACATGGAAATCCACAGCACATTACAGCCCTTTGGCCCACAATATTGAGCTGATCATGTAAACTACTCTAGAAGCTGCCTAGAAATTCGTTACCACATAGCTCTCTATTTTTCTAAGCTCCATGTACCTAGCTAATAGGCTCTTCAAAGACCCTATTGTATCTGCTTCTACCACCATTGCCAGCAGTGCATTCCATATACCCACCACTCTCTGTGTGAAAAACCTACCCCTGATATTGCCTCGGTACCTACTTCCAAGTACCTTAAGACTATGCCTTCTCATGCTAGCCATTTTAGCCCTGGGAAAAAGCCTCCGGCTATCCACATGATCAATGCCTTTCATCATCTTATACACCTCTATCAAGTCACCTCTTATCATCTGTCACTCCAAGGAGAAAAAGCCAAGTTCACTGAACCTATTTTTATCAGGCACACTCTCCAATCCAGGCAACATCTTTGTAGATCTCCTCTACTTTCTATAATATCCACATCCTTCCTGTAGTGAGGTGACCAGAATGAAACACAGTACTTCAAATGGGGTCTAACTAAGTTTTTATATAACTGTAACATTACCTCTCAGCTCTTGAACTCAATCACATGGTTGATGAATGCCAACACACCATTAACCTTCTGAACAACACTGTCAACCTGCGCAGCAGCTTTGAGTGTCCTATACACATGGACCCCAAGATCTCTCTTATCCTCCACACTGCCGAGTCTTGACATTAATATTATATTCTGCCTTCAAATTTGACCTACCAAAATTAACCACTTCACACTTATCTAGGTTGAACTCCATCTGCCACTTCTCAATCCAGTTCTGCATCTTATCGATGTCCCACTGTAACCTCTGACAACCCTCCAGACTATCCACAACACCCCTAATGTTTGTGTCATCAGCAAACTTACTAACCCATCCTTCTAGTTCCTCATCCAGTTCATTTATAAAAATCACAAAAAGGAGGGGTCCCAGAACAGATCCCTGCAGAACACCGCTGATCACCAACCTCCAGGCAGACTATGAACCATCTACAACCACCCTTTGTCTTCTGTGGGCAAACAAATTCTGGATCCACAAAGAAGGTCTCCTTGGATCCCATGCCTTCTTACTCTCTGAATGAGCCTTGCATGGGAAGCCTTACTGAAATCCATATACACTACATCCAGTGCCCTACCTTCCTCAATGTGTTTTGTTACATCCTCAAAAATTCAATCAGGCTCATAAGCTACGACCTGCCATTGACAAAGCCATGCTGACTGTCCCTAATTAGATTACATCTCTCCAGATGCTCATAAATCATGCATATCAGGATCTTCTCCCAACAACTTGCCCACCACTGAAGTAAGAAGTGTTCTGTATTTAATACTTGAGCAATCTTGTGTGTGTGTGAGTGTGTGTGTGTGTGTGTATGTATATATATATATATATATATATATATATATATATATATATATATATATACACATTTTTGTTCATTTAAATAATTCATTATGAGTTGTACGTACATGAATTGTACATGTCAGCACACTATCACGTGATACGTGCACTCCTTGCTTAAAGAAAACATGAAGTTAGGCTCACATTTCAGACTGCTGTGTCTTTTGAATTAGTTTAATGTTTTGAAGTTACAAAACATATCTGGTATGGAGGACTGTGGTCTGGGGTGCAAGTCAATGGGACAAGGCAAAATAATCGTTAGGCATGGACGAGATGGGCTGAAGGGCTTGTTTCTGTGTGTAGTGTTCTATGACTAAATGATTCTGTTGCACCTTTTGGATCTCTTTCTAGCACATCTTGAAGGAGTGCAAGCAACAACACACTGATTTTAATTAATTTAATTGGAGCCAATATAAATTTATTTATTTGTTAATCATTTTTATGTTTAATTGTCACTTTGGTTTAAACAGTGTTTTGGTGCCAGTTTTTAATTAATCTTGTTTCATGTTTTCACTGCTTTACTTCATTATATTTTCTAATGTATTCTACTGTAAAATTATTTTTATTCTATTTTTCACCATTTGAAACAAGATGCATTTCTATAGCACCTTCAGTATACATAGAAATGTATCCCTTTGACTTTATTGGCCTGACAATAATCTAAGAGGTATTTGAGGGATGACTAAAAGCTTAGCCAAAGAGATGGGTTTAATGGAGAGCAGTGGAGGAGCAGGCATAGAAGCAGAGAATTTTGAGCATTGTGCTTTGATAACTAGACGACCATGGTAGCGTAGCCGTTAGCGTGACACTATTACATTTTGGAGGAATCAGTGTTCAGTTCCAGTGTTCTCTGTAAGAAAGTCTACATGTCCTTCCCATGTGTGTGTGGGTTTCCGCCAGGTGCTCTAGTTTCCTCCCACAGTCCGAAGATGTACTGATTAGTAGGTTAATTGGCCCTTGTCCTATGATAAAGTTAGGGTTAAATGGGTGGATTGTTGGGCGGTCGGCTCGGTGGGCCAGACTGGCCTGCTCTGCGCTGTATCTCGAAATACAATAAATATGAAAATCTAGGTACGTACTTTGTACAAGAAATCTGGTCTATGTTGTACCTTTTAAGGATGGGCTGGTAAAAATGCTTTGTGATGAATTATCCCCAAAAAAATTTGGCAAAGCTAACTATGTCACATTGTTATGAGGAAGGAATTCAGGTGAAGGAATGCCTGATCGAGTCAGAGGGTTATAAAGCATGGAGATAGATCCTTTGGCCCATTATGTTCCTGCCAGTCATCAAGTACCTATTTACCAGCTCACATATTCCAACACTTGGCCCATGCTATTCTATGCCATGACATTTCTTCGTTCATCCAAGTACTTCTTACATGTTAGGAGAATATCTCCCTCAGTATGTGCATTCTAGATTTCCAACACCTTCCAGAAAAAAAATTATTTTTTAGATCCCCTCTGAATCACTAACCAATAATACAGGGTTTCTCAACTGGGATTCGACAAGGGATTGTGATTTTAAAAAATAAGCATCGTTTTTTGTACTTCGCACAGCGCGCAATGCTAGCACTCACAGTGGTGGGCAGTGACAAAGCAGACCAGTTAGCAATCTCGTTAGAGATCCTTCAGTCCAGTATGGCAGTGCAGTAGGACCATGATTATTTGCTGAAGCCCATCTTCAGATTTTAAGACGAGATAGGGGAAACCGTTGATAATTGGTGAGCTCTGTATGGCACGGAGGGGAGGACGGTATGCTGATGAGGAGCATTAAGTATGTTTTCCGAGCATTGAATGAACTCGCCCAACTTGGGCTGTGACATCGGCCTCTCCCTCCCTCCGGAGTTACCTCCCCCCACTTCCCTTTATGTGTTGCCGACTGGGTTAAGGGAGTGTAGTAGAAAATTGGAGGGAAATTCTCATTCTAAAGACTGTCCAGTTTGGCAATTTTTGAAGAGAAGGTGTGAGATGGAAGAGGAGGATTCTAGGCTGAGGCCTGTGGACAATTCCAATAAAGTTAATGATGAAGAATTACAATCTTCTGAGTCATTTCACTGCACTAGTGCAAAAACGGACATAAAATCATCAGTTTTTTACAAAACTATGAAAGTTTATTTACACAACAAATACATAAAGTACAAACATTAAGTACTTACAAGACAGGAAATAAATACAAATTAAAATATGATTATTACTGCCTATAAAACAGTCAATTCCCTGGACGCCCCACTGTACCCATTGTGACCACATGCTCCCTCTACAAGGACAGCCGGGCACGAATCCTTGGAAGAGGGGCAGGCATTCAGCCCTGGCAGAGCCCCTACTTTCAACCATGCACTAGACCAGTGCATGGCCAACTTGGCCAAGCCCAGGAGCAAGCCCACCAGTAGATCTTCCTCGCAACCCACCCCCTTTTATACTGTCCGTATATAAGGAATGCAGAGCTGAAGTGAAACCAGAACCCAAGCAGCAGTCCCTTCAGATACTCAAACAGGGGCTGCAACCTCTCACACTCCATATAAGTGTAGTACTTTGACTCCTCCTGTCCACAGAACGGACAGCTGGACGGGATATCAGTAAACCTGCTCAAAGACCTGTCGCACGGTACTGCCCTGTGCAATACCTTCCACCCCAGGTCCCCAATGTACAGGGGAAGGACCCCAGCATAAAGAGATTTCCACTGAGGACCTCCTCCGCTGCCAGATGTTAACACAGACCACCAAGGCGGGTCTGGCACAGAGACAAAGGCAAAGAAGGGAAAGGTGTGCAAGGGTAGCCCGTACAAGAAACATTTCTGAGTGTCATGGAAGGGCATGGTGGGCATCCCTGTGAGACAGCTCATGGTGCACGGGACCCTCTCCCGCATGGTATCCTGAGGCCTGGATCCAAACAGCACTTCCGGCCCATCAGGTTATGGTGCAGCCGGAACCCCACCACTTTCCGGAGCCCCCACCACCAGCCCCCTTGCAGCCAGAGTACAGTCCCCCACCCTATCTGGATAAGACTAGACCCCATACCTTCAACAGCTCTTGGTAAAGGTGAGGTAGTTCCTGCAAAGCAGCACAGCTAATGCTGTCTGCTTGAAGTCCAGTGTCCCCAGCAGGACAGAGCCAGTGCATGCCATCTCGAAATACAGTCAGTATACAGATATCTCTGCAGGGTCCTGAGGGAGAGAGTCGTCAGCTGGGTGTGCACACACACCAATGACTGACCATCCTCCACGATCGAAAGACTCAGGGCCACACCAGAGACCCAATGCCTTCTGTTGCCCCAGAAGAAGTCCACCAGCCTCTTCTGGGTCCTGGAGGCAAAAGCAGTGAATGGAACTAAAGTAATTAGCCGGTACCATATCTTTACAATGAAAGCTACTTATCAGTGAGTTTTTACATGGACTGATGATCCAAGTTGTCCTATTCCATTGTGCCTGCTTTATTGCAAATAAGGTACAAATGTAGCAACAGCTCTGGTGAAATTGAAAAGACACTTACCTACAAATCACAGCCAAAGGACATGTAAATGTGCTGATTATTTTGAATGACTATTGGAATCTCAAAATAAACAGATTAAAACTTTTGAAAATAAAGTCACAGTCAGTAAAAGGATTCAGGAAGCAAGATATTTAGTAGCTTTAAGACTAGTTTATTTGAGAATGTTAAAACACTGTGAAAACCTGACAAAGAGTACACCAGTCTCCTGCTACATACAGAAATCTGGTGTCTTAGCAGAGCAAGAGCTTTCAACAGGGTGTTTGAGGTGAAAGGTGAATTGCAGGAGTACTTTTAAGAAAATAGTAGGTCTGAGATTGGTAAGTACTTTGAAGATGAAGAATGGCTGCAGAAACTAGCCAACTTAACAAACATTTTTCATCATATAAACCAGTTGAACAAGTCTCTGCAAAGCCCTAGAGAAAATGTTTGACTTCAAGTGACAAGATTCCTGGATTTAAAAGGAAACTGAGTCTTTGGAAAAATCACACTGCAAAAGGAAATCTTGAAATGTTTCTACTGCTTCTTGGGCTTGAGAGTGAGGAAGGATATCACAAAGTCTCCAGTCTTATTGAAAACTACCTGGAAGAACTGCAGAACAAAATTGAACTGTGTTTTTCCTCCCTTTCAATACTGACTGGATGAGGGACCCTTTCTGTGAATCGTCTGCTTAGCCTGAGAACTTGACTTTGAGAGAAAAGGAAGACCTTTGTGAGCTGCACTCTGATCATGCACTCAAGATGAGTTTTACTGACCTACCCCTGGACAAGTTCTGTATTGCTATGAAAAAAAAGAGTATCCTGCCATTCATAGGAAAGCAATGAGAATTTGGCTGCAGTTTTCAACTTCTCACATGTGAGCAAACTTTTTCTTTTTTAACAAGCATCAAGAGCGAGGATAGAAATGGTCTCATTTCAGTTGAAGGTGAAGTCCTGTGTACATATCTCAAGCTCAACGCAGAATTCAGAAATCTTTTATGTTTACCATATGAGTTTTTAAAATTTATGGAAGGGAAAGAAAGAGTAATTTCAAGAACGGTAAGCTAAGCATAACTATCTTTTTTTCAAGAAAGGTTGGCTAAAAATTCATTCTCTACTCAAAAGAGCATTGACAATTACATTTGGATTATTATATATACAGCTTACTGATAACGCTAACGTACTGTGAGTTGCAGATATAATAATTTTTTTATGCAGGGGTTCCTTGAGACCTGAAAATTATTACAAGGCTTCCTCCAGGGCAAAAAAGTTGAGAAAAGCTGCAATAGTGGATTAACTGAGATCAAAGATGTTTAAACGGCCAAAATCAAAACACCATGTCTCAGAGAACTATATTTCTGATGGATGCTGCAGAGACAAGCACATGTGAAGTCATAAATGTTTTGCAAGAAATTTAAAATTGTCTTTATTTATCTGGTAACTAATACAAATTAGTAAATGCAACTCTAAAAAAATAATGGAAGTAAGGACACCAAGATACGGACTTTGGATGACCTCATGTTTAAGGAGAGTATATTGCTGGAGGTAAGCCAAGAGTGTATTGGAACATAGTATCACACAGTCAGGCACTCCATCCATTATCTCAATGCGGATCTTGATGCCAATCTGACAAATCTCATTTGCCTTCTTATGGTCCCTACATCTTTATTCCCTGACTGTTCTTTTGTAAGTCTAAATTCCTCTTGAATATTTCAAAAATATCTGTTTCTACTATCTTCCATGGCAGCATGTTCTGAGCAATTATTATTCTCCCTGTAATAACAATAAACACATCTCCTTTAAACTTTTCCCATCTGAACTTCAAGCTGTGCCTTCTAGTACCTGACATTTCCACCTATGGGAAGAAGTCACTTGACTACCTACCCTATAAAATTCATAATTGTATAAGTTTATATTTGGTCAATGAGTGGCAATAAGGGCATTGATGGTGATTTTATTAGCAGAACATCTATGACTGCTGTGATATCTGCAATTTTAATGAATGTTGGATGAAGAATTTGATGGTTTAGAGAGGAGGGTTGAAGCAAGTTTGTACCAAAGTTGAGTAGATGATTTCAGGAAACTGAAACTGTGATTCAGTAGATGAAAAACAAGAAATCAAAGCTGGATCCTTGTGAAACACCACAAGTTTCAATACCAAAGTAGAAAGAATCTATTGCAGGTGAATCTCTGGATATGACAGAATAGACAAAGCATGTGAAATACATTTGGATGATAATAGAGAAATATTAGAGAAGAATGATGTGGTCACTCTTTCAAAAATTGATCACAAATGAAGAAGGACAGATTGTTTATTTCTGTTACATTCATATAGGATATGATTTGTGACTGTGATAACTTTGACAGTGATAAATACGACTGGCCAGCAATCTCATGAGAATCATCCCTGCTGTTTCCTCAGCCTCACAAATTACTCTTTCTCATGCTTATCCAATTCCTCTTTGAAAGCAAAGATTGTTTCTTTTTTGTATTGTTCATTTGCAAAGGCCAACTACCATTGTACATTCCTATTTACTCTTGAACTGAGGTGCTGAAATCCTTTGTTTTTCTTAAGTGCTTAAAAGGCAAACACTCATTGGTTAGACTGGGGAAGAACAGCATATTTAATCACTTGTAGTAGCCCAGTTGAGATTTTACAACAATCTCTTATTTTTGGGCAGTACCATTTTAAGGCCATATTATTAACTAAATTTAAATTGCACAGCCACCAGGGTTGGATTTGAATTCGGGTATCTGGATCATTCATCCACTAATTAAACTATGACTTCTTCACTTCACAAAAGATGTAGAGGAGATTTACCAGGATGCTGCCTGAATTGTAGAACATGTCTTACAAGGAAAGATGAAAGTTCAAAGTAAATTTGTTATCAAAGTACATAAATGTCACCATATACAATCCTGAGATTCATTTTTTTGCCGGCATTCACAGTAAATACAAGAAACAGAATAGAACTAATGAAAGACCACACCCAATTGGACACACAAACAACCAATTGCAAAAGTCAACAAACTGTGCAAATACTAAAAGAAGAAAAAATAAATAATAATAAATAAGCAATAAATATCAAGAAAATGAGATGGAGAGACCTTGAAAATGAGTCCGTAGGTTGTGGGAACAGTTCAGTCTTGAAGTTATTCCCTCTGGTTCAAGAGCCTGATGGCTAAGGGGTAATAAAGGTTGCACGAGCTAGTGCTTTTCTCTGTGGCCCGAGGGAAGATAAGAGGTGACTTGAAAAGGTTTATCAGATTATGGGAGGCTTAACCAGAGTGGACAGCCAGCGCCTTTTTCTCAAGGTGCCAGTGCCCAATCCATTTTAATAAGTTGGGGAAAGTTCAGGAGGATTGTTCAGGCTAGCTCAAAGAAATGTCTGCCCAGCTTCTGCCAGCACATAACTTGCAGCACCAGAAGACCCAACACACTCAACCATTGCTACACTACCATCAAGAATAACTATAATCCATCCCTTGACCACATTTGAGAAAATCTAACCATCTAGATCTCCTTCTCTTACCTGCATATGGGCAGCAGAGTAAGGACAACAAAAGGACAACAAGATGCAGAGGAGTGGCTCTGGGACTGCTTTGAGCAGGTGGACTGGGTCATTCATGTTCAAGGATTCATCAGAAGACCTGAATGAATATGTCACCGTTGTCATGGATTTTATAAAGTCACACGTGGACAAGAGTCTCACCACAAAATAATTTGGAGTCTTCCCCTGCCAGAAGCTCTGAATTGAACCAAGTTATTTGCAGTCTGCTGAGGGCTAGATCAGTGGCATTTAGGGATAACAATTCAGGGAAGTACAAGAGATTCAGGTATGACCTCTGGAAGGATATCTCACGTGCAAAGTAGCAATTCTGGACTAAACTTTAATCACAGAGAAATGCTCAACAACTTATCGTGGACTAGGAGGGCCGAGATGGCCTGTTTCCGTGCTGTGATTGTTATATGGTTATATGGTTATCAGGGTTTAAATAGCATCTGCTCCTACATAGTAAAACTCACCACATAAACAGCAACACACACAAAATGTTAGAGGGACTCAGCAGGCCAGATAGCGTCTATGGAAAAGTGTACAGTCAACGTTTCGGGCTGATCTCCCTCCTGGTGCTTATCCCTGCAAGTGGAACAAGTGCTGCACCTCCTCCCTCACTACCATTCAGGGCCTCAAACAGTCCTTCCAGGTGAGGTAACACTTCACCTGTGAGTCTGTTGGGGTCATATGTTGTGTCTGGTGCTCCTGGTGCGGCCTCCTGTACGTCAGTGAGACCCAACGCAGATTGGGATACCGCTTCACTGAGCACCTGCGTTCCTTCAGCCAGAAAAAGTGGGATTTCCCAGTGGCTATCCATTTTAATTCCACTTCCCATTCCCATTCCGACATGTCAGTCCATGGCCTCCTCTGATGAGTCCACATTCAGGTTGGATGAACAACACCTTATATTCCATCTGGACAGCCCCCAACCTGATGGCATGAGCATTGATTTCTCGAACTTCCGGTAATGCGCCCCACTCTTCGCCACTCCCCATTCCCATTTCCCTCTCTCAGCTCATCTCCTTACCTGCTTATCACCTCCCACTGGTGCTCCTTCCACTTTTCTTTTCATTCCTCCATGGCCTTCTGTCCTCTCCTATCAGATTATCCCTTCTCCAGCCCTTTATCTCTTTCACTAATCAACTTCCCAGCTCTTTACTTAATCCCCCTCCCCCCACATCCCAGTTTCACCTATCACTTTGTGGGTTTTCTTCCTTTCCTCCTACTTTCTTACTCTGACTTCTCATCTTTATTTTGTAGTCCTGACTAAGGGTCTTAGCCTGAAATGTCAACTATACTTCTTTTCCATTGATGCTGCCTAGCCTGCTGAGTTCCTCCAGCATTTTATGTGTGTTGCTTGGATTTCCAGCATCTGGAGATTTTCTCCTGTTTGTGATTGAGCATAAACAGCAACAAGGTTTCACTCCAAGATGAGCTCAATACCTTTTATGCTCATATTGACTGACAAAACATGGTAGCACCTTCATGAAGCCCCACAGACCCCGACTACCCTGTGATCTGTGTCTTCAGGATGATGAATCCATAGAAAGCATCTGTCCCAGATGGCATAAGTTCTGGAGACCTATACTAATCAACTGGCCGGAGTGTTATCGACATCTTCAGCCTCTCACTTCGGCATTCTGAGGTACCCACCTGCTCCAAGCAGGCATCAATCAAGTGAAGTAGGGATGTAAAAACATTATACAAAATTAGTCTGAAATCAGCAATATGAGCAATTCAGTAAAATATGTGAAAGCTATGTGTATTCAAAACAGTATTTGTTTATACTTTAATCTCAAGAGTGCAAGCATTTTTCCATGTCTGGGATGTATTTCCTTATTGTTCTTGCTACCTGTTTTACCTGGGAACCTTTTGAACCCAGAGCATGCGCTGGAGGAGATTTCCTTAGGCATATATCAACTCTTTATAAGAAACATTTCAAAAGTCATTTTGAGCCCATGAGAGACCTGCCATGGCCATGCTGAATATTGGTGTCCAGGACCAGAATTTTGCAGTTCTCAAACATTACATTACATGGGCCTCAATGAGCTGATCTGGCATAGGGGTCCTTAAGACCTGGCTTCTACGCTAAGTGGGCTCCAGAAATTTGACTGACCTTGAGTCTTTACTCTTGAGTCTTCAGCTGCAGCCTTCTGTTCACCCTGCATTTCTAGGTTTCAGATGCTTGAATGTGGAGCAATGCACAAAATTCTGAAGGAACTCAATGAATTAACCAGCACCTGTTTACAGAAATAAGCTGGCTGGTGATGTAGTGGCACCCGCACTGGACTTTGTAGCAAGTGGTCCCAGGTTTGAATCTGGCTGGCTCCCTGCATACTTTTCACCCATGCTGGGATGAGCATCGAGCTATCAACTTGCTAAAAAAACAGACAAGTGCTAAAGGAACAGCAAGGTTGCTCCGAATATGCCACGAGGTGTGGAACAACAATTCATGGAAACGGACAGTTGGAGTTTTGGTTTGGCAGGAATTTTCAAATATAACATCCAACAGTCTGGAAATCATGATATTTTTGTACTACTAATGTCCTCCCCATTCTCCCCCACCAACCCCCGTGCAGGATACCAGAAGTTTATGTATCTGCTGGAAATGATTTTAAGTTGTACAGACCAAGAAAAAAAGTGCATGCAAAAGCCTGGGATTGTTGTTTGGAGGCCTGTTGTAGGAGGCCTTTTTGTGTGTGTGTAGGTGTTTGCTTCATTGTTGTTCAGTTCTGTTCCTGTTGTGTTGTTCTCTTTCAAAACTCCTTAGATTCTGGATTCGTTCCTGAGGATTGGAGGGTGGCTAATGTAACCCCACTTTTTAAAAAAGGAGGGAGAGAGAAACCGGGGAATTATAGACCGGTTAGTCTGACATCGGTGGTGGAGAAAATGCTAGAGTCGGTTATCAAAGATGTGATAACAGCACATTTGGAAAGAGGTGAAATCATCAGACAAATTCAGCATGGATTTGTGAAAGGAAAATCATGTCTGACGAATCTTATAGAATTTTTTGAAGATGTAACTAGTAGAGTGGATAGGGGAGAGCCAGTGGATGTGGTATATTTAGATTTTCAAAAGGCTTTTGACAAGGTCCCACACAGGAGATTAGTGTGCAAACTTAAAGCACATGGTATTGGGGGTATGGTATTGATATGGATAGAGAATTGGTTGGCAGACAGGAAGCAAAGAGTGGGAGTAAACGGGACCTTTTCAGAATGGCAGGCAGTTACTAGTGGGGTAGCGCAAGGCTCAGTGCTGGGACCCCAGTTGTTTACAATATATATTAATGATTTAGACGAGGTAATTAAATGCAGCATCTCCAAGTTTGCGGATGACACGAAGCTGGGCGGCGGTCTTAGCTGTGAGGAGGATGCTAAGAGAATGCAGGGTGACTTGGATAGGTTAGGTGAGTGGACAAATTCATGGCAGATGCAATTTAATGTGGATAAATGTGAGGTTATCCACTTTGGTTGCAAGAACAGGAAAACAGATTATTATCTGAACGGTGGCCGATTAGGAAAAGGGGAGATGCAACGAGACCTGGGTGTCATTGTACACCAGTCATTGAAGGTGGGCATGCAGGTACAGTAGGCGGTGAAAAAGGCAAATGGTATGTTGGCATTCATAGCAAAAGGATTTGAGTACAGGAGCAGGGAGGTTCAACTGCAGTTCTATAAGGCCTTGGTGAGACCACACCTAGAATATTGTGTGCAGTTTTGGTCCACTAATCTGAGGAAAGACATTCTTGCCATAGAGGGAGTACAGAGAAGGTTCACCAGATTGATTCCTGGGATGGCAGGACTTTCATATGAAGAAGGACTGGATCAACTAGGTTTATACTCACTGGAATTTAGAAGATTGAGGGGGGATCTTATTGAAACATATAAAATTCTAAAGGGATTGGACAGGCTAGATGCAGGAAGATTGTTTCCGATGTTGGGGAAGTCCAGAACGAAGGGTCACAGTTTAAGGATAAAGGGGAAGCCTTTTAGGACTAAGATGAGGAAAAACTTCTTCACACAGAGAGTGGTGAATCTGTGGAATTCTCTGCCACAGGAAACAGTTGAGGCCAGTTCATTGGTTATATTTAAGAGGAAGTTAGATATGGCCTTTGTGGCTAAAGGGATCAGAGGGTATGGAGAGAAAGCAGGTACAGGGTTCTGAGTTGGATGATCAGCCATGATCATACTGAATGGCGGTGTAGGCTCGAAGGGCCGAATGGCCTACTTCTGCACCTATTTTCTATGTTTCTATGTTCTGCTGAGAATTGTGGGGCATGATAGGTTGGCACCAGAATGGGTGGTGACACTTGCAGGCTGCCTTGGGTTGTGTTGGTTGTTCACACAAATGACATATTTCAATGTATATTTCGATATATATGTGATAAGTAAATGAATCTAAACCTTCATTTTGACCACCAGAACAGGGAAGAACCATTGCCACCCCCATCTCTCCCAATGATCCTTTGATCTCAGTATCTGAAGATGATGTGCCTTCAAGAGAGTGAATCCAAGGAAAGCAGTCCGGATGGAGTACCTGGTTGAGTAATGAAGATTTGTGCTGACTGACTTGCTGGTGTATTTATGGATATCTTCAACCTCTTGCTCTAGCAGTGTGTGTTACCCACCTCCTTCAAGCAGGCTGCGACCATACCAGTGCCCAAGAAAATTGTGTCAATGACTATCGCCCAGTGGTGCTTACATCCACAATGATGAAATGTTTTGAGAGGGTCCTCAACTTGGATCCCTCCAACTTGCCTACAGAAGCAACAGATCTACAGCGGATGCCATCTCATTGGCCCTTCACAAAACCCTGGAACATCCGGACAGCAAAGATTCATACATCAGGATGCTCTTTATTGATTACAGCTCAGTATTTAATAACATCATTCCCTCAAAACTAGTCAGTGAACTCCAATACGTGGGCCTCAATACCCTTTGTACAATTGGATCTAGGATTTCCTCACTTATAGACCCCCGACCCAGTCAGTTTGGATTGGAAAAAACATCTCCTCCACAATCTCCATCAGCACAGAAGCACCACAGGGATGTGTACTTAGCTCCCTCCTCTACTCACTTTATACCTGTGTATGGCTAAATGCAGCTTCAACACCATATACAAGCTCCATGTACCTATCTAAGAGGCTCTTAAAAGACCCTATTGTATCTGCTTCCACCACGGCCACCGGCAGTACATTCCATGGACCCACCATTCTCTGTGTGAAAAATTTACCCCTGACATCTCCCCTGTATCAATTTCTAAGCACCTTAAAACTATGCCCTATTGTGTTAGCCATTTCAACCCTGGGAAAAAGCCTCTGGCTATCCACATGATCAATGCATCTCATCATCTTATACACCTCTATCAAGCTACCTCACATCCTCTGTCACTTCAAGGAGAAAAGGCCATGTTCACTTAATCTATTCTCATAAGGCACACTCTCCAATCCAGGCAACATCTTTGTAAATCTCCTCTGCACTCTTTCTATAGTATCCACATCCTTCCTGTAATGAGGTGACCAGAAATGAACACAGTACTCCAAGTGGGGTCTAAGTTCTTATAACAGTAACATTACCTCACAGATCTTGAACTTAATCACATGGCTAATAAATGCCAACACACCATATGCCTTCTGAACGACACTGTCAACCTGCACAGCAGCTTTGAGTGTCCTGTCGACACAGACCACAAGATCTCTCAGATCCTCCACACTGCCAAGAATCTTACCATTAATACTAGATTCTGCATTCAAATTTGACCTACCAAAATGAACCACTTCACACCTATCTGTGCTGAAGTCTATCCGCCACTTCTCAGCCCAGTTCTGCATCCTATCGATGTCCCACTGTAACTTCTGGCAACCCTCCAGACTATCTACGACACCCCCAACCTTTGTGTCATCAGCCAACTCACTACCCCACCCTTCTACTTCTTCATCCAGGTCATTTATAAAAATCACAAAGAGGAGGGGTCCCAGAACCTATGGAACACCTATGGTCACCATCCTGCATGCAGAATAGGAACCACCTGCAACCACCCTTTGCCTTCTGTGGGCAAGCCAATTCTGGATCCACAAAGCAAGGTCTCCTTGGGTCCCATGTTTCCTTATTCTTTGAAGGAGCCTTGTATAGGGAACCTTGTCAAATGCCTTACTGAAATCCATATACACTACATCCACTGCCCTACCTTCATCAATGTGTTCTGTTACATCCTCAATGTATTCAATCAGACTCATAAGGCACGACCTTCCCTTGACAAAGCCATGCTGTCTATCCTCAATCAGATTATGTCTCTCCAAATACTCATAAATCCTGCCTCTCAGGATCTTCAACAACCTGCCCACCACTGACGTCAGTCTCATTGGGCTATAATTCCCTGGATTATCTCTACTCACTTTCTTGAACAAGGGAACAAAATTCGCAATCCTCCAATCCTTCCTTCCCTATTGATGATACAAAGATCATTGCAAAAGACTCAGCAATCTCCTCCTTTGCTTCCTAAAGTAGCTGTACCTCATCCGGTCCTGGTGATATATCTAACTTAATGCTTTTCAAAAGCTCCTGCACATCCTCTTTCTTAATGTCTATATACTCAAACATTTCAGTCAATTGTAAGTCATCCCCACAATTGCCAAGGTCTTTTTCTCTGGTGAATACTGAAGCAAAGTATTCATTATGTACCTTTGCTACCTCCTCCGACTCTGTGCACAGGTTTCCGCTATCGCACCTGATTGGTCCTATTCTCACACAGCTCATCCTCTTGATCTTCACATACTTGTAGAATGCCTTGAGGTTTTCCTTAATCCTGCTCACCAAGACTTTTTCATGGCCCCTTCTGGCTCTCCTAATTCCATTATTAAGCTCCTTCCTAGCAACCTTGTAATTTTCTAGAGCTCTAGCAGTACCTAGTTTCTTGAACCTTTTGTAAGCTTTTCTTTTCTCCTTAGCTAGATTTTTTACATACTTTGTATACCTTGGTTCTTTAACTTTACCATCCTCTCCCTGCCACAATGGAACATAACTTATGCAGAACTCCATGCAAATGTTCCCTGAACATTTGCCACATTTCTGCAGTGCATTTCCTTGAAAACATTTGGTGTCAATTTATGCTCCCAAGTTCCTACCTAATAGCGTCATATTTCCTCCTACCCTAATTAAATGTTTTCCCAAATTGTCTGCTCCTATCCCTATCCAGCTCTATGGTAAAGGAGCTAGAGTTGCAGTCACTACCAGATAGTATGGCGGCCTGGTATGGGAACACCAATGCCTTTGAGCAGAAGATCCTACAAAAAAGTACTGGATTCAGCGCAGTACTTCATGGGTAAATCCCTCCCAAACATTGACCACATCTACATGAAATGTTGCCATAGAAATGCAGTATCTGTTATCAAAGATCCTCAACACCAAGGCCATGCTCTTTTCTCGCTGTTGCCATCAGGTATAAGGTACAAGTGCCTCAGGATTAGCACCACCAGGTTCAAGAACAGTTGCTACCCCTCCACCATTAAGCGGATGGGGATAACTACACACATTCTTCTTCTGGTGTTCCCACAACCTATGGTTTCACTTTAAGGACTCCTTATCTTGTTATTTCATGCTCTCGTCATTATTGCTATTTATTTATATTTCCATTTGCACAGTTTGTTGTCCATTGATCCTGTTCACAGTTACTGTTCTACAGATTTGCTAAATATTTAAAGAATCTGGGGACTGTATGGGGTGACTCCGATAATAAATTTTACTTTTAACTTTAAATTTAAGTCTATTGGAAAAACTCAAGATTAATGCAGGGTTTTGACCTGAAACATCAACAGTTAATTTTTCCCACTGATGATGCTTAACCTGCTTGGGTTCCTCCAGTAGATTGTTGATCCAGATTCCAGCACCTGCAGGCTCTTACGTCTGTAGGGTTTAGCAGCATGGTTGATTAGCATGTTAATACAGTGACACAGTGGTGAAAATGAACTACAACTCCCAGCATGCTGTTGACGAATGACGCTGACAGGTCGGCCATTTTCCGCTGTGATACGTCGAATTTGAGCAATGTTATAAAAGGCTGTTTTTTAAAAAAAGGATTTTCACGCATAAACTTGTCTTAGTAACGGTGAGTTTACCTTTGACTCCGTTGGTATTCTGTTGTTGTTGTTTTAGCTTATTTAGTTGAAAACGGAAATATTGATGTGAAAGGATGAAGCTTTGGCCTTGTTACGACGCCCCAGTCAGTGCTCGAGGATTATAAACACACGTACTCCAGAATTAGCTATGAATTTTGTAATTTGTGATTGTGGTTCTCGTTCGCATTGCTTTACAGAGAAACTGACTGGAAAAGATGAATCTGCTTTGAGGAAACGAAGTCCCGGAATATTACGTTTCTTCTGTTTTAGTTGGGCCACGGCCTCAAAGTTCCTTGTATCAGATGTCTAAGTCTATGTCTTTCATAGATTGTCCGTGAAGAAAATATATGCCTTTTGTTTGTTTGAGACGTCTTTTTCGCTATGGTTTTCACACTTCAAAAGAGCTTGATTTGTCATTAATTGGTAATCGAAAACTACATTCGTTTATAAAGTGCACTGTTCAGTAGATTATCACTTCAGTTCTCTGCCTCCTCTTTAGATCTAATACATAAAAGATACAGTAAGTATATTCTAACAGCCTACCACCAGTATAGTATCAGGGCTGATCAGAAATTAAACAGAAAGTTGTTGAAATCCTCACTCAGCAAGTCAGAATGCGCCTGTGTTGGGATAAGCAGATCACTTTGTTTTTCCTTTTGGTTTGCTAGCCTGATCATTGGTCTCAGTTCTTTTGAGCTTGGAGCTAATGTTGAGTTTTGTTGGAACTGTTTATGAGAATGTTCCATTTTCTATGTGCAGTATTGCCCATGAGCTTTAATCTTTGTCTATGGGTCAACAATATGTGTTAGCCTTGTTATTCACAAATGTTAAGCTTTATATCTTTAGACCATAAATATAGGTTGAGTACCCCTTTTCTGAATTTTGAAAATTCTCAAACTTCCAAAATTCAAATTTTTTGGGGTTCTGACATTATGTCACAAATGGTAAATTCCACATGGTGCTTGGAAGGTTCCCAGGCGCTGCACAGGTCTTTGCGCACCACACGCTTCTGAGAAGTGACCTCATATGTAATGAACAGGAGTTAATGAAAAATGAGTGAAGATCTGGATTGTGTATTGAAAGACTGGATTTGTCTGTGTTGGAGTGAACCATTGCCACTTATTGGTATGCTGATCATGAAACACGCAAAGATCTGTACGATGAACTGAAAATTGAAGGTGTGAATATTCATCTGGCTGGTTGCAGAAATTTAAGAAAAAGCACTGCTTTATATGTTAAAGATTAAAGCATTTGCTTATCATGACGCAGCAGAAAAATTCATTGATGAGTTTGCCAAGATTGTTACTGATGAAAATCTAACATACTGAATGGCTCCATCAGTACACGTGATGAACAAGTGTAAGACAAAGACTGCCTACCAGAAGTACATAAATTCAGAGTTGGAAATGATGGTGACCCAAAACTATCTTGTTATACTGAAATACAAAACACTTCATTCCAAGCATTTTGGGTAAAGGGTTCTCAACCTGTCCTATACTCTTTCTCCAAGGCTATATTTCCTGTCAGACTCCGTATTCCAATGCCTCTTTATTTTACTAAACTCATGGACGCATCAACTAATTCTGCTGAGTTTTCCCTCCTCACAAGTTTGAGGACAAACATCTCATCACAGGAACCTTCCTGGACTGCTGCTAGCAAGAGTATCCTTGAGTGAAAAATTCAGAACTGTTCAGATTACACAATGATGCATAAATAAACAATCACTCATTAAGTCTGTCATGCCTGCACTGCCATGCAGTGAGATTATTATTGACCTTTTACCTTGGCACCGTTTTCCTGCACTAATACTACATTTCTTGTTTTCCTTTTTATTATCTAAAAATCTATTACTGTGTTCAAACTGTCTTTGTCTGATGTACAACAGCACCCACTCCAACCTCTTTTTGGGATCCTTTCATTCAACTACTAACCTTGAATTTCCTCTCTATATTCCACTTGAATTTACTCTCTAAATTCCACCTGCCACTCTTTTGCCAGTTTGTACGCAGTTGTGTCTTTGCAGACATTTGTGCCCTCAGCATAAGTTAGTTTTCAATTTCCTATAATAGAATCCTGGGAGAACTGAGCTGATCAGGCAGCAATCATCAAGGTTAATTTCTCGCCATAGATGTTGCCTATCCTGCTTGGCTCCCACAGCATTTTGTGTGTTATTTAGTCTTCCAGCATGTGCAGAATCTCTTGTGTTTCAGTTTCCTCTATTTAAAAACTTCCAAAACACTACATTTTCCCTTTACATCTCTACATTAAGATAATGCCTCTTCTAACCATGTGAACTACAGGCTTCAAGACCCAACATTGCGTTGATCAAATCCTGACAGCGTTTCTGCAATTTATAATTCAGCTTTCTAACATCATTGCATATTTTGGCAATTTAAGTAAATTTGCATGAATGTAGACCTCAGATAGATCACGTCTAACCAAACTTTTCAAATTTGGAAGTTATTCAATAATTTATTCTTCTTTAATTCCTTGATTGTGTAAAAATGAAAAAATGCATATTGAATTTTCTGAATTTTAAACTCATGGGCAATTTTGGCATGTTTCAAACTGACAAGAAATATGATTTTTGATTTGAATCAAGTTACCATTACTACAAGTAACACACACAAAATGCTGGAAGAACTCAGCAGGAGGGTCTTCCTGCTGAAGGGTCTCAGCCTAAAACATTGACTGTACTCTTTTCCATAGATGCTGTCTGGCCTGCTAAGTTCCTCCAGCATTTTGTGTGTGTTGCTTGGATTTCCAGCATCTGCAGATTTTCTCTTATTTGTGATTGGACTACTCTTAAGTAAATGTTTCTTATTATTTAAACTGCACCTACCGCATTTGCTTGATTTACTATCCCTTTTGTGATTTATTTTCTCCTGCCTCCAAGATCACAGACCTTGCCTTTTGTTATCTCCTTCACTCCCCTCACTTTCTTTACAATCTTTAACCCTTTTTAACTAGCATAATTCTGGCTATTTCTAGCCTTAAAAGTTAAGGAACAATAGAACCTAAGCTCTTTTTCCCTCCTCTTTTCGATGTTGTCTGACCTAATTAATGTAGAATTTTGTTTCATTGTATGGCAGAACATGTTTGGTAAAAGGAAGCTTTGCATTTCTGCTTTTTTTAATTTTGAAGATGTATTCACTCCACATGTAGATGAATTAATAAGTCATCAGGGCTGGTGTCCGCAACATACATGGTGGAAAGAAGCAATTCTATTTTATCTCTGGCTAGTTTAACTACTGTTTTTAAACATATCTGTTTACCTGTATTCTAACATTTATTCTAACTTACTCCTAATAATCAAAAATAAATTGCTAAACTAATAACCTGTCTTGTGCTTACCTGACTTTCAATTGCAGAGCAGATGCAGAATTTATAGCAGAGCAAGAAATATTTACTTTTTGAAATCCTTTGAAGTTAATCAATAAGCTTCAGGTCCTAGGCCTCAGTACCTCCTTGTCTAACTGGATCCTGGATTTCCTTACTTACAGACCACAGTCAATTCGAATTAGCAACAACATCACCTCCAAAATCTCTCTCAGCTTGGGTACACCACAAGGCTGTGTACTAACCCCCCACCCCCCACTCTACTTGCTTTCTACTTATGACTGAGGTTAACACAGCTCCAATATCATATTTAAATTTGCAGACGACACCGCTGTTTTTTGACAAATCTAAGGTGGTGACAAATCAGTATATATGAGAGAGATTGAAAATCTAGCTTCGTAGTGCCATAACACAATCTCTCAATGTCAGCAAAGACCATGGGGATGATTATTGACTCCAGGAGGAAGGAAACTGGAGGCCCATGAGCCAGTCCTCTTTGGGGAATCAGAGCTGAAGCGGGTCAGCAATTTTAAGTTGCTCAGTGTTGTTATTTCAGAGGATCTGTCCTGGGTCCAGCACATAAGTGCTATTATGAAGAAGGAACGACATTGCTTCTACTTTCTAATAAGTTAGTGAAGATAAGTTTGCATCAAATTGTTGACACACCAGTGCTCTTGTATGGTAAAGCCTACAAAATACTGATACAGCCCAGTCCATTGCAGGTGAAGCCCTCCCCACTGCTGAGCGCATCTAAATGGAATGCTATCACAGGAAAGCAACATACATTAGTGAGGATGCCCACCATTGAGGCCATACTCTCTCTGCTGCCATCAGGAAGAACGTTCACCACTAGGTTCAGAAACAGTTACTACCCCTCAACCATCAGGCTCTTGAATTGGGATAACTTCACTCTTCCATCACCGAACTGTTCCCATAACCTGTGGACTTATTTTCAAGGACTCTTTATCTCACGTTCTCAATATTTTTTACTTCTTTATCATTATTTCTTTTCTCCTCCTCTTTGTGTTTGCAATTTGTTGGGGTTTATTTTCACACATTGATTGTTGTCCATCCTGTTGTGTGCAACCTTTCATTGATTCTGTTGTGCTGCTTGTACTTTGATTACCCACAAGAAAATTACTCTCAGGGTTGTACATGTTGGCATATATATATTTTGAGAATAAATTTACTTTGAACTTTGAAATGGTATTCTGATTCAAAAATCAAATGCATATTTCTTGACAATTGACAGTTTGAAACATGAACAAATTGCCCATGAGTTTGAAATTTAAGAATTGAAAAAATATATCCTTTTTACACAATTAAGGAATGAAAGGAGAATAAATTATCTTGAAATCTGAATAACTTCAAATTTGAAAAATAAAAATTTGTAGAGTTTGGCTTTGTGCATTCAAGCATTCAAACTGTTCCTTTGGCATTTTTTTGTGCAAATGATTGATTTAAACTGAAATAGTACTAATTTTTCACATTTAAAAGGTTCTTCCTTTTTCGTTGGGCAGTGAGTAATTATAAGCTTTTAACAATACAGTTTATAAGTTACATCTTATAAGATAATACTTAGTAGAAACTTGTTTCCACTTTTTAACCATCATTCATCATGTTTGTAGATGCCTGGTTCTGAGGTTAATACAGAGTCTTTCGAATTGAGTGATGGAGAAAGTAGTCCAAGTTCTAAAAGACAAAAAACAGAGAACACTAATACGGAAATTGAAAGCAACTCTGAACTGACTGTGAAGGAAAAAGCAGATGGTGCTGACCAACAAACTGAAACTGTTGGTCCTACACCACACAGCAATCAGAATTTTCAGGGAGATAACAAAGAGAAAGAACTGTCAGCTGCTTCTATATTCAATGAGGACACAACACCATATAAAGAGAAGAAGAGTATTACTGTGCCTGGAAACTCATCTGAAATTGAAGATGAATTAAAGTTATTTTATCAAGAATTGGAAAAGATTGAAAGCGAGACTGACTTGCTTGCAAATGGATCTGTGGATTGTCCACAGGGTTCAGCAGAAAATGAAGATATGATGAATAATAGATTAAATACAACTATTAAGGCTTGCAGAAGAATTGCAGATGTGCAGCATACATCTAGAATATTAAATGACCCACATTCACAAATTTTAACAACTGAATACCCCTATTCAGTACATTGGAATGACATGCTAGCCCCGGCAAGATCTCAGTGGAACCAACCACAGACTTTCATAGGGCCTCAAGGACCTCCCTTGCCAAGGTTCAATACACCACTTGCTGATCAAAGATGCAATGTCTTACCACGTGGGCTACCTCCTTTTTCATATGACCAAATGCTACTAAGTAATAGTTACATTGATGATGCTAACATTATAGCATTTTCGAGAAAAAATGAGAGTAATATTTTGCAAACACAGCCTATTAACTGTATGATACAGTCTAGATATTTTCACAACTATGGCCCACTCGAAAATACCACGCACCAACAGGTTATGTTAAAGCCCAGTTTGTGTCAGCAATATCAACAGGCAGAGCAACTTACAAATCCAGCTGTTGGAGATAAACTGCTTATATTTATGCGTGGTCCTCCAGGTTCTGGAAAATCTACACTATCACGGTAAGTTTGTTTCAATTGTTTGAAATGCATTCGTTGATTTAAAAAAAAAATCGTTGATTGTTTTATTGGTTTAACTGCTTGCACTTAGAGAAATCTGCATTTATTGAATAGGATGTGTAATCTGTTATTATCTGAAAGAGTATTTTGGTCTGGATAAACTTTAATATTAGAACATAGAACAGCGCAGTATAGGAACAACCCTTCAGCCTGCAATATTGTACTGAACTAAACTAATTATTTATGCCTAAAGCTAATCCCTTCTGCCTACAAAATGCCCATATCCCTCTTTTCCCTCACATTCATGTGTCTATTCAAGAGCCTATATTGGCCTCTGGTAGCACTATCCGGGCACCCACCATTTTGTGTGTATGTGTGGGGTGGGGGGGCGGGGGGGGGGGGGGAGACTTGCCCTGTACATGTTCTTTGAAATTACCAGTCTCATTTAAGTATTAGACTTCTGGGCTCTAAGGTGAGAAAGATATCAACTGATAATTATGCATTTTATAATGTTATTATACTCCATCAGATATCTCCTCGGCCTCCCTCTGCTGCTTCAGACAAAACAGTTTTGTGCAACCTCTGATCTAGACAGTACCATGGTAAACCTCTCTGTGTGCTGTTCAAAGCCTCCACATCCTTCCTATAATGGGATGACCAGAATTGAATGCAATACTGCAGTTGAAGCTTAACAAAGCTGCAACATAACTTCTTGATTCTAGAACTTAATGCCCCCATCTAATAAAGGCAAGCCCACCCTATTCCTTCTTTACCACTCAATCAACCTGTGCATGCACTTTCAAGGAGTTACGGACTTTAACCCTAACATCCCTCTGTACATTATTATTTACAGTACACTGTCCCTATATATTTGATTTCCCAAAGTGCAACACCTCATAATAGAGCAAATTAAACTCTATCTGCCATTTCTCTGCCCATATCTGGAACTGATTTATATCTGGCTGTATCCATAACGCCACTAATCTTTGTATCATTGTGAACTTACTAACTCATCTATCTATGTTTTCATCCAGGTCATTTAAATTTTGTTTTTGTTCAAATGAATTTTCAATATAGTATAACATCAGAATGAAACTTTATTTCAACCATGCTTAAGATAATATCAGAGTATTAATTTGTTCATGTAGAATATTTTGAAATATATATTTAATTATTGTAAAGATAACTGAATTTTTTGATGATTAGGCCGAAAGGAATTAATGGTTGGATTTTTCCTGAAAGTTTGATGCAAGTTTATAGTTTCAAACTTGTGCACTGTAATGCCAGAATTGTTTCCAAAATTTATGGTTACTGATTCTAATATTCTCTGTAGGATACAAATATCCAATAACAGATTCTCATCCAAATTTCTTATTTTTGGATGTGTATCCTTAATGATACATGTATGATACTCTTGTCAAATATAAGGCAAATAACTATATCCAACAAGAAAGGATTCAGCTTTCATCCTCTAACATTCAGTGACATTGCTCTCACTGAATCCCTTACTGTCAGTTCCCTGGCAGTTACCATTGGTCAGAAGCTGAACTGGAGTAACCATATGCAAAATGTGGTTACAAAGATGGTCAGAAGCCAAGAAACATTCATCGAATAAGTCATCTAATTCCCCAAAGCCTTGTTAACCATCAACAAGGCTCAAGTCATGAGTGTGATGGAATTGGACTAACCTGGATGAGTGCAGCTTCAGCAACTCTCAAGCAGCTTGACATCGTGCAGGATATAGCATCTCATCCGCAAGTGTTCACTTACTTCACCACCAATCCACAGTAGCAGCAGTGTCTACTGATTTCAGGATGCACTGCAAAAACTCACCAAGACTTCTTAAACACTGCCTTCCAAACCCACAACCTAATAACAGCAAGAAAGTCAAGAACAGCAAAAGCATGGGAATCCTATCAGAAGTTGCCCTCTAAGCCACATCTGACTTGGAAATGTATATGACTGTATCTTCTCCATTACTGGGCAAAATCTTGGAACTGCCTTCCCAACTGCCTTTTGGGCATAGGCACGTCAAGGATTGTGGTGATTCGAGGAGCCAGCTCATCACCGCCTTCTCAAGGGAAATTAGAGGTGGATCTTTGAATGGTGGCTCAGCCTGCAAAACTCACATTCATTGAATGAATAATAATAATTTTAAAAATTCTGGTCCGAGCTGATCACACTTCTGTGCTGTAAGTGTCCAATTGTATTTCAGGTCAGGTCATGAGGACCTGACCTGATTAGCCAAATGAGATACAATACTTGCACTTTTATCTCTTCCCTTCCCAAACAGTATTTGCACTTACACTTCTTCCAGTCTAGTGTTCTGCTTTTGCCATTCACAATGTTGCCCCCTCTGTTGGAGAAACCAAACACATGCTAGTTAATCACTCTGCAAAATGCATAAAGTCTGTTCATAGGAGTGATCCTAAGCTATAGTTACCTACCATTTTTAACTTTTCATTCCACTCCCAATCTGAAATTTCTGTCTGTGTTACATGCACTGTTATAGAGTGTTCACTGCAAGCCCACTGAACACCCCACCTTCTGTATAAACATGTTGAAGTTTTCCAGACTGTTAGTTGTTCCAGCTTTAGATAATGTGGTCAGAATCAGGTTTATTATCACTGTCTTGTGAAATATGTTTCATGGCAGAAGTGTAAAGTACTATCAATTACAAAATAAATGGCACAAGAAAAAGAACAGAGACTGTTTAGAAATCTGATGATGGAGTGAGTGGAAGAAGCTGTTCCTAAATCATTAATTTGGGTCTTGAAGTTCTGGTACCTCTTCATCAACAGCAGAGGACATGTAGAGAATGAGAAGAGGACAGATCCTGGATGGTGAGGTTCCTTAATAATGGATGCTGCCATCTTAAGATGCTGCCCCTTGAAGATCATCCTTTGGTGGGGAGGCTTGTGCCTGTGATGAAACTCTGCAATTTCTTGTAATCTTGTGCATTGGAGCCTCTGTACCAGGCTGTGACGCAACCAGTCAGAATGCGATTCAGCGCACAGTAGAAATTTGCAGAGTCTGTGGTGACATAACAAACTCATGAAGAGTCATGCCTTTCTTGTGATTCTATTAGTGTCTGGGGCCCAAGACAGTTTGCCTGTATAAGAACTGGCTGCTGCTGCTATATGTGATATTAGTTCTGTCCATTAATTGCAACCTGATCTTGGGCAAGTCTTACCCTACTTTTTGGTAACATGTAACACAAAGAAACATAATTACTCTTTTACTGCCCTAATATGCCTTTGACCTTGATTTACACTGTAAAAATATTCCCTTTGGTCAGTCGTATTTCCCTTGCCACCTTTGTAACTTAAAGTTGTTCTTATTAATCTTTCTTCCTGTTTCTAATGAAGATACTCTGATCTGGTGTATTAAGTCTGTTTCTCTTTTCACAGATGCTTCCTGATCTGCTGGCTGTTCCAGCATTTTCTGTTTTTATTTCAGACTGCAGTTTTTTAAAAAATTTCCCTTTTGGATATTGGTAAAGGTGATGGCTCTTCACGAGAGTGCAAGCAGAATTGGGAGCACGACATATCTGCATAGGAGAGATGGAGGAAGAATGAAACATCAATATTGATTGGGAATTCAATAGATGGATTTATAGTGTGCCTTGAAAAAGGGATATATTTTTGTATAGTGGCCCTTAGGAAAGAGTGGCAATAATATATATTACTGTAATTATGTAGACCATAATTATAAAGAATATAATTGCAGTAGAGGGAGTGCAGATAAATACTACCAGATTGGTCCCTGTGGATGACAGGTCTCTCAAATGAGGGAAGTTTAAGATACCAGGCCCCTTCAGTAGAACTTAAAAGTGAGAAAGATGACTGCAATGAGATATACAACGCACTTGAATTACTGTACTATAGTGGTCGCTAACCCGTTGATGTTTGAGACTTTCCCAGTAGATCCCGAAAAAAAAAAGAAAAATAAATACACATATACTGTTAAGAGATTGTTTCCTGGTTTTGGGGTTTTAGTTCCGTTCTTTCTGCTCAATGCACATGTGTGTAGCTCCCCCACCACGCACTACACAGTGTACTTCAGTGGTCCCCAACCACTGGGCTGCGAGAAAACGGTATGATTTGTCGATATGAAACGATCTGAGTCCGCTGCACCTTTCCTTTTTCCCTGTCATGCCCACTGTTGAACGCACGCGAGGTCATCAGTCGCCTAAACGCAGTGACACCCTTGCACCAGGGGTCATTGGTTGGCCTCGCGCGGCCGGCGGGAAGTGCAGTTGGTACTGGCCTGGAGCGCAGACAGATGGGCGCTGCCTCTGAACCTGTTCAGCACACCGAATGTTCGTGAGGAACCCGGTGCTAACATATTCGCAGATGACCTAATTCGGGCTCAGGGTTTTGTAAGTAACAGAGCAGCTACCTTGCTGCGATGATCTGAAACAAACTTTTGTTGGCCGATGGATCCTACCTACCTACAAGGAGGGCGGGCATGCGCCCTGTCACACTCCTCGCTTGGTCGGTCGCTCTCTCCGGACTGCGACCACCGCAGCCCTGGCACAGGGACCTCCGGCCCTTACCTTGTCCTCTCACCCCACCCACAACCAGCCTCACCAGGCTAAGGCGGCGGGCGGGCGGGAGGCTGGAGTTCAGGCCTGGAGGCTGCCTAGTGAGGCAGTGAAGCCCTCAAAACTGCTTTGGTACCTTGAGTCCAGGCACCCTGCACTTAAAGACAAACCCACTGAGTTTTTTAAGTGAAAATAAACGTGAGCAAGTGGGACAGAACCAAGTGCTGATAGCCACGTAAACTAAATTGCAGAATAGACTGGACATAGGGAGCCCCTTCGTGTATTCCGATCCACGTCGGGAGGTCCACAAGAATATTATCGATATTTAACCAGTCCATGGTGCAAAAAAGGGTGGTGACCCCTTGTGTACATACATTATTTTTACTTCCGGGTTGTGGGGTTTACTTCCAGTCTTTTCTGCCCAGTGTGCATGTGTGTGACTAAATGATTTAGTAGGTCAATCTTGCCTTTCACTAAGGCCAAGGTAGGGAATTTTGGGCTTAAAAAGGTTGGTGATCACTACTTTACAGGATAGCTAGATAGAAAGAGGATGTTTTCCCTTGTCCAGAATTGGGAATAATGGTTTCAAAATCAAGCCAAGTGACTTCAGGCAGATATTCTGGAGGAATTTCTTTAAACAGGCCAGTGATTCTTTGGAATTTTTTTTGAGAACTAAGGAGATTCAGTCATTTATTGCATTCAAAACAGATTTAGGAATTCCTGTCAAGAATATTTGTTATACTGTTGCAAGAAAAGGTTTGTGAACCCTTTCTGCATTAATTGCTCATAAAATGTAGTCACAATTAATACAATCTGACTGAACTAATAACACACA
Source organism: Hypanus sabinus (assembly GCF_030144855.1). Taxonomy (NCBI): domain Eukaryota; kingdom Metazoa; phylum Chordata; class Chondrichthyes; order Myliobatiformes; family Dasyatidae; genus Hypanus; species Hypanus sabinus. The sequence continues at coordinate 37,593,589 of NC_082708.1, forward strand.
GAACAATTGTACTTTTCCTGTCTTTATTGAACACATTGTTTAATCATTCACAGTTTAAGGTTGGAATAAGTATGTGAACCTTTGTATGTAATAACTGGTAGAAGCTCTTTTAGCAACAATAACCTTTATCAAATGTTTCCTGTAGCTGCTTCTCGGACATGTGCAGTGGTGAAGAGGAGTTTTAGATCATTCTTCCATTTTCAAAAAACTGTTCCAGTTCATCAGTGTTTATGGGATGCTTTGCATGAACAGCCCTCTTCAGGTCATGCCACAGCATCTCAATTAGGTTAAGGTCTGGACTCTGACTTGGCCATTTCTAAACATGATTCTTTTTCTTTTTAAACCATTCTGTTTTTGATTTACTCTTGCATTTTGAATCATTGTCTTGTTGCATCATCCAACTTCTATTAAGCTTCAGCTGACAGGCCACCACCATGATATTCTCCTGTAAAATGTCTTTATGCAATTTTGAATTCATTATTCCCTCAATGATTGCAAGCTTTCCAGGCCTGGAGGCAGCAAAGCAACCCCAAATGATGATGCTCCTTCCACCATGCTTCACATTTGGTATGAGGTTTTGGTGTTTGTATGCAATACCCTTTTTCCTCCAAACATAGCAGTGTGCATTTCTGCCAAAAAGTTCACAGAACATTGTGGAACATCCAGGCGGTCTTTTACAACTTAAGACATGCAGCAATATTTTTTATTTGGAGAGTAGTGGTTCCTCTGTGGAGTCTTTTCATGAACTCCATTCTTGTTCAGTGTTTTTCTTATAGTGGAGACATGACAGAGACTTTAGCAAGTACTAGAGACTTCTATAGATCTTTTCCTGTTACCTTTGGGGTTTTTTTTCACGACCTTCGGCAGTGCATATAGTGCTCTTGGTGTGATCTTTGGAGGGTGCCAACTCCTAGGGAGAGTGGCTGATGGACTATTGTTAACTCCAAAAGACTGGAAGTAGAGTAAATACTGAAAGGCTTTTATTAGCAGCAAAATGGACCACGTCCATGCTGGATGACTGCCTTGGACTGTGGGAGGAGCAGTGACACAATCGCCTTTATCCAGGGGTCTGTGGGAGGAGCCACAAGAGCAGTCAGCAGAGGGGCGTGTCCAGACAGATATACATGGTTTACCACATTCACCCCTCCTTTTTAAAAAGAGTCCCGCGGGGGTGAAGTGACTGACAATACCTAAGACAAGTATACTTACAGGTCAAGTCTATCAGGCGGTCGGGTCCATCACTGCGATCTACGTAGCACGGGTGGTGATTGCACCAGCGACGGTGGTTGGTGCTGGCTCCAGCCTGACTTGAGGTGCCAGCCTGTTAGGCATCAGTAATCCTTCGTGCGTGTGTATCGCACACGGTATGGGAGTGTCGTGAGGTGTTTGCGTAGGGCTTGGAGTGCAGGGTGTCTCGTGGGTATATGTATCGGTGGGTACAGGGTTCATAGTCACCATGGAGTGTTCAGAGTAGGGGTCTGGTGCTCCTGCGGGCGCCAGGTCACGGATGGAGACTGTGTCCTCCCGCCCAAATTATCCCTTCCCTGAGCAGCCACTGCACCTCCAACTTAATGAAGGCTCTGTCCCCCACGCTATACCTCCTGCTTTTAGTTGCCACAGGTTTACAGTTGGGGGTCAGGTTGGCGAACAGCAGTGGGGGGGGGATCTTGAGGGTGGAGAGGTCGCAAGTGGTGTCCGTAGTGCGGCTGTTGGCATGGTGTTGGGTGGGATGTTCGGGTCGGTGTGTGGGGGTGGTCAGTAGCGGGGTACGTGACGAATTCCTACAGAACTGGAGATTTCTGACAGTGATTGGTGGGAGGGGCCCATCATACTCTATTGTCACACTTTTCAGGTGGCTCTGAAAGTCAAGCCCCAGTAGCACAGGAGCACACAGTTGAGACATGACCAGTAATGTAAAGTCTCGACATTCTGTGCCCTGCACCACTAGTGTCGCTACACAACCCTCCCGGATGTCTGTTATATGCAACCCAGAAGCCATGGCAACCCTCTGGCATACCGGCTGCGTCAGGAGACCACAACGTTGCACCATGTCCGGGTGGATAAAGCTCTCCGTGCTGCCTTTGTCAAACAGGCAGCTTGTCCTGCGCCCCTCCACCAGAATGTCCATCATTGACCTTGCTAGTTGGTAGGGAGCGCCTTGGTTGAGGGTCACGGAGGCCAGAGTTGAATTGCTGTCTTGATCCGGTGCGGTGGGGTGCCCGGTAAGCACCCGTGGGTCGTAGGCGGGGTGAGGTGGCGCCAACCAAGATGGCCGCCCCCATGCCTCACATGCGGCGGCGGGCAGGCAAGATGGCGACCCCCCCATGCCTCGCATACGGCGCTGCTCAATCCCACTCGCGGTTTGGACTTACAGGCTTTGGTGAAGTGGCCCTTCTTTCCACAGCTGGAGCAGGAAGCTTCTCGGGCCGAGCAGCGTTTCCGGGGGTGCTTCTTAAGTCCGCAGAAGTAACACTTCGCGGACTCGAAACTGGCAGCAGCCGTAGTCGATTCACTGGTGGGTTGCGGGGTCTGCGGCATCCATGAGGCCATCAGGAGATTGCATGCTTGGAGAGCATCAGAGTTGTGCAGAGCAGCCTCCAGCGTGTTGGCCAGCTCAATCGCCAAATGTAAGGTAAGATCGGCGTGTTCCAGCAGCTGCTGGCACACGTACACTGACCTGATCCCTGTAGTGAAGGCGTCTATTACTAGGAGCTCTGCATGCTGTTCAGCTGTCAGCCCCCTGTAATCGCAGGCCCGCACGAGTGTCTGTAGGGCCCGAACAAACTCAGCGCTCGACTTTCCTGCCTGCTGCTGCCATGTTGCTAAGCGATGTCTTGCATAGACGGTATTACTGGCCGCAGGTATTGTCTTCTGAGGGTGCTCATTGCGCCGTCGTAACTCGGCTGGTCTCTAATCATTGAGTAGACCCGTGGACTGACCCTGGAGAGGAGAACTATGCGCTTCACGGCGGACTTGGTCACTTCAGTCTCCTCCGGGTATGATTTGAAGCAGGCTAGCCAGAGTTCGAAAGCGTTGCTGGCCTCAGGTGTTCGCAGGCCGATGTCTAATTTGTCGGGCCTCAAAACGCGCTCCATGTCTTAAAATTGCTACTAATAAAATTGATGCACTATCAATAACTCTAAAAGACTGGAAGTAGAGTAAATACTGAAAGGGTTTATTAGTAATAAAACAGAGCACGTCCATGCTGGATGACTGCCTTGGACTGTGGGAGGAGCAGTGACACAATCGCCTTTATCCAGGGCTCTGTGGGAGGAGCCACAGGAGCAGTCAGCAGAGGGGCGTGTCCAGACAGATATACATGGTTTACCACAGTAGCAACATTTGCAGGCAATCTCTTACTGTCGACTGGTGAACACTCAGGTCTTTAGAAATGCTTTTATAGCCTTTTCCAGTTTCATGCATTTCTCCAGATCTTCTAAGGTTCTCTGAAAATTGTTTTGATCAAGGCAAGGTGCACATAGACAGATCTTTCTTGAGAAGAGCAGCTCTATCAGTAACCTGACTTGGAACACCTGACTCCAAATAGCTTTTGTAGAAGGCATTACCCCAGAGGTTCACATACATTTTTTGAACCTAGACTGTGTGTGTTTAAATATTGTACTCAGTATTAATGGGAAGAAATACAATAATTAGTGTGTTATTTGTTTAAGCAGACTGTGTCCATTATTGTGACTTAGATGAAGATCAGACCACATTTTATGAGTTATTAATGCAGAAAACCAGGAAACTGAAAGGGGTTCTTCTTGCAACTGTTATTTCCAGATTTATCTATTAACTGCAGAACCAAAATGTTATAGAATTCTTTTCACTTGAATTTTCAGCCTCTGGTCTGGAATTAATTAGCACATTCCGATCTGTAAAATTCCTTGATCAATCTGTGGTGTTGTAACTGATTATTTCAACATTTTGGAAAATGGAATTTTATAACATAGTATTACAGTGTTGCTTTCATATCTTCATGTCTCCTGATTTATTGTTAATAGCACACTGGTGAAGTAAAGGGATGCTTTCAGGCTGAATAGTCATTCGGTGTTGTTTCTGACAGGGGTTGTCTATTCATTTAAAGTTATTTGTGTTGGAATGATTAAGCTAAAAACACCAGGTAAGCAATTGAAGTTGGTAATTGGTGTTGGCATTAATACTATTAATTTATCACCATAAACAATAAAAAAATCTTTTTTAATACAGCTTTTTAATCAATTTGCATGTTATATACTTTATATTACATTTAGTTGTATGTATAGTTGGGGAGGAAATCCAGAAAAATGTAATTGATTACAGATTTTGAGTGACTCCACATCAGTTGCTACTTATCAGGACAAATTGAAATTACATTTTGAGACAAATATATTTTGCTTTTTCAAAATATTTCATGGAAAAATGATCATTCAGCTTTTGAAAATAATAACCAGCTTTTGAAATTTTGTTAGCAGCTGTTAACATTAACATACCTCTCTTCAAAGACAAAAAGAAATCATAATGCTAGAGTAAACTAGCCCATATTTTCAGTACCTACTGAACATGTAAAATTACCTATGCTTGTTAGACCCTTGAATTATATTTGGGGAAGAAATCAAACTGCCAGTATATAATTTTTTTTATGTTTCCTCATACAGGTTGCTGATAGATCAGTGTCCTAACGGTGTGGTCTTGAGCACAGATGATTATTTCTGTCTAAAGGGAGGCTACTGCTTTGAACCCCATCTCCTTGGGGAAGCTCATGAGTGGAACCAGAATAGAGGTATAGCTTGCTTTATTTAAACATCGCTAGATACTGCTATGTTATATTTGTACCACCTTTCAGTCCAAAACAATCAGATAACTATGTGTGATAATTATACCTGTACTATTTCTGACTTAAAAGGATAAATCTTCTTGGTTTATTTATGAAATACCAATTAGAATAGGAAAATGTGTATGATTAGAGTATGTCTGGAAGTAGCAGTCTGTCATTTCCTTCTAACACAATAAAAAGTTGAATATTAGACCATTAAAGAAAATGGTAATTCAAAGTTTCAAATATTTTTCAGTGCATTAGGAATTCACAATTAACCTTCAACCAAGGTAAAAATGAATCTTAAAATTCATAATCTTGAATAGTTACACATTAATTGCTTCTAAATCCTAAGATGTTTCCTATGCAATTGAAAAATATGATTTTGACCCTGCTTTCACACATCACAATGCTTGATTGTTAATTTACAAGTTAAATAATGGCCTTTTTGTTGACCCCTTTAAGATGCACTTATTATTTGAACTGTTTGAGTTAACAATTTAGTTGTTTTGAGATTTTAATTGTGCAAGCTACTGTGGGAGATGAGTAGATTTAGTTTGTCACTGGAGCGACAAAGACATAAAGACAGTGTAATTTGACAGATTGACATGCAAATTTTAATAACTATATGCACATTTATTGCTTTCTACCGAGTTGCAAATTTGTATTTTATATTGTTTAACTTGAAATTGATATCAACCGTTCTCATTTGATTCATTATCTCTCCCCATGAAGTTCCTCACTTGTTTGTCTCTTTCCAAAACAAAATAATATTTTTAAAGCTTTTTCTTTTAACTATGTACAAAAGTATTGTCAATCAGCAAACATTAATACAGATATTTTTTCCCTACAGGTCCTATCTGACCTGCTGAGTGTTTCCAACATTTCTGATTTTATTTAAGATTTCTAGCATCTATTGTTTTGAATTTTCATTCTCCCTCTTGAGCCACTAAAATTTTTATGTTCTGACCATACTCTGCATGGATATTAATAAATTGTTAGCTTTTTAGTGTATATTCAATTCCATTTTGTTTCATTTTATACTGTGCATAATTTGTGCTCAGACTTAATTTGTTAATTCATGTTTGGCTTTGGAAATCATAATAATTTATTTGGAACTTATTTAATAACCAATTATATCTGACTTTCCACACAATGTTTAATTCATAGTTTTTGCTACTTAAGGCCTCAGCTCATCTTGTTTAACATTGCAGTGGCATCCTATAAAATTAACAGGCTTTTTTTGTGGAAGGGAAAAACCACACAGGAAGGATGTTTGAAATCTGGCAAAATTGGGCATAGAGGTTTCTGTATTGCTTAAGTATTATGATGAACAGTACTGAAAGTGTGAAATAAAAAAGTTAAATACTAGAAGTACATGGACAGGAACACTTGTGAAGAGAGAAGCATCTGATAGTTTGGGTCAACAGGTATAAAATACTGGAGGAATTCAGCAGGTCAAGCAGTGTCTAAGCAGTTTGCTGACAATTTTCCTTCGTAAGTGCTGCCTGACCCACTGAGTTCCTCCAACATTTTGTTGTGATCCTGATTTCCAGTGTCTGCATCTCTCTTCTGTATAGTATTTTGGGTCTGTACATTGTCCTTATAATGGGTACAGATATTAGGTCTTTGTTTTTGATTAACTTTTAGAAAAACAGATATAATAAGCCTCGATTTCATCAATATATTCAAGCAGTGGAGAACGTGGTCGAGAGTCTATCAGAATACAGAGGGAGGTATTGACTCCCAAGTCTCGAAGCTTGGTGATGAGTTTGCTTGGAATTTTAGTATTGAAGTTGGAACTATAGTCAATAAACAATAGTCCAATGTAAGTGTACAGGTAGTCCCCGAGTTACAAACGTCCGACTTATGGACAACTTGTACTTATGAACCAAAGAAGGAGAACGCCGTCTGCCATTTTAAGTTGGATCGCAACACTGTCCGCCATTTTAAGTCATTGCCATTGACACTGTGTTGAGTGTTTAAGTTTGTATTTGACTTAAATTTTACTTAGTGAGATTCACCCTGACCCCCCCCCCCCCCCCCCCCCGTTCTGGTTGGCTGGTGGCGCAGTGAATTTGATCCAGTGACAGACTGCTCCCGTGCCGGGTTGATGTCAATCCAGTCACTCCTGTACCATCCGTGCTGGGTTGATGTGGAGCTAGCAACTCGACCTCGTTATGAAAAAAACACTGCCACCTCCAGTTTAAATACCCACACGGAATATTGTGGAGGATCAAATACCCAAACCCAACACAGCCCCCATATGTCCCATTTAGCCTGTCTCAATGTGGTGGTCCTTAGGACTCAGCAGACCTCGGGACCCAGCAGAGGTCAGGACCCGCCGCCCGCAGTGTTTCTGTTTCATTGACGGGAAGTGATTGTGATTGAAAATAAAGTGGAAATAATAAAGCATTTGGAAAGAGCTAAGATGCCATTGGTCATTGGAAAAGTGTTAGGCTACAGTCGGTCAACGATCGGAACAATTTTAAAGGATAACGGATAAAGTGAGAATAATGGAGCATGTGAAAGGCCCTGCCCCGATGAAAGCTACAATTATTACTAAGCAACGCAGTGGTTTAATTATTGGAATACATACATCTCTTACATGTTTTATATGCATAGAAAGGTAAAATATATACTATATACTAAGACAAACATTTGACGAACTGATGCTAAATAATATCAGATGTACTTGTTCTGACTTACCTACAAATCTGACTTAAAGATGGACAGGAATGGAACTCGTACTTAACCCGGGGACTGCCTGTATTTATTGTCCAGATGCTCCAGACGTGTAGGGCCAAGGAGATGGCATCTGCCTTGGACTGTTTTGGCTGTAGATGAATTACAATGAGTCAAGGTTGCCAAGGAGGCTGCAATTAATGCGTGCCATCAACAGCCTCGTGAAAATGATAAATGTCACAGCCACTGGGCAGTAGTAGCTAAAGAACATTATATTGTTTCAGGTATTGCAATGATAGTCATCTTACTTAAGCAGATGGGAATCTTAGATTGAAACAGGAGGTGGTTAATAATTTATTTTGTTCAAGTTTTCTCTCCCCTATTTCCTCTAAATCTCTTGGGTTTTAATTCATGTGCTCAATTGTAACCCCGTCACCCACTTTCCCTGTCTGTTTCCCATCTAAAATGATGCTATTATTATTCTGTTAGGGTCCTCACTGATTTCAAATTGGCCATTAGCACTTCTTATCAGAAAACAGCCATGACTATTATGTCCTGCTCAACTTTGGTCTCATCTCCAATGCCCTTTCATTGAAGTTCTTGCATGTACTCCTGTTAGCAAATCTAAATCTGGTCCCTTTGATGAATTGTTTACCCTAATTTACGGAAATATTTTTCTTCTGGTTCACTACCGGTGTTCCACAGGGTTTGGTGTTGTGTCTGCTATTTTTAAACATTAAATTTTAATGATCTGAATGATGGAATCGATGGTTTTGTGACTAAGTTTGCATCACAAAATGGGGTGATTCAAAAATAGGTGAAGCCTATAGGTGGAGGTGGAGGCCTCTCTAATTCATATGTTTTGGTCTTGCCCGCGGCTTGATAAATTTTGGAAAGAGGTATTACAAACTTTCTCGGAGCTTTTTAAAATAAACTTTAAACCCAACCCTTTGACTACCTTGTTTGGCTTTGTTGGAGGAAATGATTTTATTCTTAAGCTGAATGATTTGCATATTTTGGCTTTTATTTCTCTTTTAGCCATAAGAGTTTTGTTGCTTAAATGGAAAGCTCTGCCTACTCATGCCCATTGGTTGATTGATGTTATATCATGTTTAAATTTAGAGATTAACTGTTCTATTTCCGTACCTAGACGAGATTTTTTCACATTATGGGGGCCTTTTTGGAACTACTTTTACAATCTTTGACTTGTTCAGCAATGATGATGGCTATTATGTGTTTGAATTTATGATTATATGTCTGGGATTTTTTTTCCTTTTAACCATACAGCTGTATTTTTTTCTTTTTTTTTGTTACAGGGTTTTGATTTGTTTTAGATTAGAATAAAATATACCTTTTCAATATTACGTTTAATTTACTATACTCATGAGGCATTTCAACTTTGTTTCTGTTTTCATAATGTATTTTGTATTAGTTATGCAAATAATAAAAATATTGAAAAAGGAATAGGTGGAGCAAATAGTTTGCAGAAGGATTTAGGCAGATTGGGAGAATGGGCAAAGAAGTGGCAGAATGGAATACAGTGTAGGAACAGTCATGCACTTTGATAGAAGGAATGAAGATGTAACCGATTTTCTAAACGGGGAGTAAATTCAGAAATAAGAGGTGCAAAGGGGCTTGAAAGTAGTAGTGTAGGATCTCCTAAAGGTTAACTTGAAGTTTGAGTCATAGTAAGCAAGTCAAATGCAATGTTAGTATTCATTTCAAGAGGACCAGAATATGAAAGCAAGAATGTTATGCTGAGACTTTTTAAGGCATTGGTCAAACCGCATCTGGAATATTGTGAGAAATTCTGGTCCCCATATCTAAGAAAGGATGAAAACACCAATGCACTTGAATGAAAAATCTTATAAAAAGTAGTGGATTAGGGTGAAATCCTCCCTACCATTGAGCACATCTTCATGGAGTGTTGTCATGGAAAAGCAGCAATTGCTATTGGGGACCCCTAACATGGTGTTTTCTTGTTGCTACCATCAGGAAGAAAGCACAGGAGACTCAGGACTCTCACCACCAGGTTCAGGAACAGTTATTACCTCTCAACCATCAGGTTCTTGAACCAAAGGGATAACTTCACTCAACTTCACTTGCCCCATTACTGAAATGCTCCTAAAACTTCTGGACTCACTCTCAAGGATTCTCCATCTCATGTTCTCAATATTTATTGCTTATGTATTACTATTTCTTTTTAATTTGCATAGTTTGTTGTCTTTTGTGCACTAGAAAATGGAGTATGCCCACAAGAAAATGAATCTCAGGGTTGTATATGGTGACATAGGTGCTTTGATCAGAAATTTACTTTGAACTGGCATTAGAGAGGGTCTAGAGGAGGTTTTAGTGAATGATCTGAGAATAAAATGGTTAACATGTGAAGAGCATTTGATGGCTCACTGGAGTTTAGAAGAGAGGGATTTTATTGAAACATGCTGCAGATTGAAAGATGTAGATGGAGTGAATGTTTCTAATAGTGGGAGAGTCTAGGACCAGAGGCTTCAGCTTCACAATGGAGTGATGTCCTCTTATAGCAGAGATGAGGCAGAATTTCTTTAGCCAGAATCTCTGGAATTCATTGCTGCAGACAGCTGTGAAGGTCAAGTCATTGAGTATATTTAAAGCAGAGGCTGATAGGGTTCTTGATTAGTAATTACATCAAAGGTTACAAGGAGAAGGCAAGAGAATGAGGTTGAGAGGAATAGTAAATCTGCCATGATCAAATAACAGAGTAGACTCGATGGTCCACATGGCTTAGTTCCCTTTGTCTTGTGGTCTAATTTGTGTCACAAATGACATTGTGTGTGAAGCAAACATAATGATAGAGTTCTTCTTTCTCAGTCTGTCTGTAATCTTTGACATGGTTGGTTTCTTGGTCTGAGCACAATTTCCTTTAACAGTAAGTGGACTGTCCTTCCTTTGTAGAGGTTAGGTAGAACTAATCTTCCTGCTCTTCATTCTCTCTGTAACCTAGGTACACACTAATTTGTTAACCAACAGCCAGAAGCACATTGTTAACATTGTTGATGCTCAATTTCATCATGTTATTATCCCTCTCAATTTGTTTTATGTTCATTGATTGAAAGGTGAATTTTTATACTACTTGTATTCCCTTTATATCAGAATTTTAGTCACTTGAATTAAAGGAGATATGATGATCTATTTGACAGTTTCTGCAAATATCAAAGTGATGAATGAATAATCTATTATTTAAGAAATATCAAACATTGGCCAGGATAGCAGGAATAATTCATGGTATCTTCAGCATCCTGTTAAGGAGACAAATTATCTCAGTTTGGCATCTTGAATGAAAAAAATAATTATTTTGAAAACCTTAATTTAATGGAAATAATTTTGGAAATGGGGAATGGAATGTGATGATAAAAGGTTTTCAAAAATATCTTGGGCTTCATTTTCTGTTACAATGGTATCATGACTGTTCACTCTTTTTATGCTGGAGCTGCTGCAATTAGCCAAAGATGAGAGTGAGATTGGATGGTACTTGAAGCATTTTGTCAGCAGATTGTGCAATGGGGTATAAATCATTGTATTTTAGATTTATCTTGCTCTTTTATCTTTGAAAATTTATTACTGGATGATTGATGAAACTAACTGAAAGATTTTTCCCACTTTGGATCATTTATTTACTAATAATTTTGTCATGCAAGTTTCTTTACTAATTCAAGAGAAATATTCTGGTACTCCAATGAGGTTGGAGAGAGAAGATATATAAAGTTGGTGGTGGAATCACTAGATGTATCCAGACTTTGAGGAAGATGCCAAATTCCTTTGCTTGTAAGAACACTTGGGTAGCTTTTAATCAGACTTGAGGGAGGGGTGTTAACAAGCTTGTAAAGAAGCTGTAAATATATGTTGTTATTTTCTTAGTATGAATTATTGGGCTCTGAGTTTAGGTTTTTAGTAGTTGACAAAGAATTAGATCTTCAGCTTGTGATTTCACACTCTGCATGTGCATGCCTTATTCCGGGTCAGGCCATTCTATTTATTTAAAAACTTTTTTTTATTGTATTTCAAGTAGTTACAAAATAAAAGTATGGAAAAAAATGTATATTACCCATTCCCCCCCTTAACCACTCCCCCCGAGCATCCCTATAGAAAAAAAAAGAGAAAGAAAGAAAGAAAAAAAAAGGAAGAAAGAGTGCCTGGATATCGAAAGATCCCCACATGCTCCACGGAGTTCGTAATAACTTTAGTATATATATTTATTTCTTTCCCCAAATAACCAATTATTTTATCTTCAAAGCACCTATATATTTAATCCTGTGTTTTGTAAATAAGGGTGCCAAATTTTCAAAAATGTTTCATATTTATCTCTTAAATTATAAGTAATTTTTTCAAGTGGAATACAGCTATAAATTTCTTTCTTCCAACGATCTATACTTAAATATGTATCCGATTTCCAAGTAACTGCAATAGCCTTTTTGGCTACTGCCAATGCAATTTTTATAAATTCTTTCTGATATTTATTCAATTTGGGTATTGGTTTTATCCCTTCAATATCACCTAGTAAAAATAATATTGGATTATGTGGAAGTTGTATTCCAATAATTTGTTGCAATAAAACTCTTATATTTGTCCAAAAAGGTCCGGCCATTCGAGATTGGGTATTAAGCAATGAGGAAGGGTTAGTTAACAATCTTGTCGTGTGAGGCCCCTTGGGTAAGAGTGACCATAATATGGTGGAATTCTTCATTAAGTTGGAGAGTGACATAGTTAATTCAGAAACAAAGGTTCTGATCATAAAGAAGGGTAACTTTGAAGGTATGAGACGTGAATTAGCTAAGATAGACTGGCAAATGATAGTTCAAGGGTTGATGGTGGATATGCAATGGCAAGCATTTAAAGATCGCATGGATGAACTACAACAATTGTTCATCCCAGTATGGCAAAAGAATAAACCAGGGAAGGTAGTGCACCCGTGGCTGACAAAGGAAATTAGGGATAGTATCAAGTCCAAAGAAGAAACATATAAATTAGTTTAAAAAAAAGCAGCACACCTGAGGACTGGGAAAAATTCAGAGACCAGCAGAGGAGGACAAAGGGCTTAATTAGGAAAGGGAAAAAAGATTATGAGAGAAAGCTGGCAGGGAACATAAAAACTGACTGTAAAAGCTTTTATAGATACGTGAAAAGAAAAAGATAGGTCAAGACAAATGTAGGTCCTTTACAGTCAGAAACAGGTGAATTGATCATAGGGAACAAAGACATGGCAGACCAATTGAATAACTACTTTGGTTCTGTCTTCACTAAGGAGGACATAAATAATTTTCCAGAAATAGTAAGGGACCGAGGGTCTAGTGAGATGGAGGAACTGAGGGAAATACATGTTAGTAGGGAAGTGGTGTTAGGTAACTTGAAGGGATTAAAGGCAGATAAATCCCCAAGGCCAGATGGTCTGCATCCCAGAGTGCTTAAGGAAGTAGCCCAAGAAATAGTGGATGCATTAGTGATAATTTTTCAAAACTCCTTAGATTCTGGATTAGTTCCTGAGGATTAGAGGGTGGCGAATGTAACCCCTCTTTTTAAAACAGGAGGGAGAGAGAAACCGGGGAATTATAGACCGGTTAGTCTGGCATCGGTGGTGGGGAAAATGCTAGAGTCGGTTATCAAAGATGTGATATCAGCACATTTGGAAAGAGGTGAAATCATCGGACAAAGTCAGCATGGATTTGTGAAAGGAAAATCATGTCTGACGAATCTTATAGAATTTTTTGAAGATGTAACTAGTAGAGTGGATGGGGGAGAGCCAGTGAATGTGGTATATTTAGATTTTCAAAAGGCTTTTGACAAGGTCCCAGACAGGAGATTAGTGTGCAAGCTTAAAGCACATGGTATTGGGGGTATGGTATTGATGTGGATAGAGAATTGGTTGGCAGACAGGAAGCAAAGAGTGGGAGTAAACGGGACCTTTTCAGAATGGCAGGCAGTGACTAGTGGGGTACCACAAGGCTTAGTGCTGGGACCCCAGTTGTTTATAATATATATTAATGATTTAGACGAGGTAATTAAATGCAGCATCTCCAAGTTTGCGGATGACACGAAGCTGGGCGGCGGTGTTAGCTGTGAGGAGGATGCTAAGAGGATGCAGGGTGACTTGGATAGGTTAGGTGAGTGGGCAAATTCATGGCAGATGCAATTTAATGTGGATAAATGTGAGGTTATCCACTTTGGTTGCAAGAACAGGAAAACAGATTATTATCTGAACGGTGGCCGATTAGGAAAAGGGGAGGTGCAACGAGACCTGGGTGTCATTGTACACCAGTCATTGAAGGTGGGCATGCAGGTACAGCATGCAGTGAAAAAGGCAAATGGTATGTTGGCATTCATAGCAAAAGGATTTTAGTACAGGAGCAGGGAGGTTCTACTGCAGTTGTACAAGGCCTTGGTGAGACCGCACCTGGAGTATTGTGTGCAGTTTTGGTCCCCTAATCTGAGGAAAGACATTCTTGCCATAGAGGGAATACAGAGAAGGTTCACCAGATTGATTCCTGGGATGGCAGGACTTTCATATGAAGACAGACTGGATCGACTAGGCTTATACTCACTGGAATTTAGAAGATTGAGGGGGGATCTTATTGAAACGTATAAAATTCTGAAGGGATTGGACAAGCTAGATGCAGGAAGATTGTTTCTGATGTTGGGGAAGTCCAGAACAAGGGGTCACAGTTTAAGGATAAAGGGGAAGCCTTTTAGGACCGAGATGAGGAAAAACTTCTTCACACAGAGAATGGTGAATCTGGAATTCTCTGCCACAGGAAACAGTTGAGGCCGGTTCATTGGCTATATTTAAGAGGAAGTTAGATATGGCCCTTGTGACTAAAGGGATCAGAGGGTATGGAGAGAAAGCAGGTACAGGGTTCTGAGTTGGATGATCAGCCATGACCATACTGAATGGCGGTGCAGGCTCGAAGGGCCAAATGGCCTACTCCTGCACCTATTTTCTATGTTTCAGTTCCTCCATAGATTTTTCCATCTAGATGGAAACAATGTACTTCCACAGAGGCAGTCAAACTAAGGGGGGAAACAAGTTGGTTTGGGATTTTCATTGTCATGATCAACACTATGGAGTCATTCACTTGTATTTTACCCTTGCAGTGTTTGAATGGAATGAGTAGGGGCATATGGAAATCATACAACGGTTTAATCTAGTGTATCTCAGTGAAGAACTGAGTAAGAGGATAAAAGGCTAAAATGATGTAGAAGGAAATGGCAAGCTCTACTGATCAGACTCGCTGGCCTTCTGTTAAGTGAGTCAGAAATGCAGCCCAGTGGCACAGCTAGTAGAGCTGCTGTTTTGCAATGATGGGTCCAGGTTCAATCATGTAGGTTGGTAGATTAATTGGCCATGAAAATTCCCCTTGAGTGTTAGGGTAAGTATGTATCTGAGAAGTATTAATTGGAATGTGGAGAGAATAAAATTGGGATCGATATAGGATTAATGTAAATGTTTGTTGGTCAACACATCAATGGTCAAAAGTCTTGTTTCTGTGTTGTATCCCTTTTACTTAAAAATCAAATGGTAACTGGCTATGTGAGTTATTTAGCCAATGATGCATGTTGTTTTCACCGTACACCAGGAGCGTTAGCAATTATAGACTAAGCATTGTTTATAATGGGACATCAAATCTTGTTCAGCAGCCCTTTTATACTCATAATCATTTCTCTTGGATTTGTTGCTTTGAAAATGATTACTGCTTTAGTTCAGAATTCTCTATTCGTTCTTGGTTCATCTGCATTTTCTTTTCCAGAGAAAAAATATTAGGCTGGAGGAAGGTGGAACATATGTTCCTCCAAGTATGTGCCCTTTATAATTGATGTGAGAGAATTCTGTCAATAATATCTGCTATTTAGTTAGAGTTTCATCTCTTTACTCAGTGAAGCCAATCTGATGTGAAGACAAATTTATTTCTCCTCTGTAATTGAGCTAAGTAATTTTGGTTGGCAAAGTTAATTTATAAATACTGCATCAGTCCAGTATTTACAAAACCAGATTATTTGAATTCTATTTTCACAGATTTGAATTTTAATATGCTTTTAAAAACTGCATTTAAGATTACCCTGAGGGGATAGTTAGCTGGATCATCTCACGGGGAAAAATAACTTTGGTGAGGGACGGCTACCTTCCTATATTGATCAATTATACCTTCTGGTGAGTGAACCAAGAAATGGATATTGATGTCTTTGAAGAAATCTGATTGGGGGATTTATAGAATTAAAGTGGCTTATTGAAGAGTAAGGACAGAAATATCCTCTTTCTCTTGCTAGTTTTGTGTAATTGTGGGCCAGAATTTGCTGGAGGAGGACACCTGGTGCCATGCAGTATCTATTAACTACCTTTACTCATCTGTTAACTCAAAAGAAAAAGTTTGCAGTGGATATTGCTGGAAAGGTGTTCATTGAAATCAATGGTGCATCATTAAGATTTGTGAATGACCAATTAAAGAACAGTAAAGCATAAAGAGAATGGTAAAAGCAAGCAGATCGAAGTAGAGTCAAATTAGATAAAGGAAGACTGGACAAAAATTACAAAGAAACTTAAAGGAACATTACGAACAAACATTTTAAAAACTTAGAAACAAATTATCATCTTCAGATAGGAGATTCCAATTTTAGTTATTACCTTTCTGAACTTTCAACACTGTGTGGCATTTCAAAACTAGTCATGTTATTAACTGAGTTATTATGTTGTCTTTCAGTAGATAGTAGAAATGCAATACTTCCTTGAAACTTGCTTGAAAATTGGCAGTAGGTGCCAAATTTTGGGAATTGTCCAGTTTTCTATGGCACTTCTGCACTTGTAGGAGAATATCAGATTATGTTTCTTAAATTGCTAATGAAGCATGTAAATTAAACCTTTAACGTTATTTTTCCAGCAAATTCTAGGCCTATATATTTAATATGATGATAGATAATATGTTGCATATGCATATGTCTTTATGGAACAAAATTTCTGTCTATAGCTCAGAAGCATTCTTCCTGTTTACTTAATTTTTATGTAACATCTCTCAACTTCTACCAAATGCTCTGAATCACTATGAGTATTATCAGTGCAGTCTGCATGTTTATGCATTAAATTGTGCACACTTTGCAAATGTTTAGAAAAAAATCAGCTTTAATATTAAGGTTGGAATGTAATGTTCTAGCTTTATAAACTTGCAAAGCAAAATCCTTTATAATGTTGATCTGCATTTCTATTCTATGAAGAAATATTATTACATCACAAACTAGTGGATGATGCAGTCTTCATACTGTAACATACATAAATGAATAGCATAACTTTAGAAATTGTCATATGTCACTTATTTCAAGTCAAGCATCTCATCAGCAAAATTTGATTTTAAAAGCTAAGTAATAAGTATCAAATGCAGGATAAGCATGCCAAAACTGATGGAATGAAGCATCTACATGACAGAGCCAGAAAACTGTTTCAATATAGAAGTGTGATAATTGAAATTTATCACAGTAAATTCATAAGAACTTGTATAGGGCCATAATCAAACTCAATTTTAATTTGCAATGTACGGTGGAATACTATATTTGGATGAAATAGTGGGTTTCATTATCAATATAAAAATCATTTTAAATGAAAGTTCAGCAAATGAGCATTGAATTAATAAATGTTAATACCTCAAAATTGGGATTTGTAAGTGTGTGAGTTATGCATCGAGGTAATAAATGCAAAATGCAAGCGCGCAGAAATACAGAGGGGTATCGTGCGAGAAATTGATAGAAATGAATAAGTCAGGGTTTTGGAGCATTGTTAGTGCTGTACACAAATAGAAACACAGCATTTTTCAGATAAATGAAGTATAATACAAAGTTGAATAATCTATATTCTCTTTTATTAATAGCAAAAAGATGTATGGATGAAGGCAGGTCACCCATAATTATAGATAATACAAATATCCAAGCATGGGAAATGAAGCCATATGCAGAAATGGTAAGGTGTTTGTGTACTTCGGAGATCAATTCGTAAGTAGTGACTGTAGTCACTTGCCAGATATTAGGAAAAAATCTTTTTAGTGCTTCTGAAAAATAAAACAATTTTACTTTATTTAACTCACTAAAGAGTTTAAAAATATTATGATATACTGTATTGCACGCATCTTGTAACAGAATTGCAGCCAGAGTCACAAATTAGCATCATTTGGAATTTATTTATGTATTTTAGATAATATTTTTAGTTTGTGTTGCCATTTAGTTTGTGCATTAATAAGTTTTAACTCTAGTATCCATGCACCTTCATTCAAACAAATGGAGCATATAAAATAAGTTTATGTGGAATTGAAAAATTGACATAATTAATCAACCAGGAAATGCTAATTCCTGATATTGTTTACTATTACCATCCACAGGCTGTGAAGCGACAGTACAGAATGAGTTTTCGTGAGCCAGAAACTTGGTGGAAGTTTAATGTTGTGGAGCTGGAAAAGTAAGAAATAAACTTAATTTAACTTTTTTAAATTAATTGCTTATATTGAACATTTACAGAAAGGGTATTAGAAAGATTTGATATTTTGTAAATATGTATATAAGATCTCATTATAATTATCTGCTATTACATCATTTCCTAAGTTTATTGCATAAATGGTGATATATAATCAGTTGCATTACTACTATTTGATCTTCTATATTGATGCTTCTTGCTTCTGAAGCATGAGCTATTTTAAGAGAATTAAAATGGTATTGGTAAAATCACTATTATTAAATTAATATTTAATTCTGTCAACCTGGAGGTTCTGTAACGTATTGCATGACTTGAAATCCTAAACTGATAATACGTAGAACAAAGGTTCAAATCTAATTATTAGTTTGTGAATTTGAGCTTGAAAAATGTGGAAATTAAAGCCAGTTTATTCATTCTAATACTTTTTAAATATCCAAACCTTTTTAAGTAGCCATTTCTATGTACAACTCTTACATCTTTTAGCAGTCTAGAAAATTGAGTGCCATACTTATTAAGATTAGAATGGATGAATTTCCATTGGTAAAATGACTGATACTGTTGTTAACGTTACTATCATGTGGCTCTTCAGTGTCTGATTTGATCCATCTTATTTCTGGCCATTCTGGAGGAGTTTATCAGGCCAATAGTTGTGACCCAACAATCTCACTGATTACTTTATATTTCTCTGTCAACCAAAAAGTTAAAAATAAGAGATTTTTGGTAATGATCATTATACATTGGAATATGGAACAGTTCTCCCTTTCATGCATTTAGTCCTAGGCAACATTCAGATTTGAGCCATTGTGACAGAACATTCAGAAGCTTGAGAGAGGTAGTGACCAAAGAGGGAGCTAATCATTTTGATTGCTTTGGTATTATTGTTGCCAAGCCCACATCTCCTACGTTGTTGCCACTAACAAAAAACCTGCCTAACCTGAACATTTATTATTGTTCCTTAAATTTTGCTGAGTCAAAATCCTTGGAACCCCCCCCCCCCCCCCCCACCCACCCAACTTTCCTAATAACATTTGAGAACCACAGCACTTAACGAGACAACAGTTTACCATCAGCTTTCCAAGGGCATTTAGTTTCAGAAATAAATGCTGGCTTCACTGATGATATAAGATGACTTATTACCTGTTTATGACAAATTATTTGCAATTTAAACTGAACTATCGCCCATGTCTGTCAGACTTCTAGACTAATAAGACAGTGGAGCCATGAGATGCATTTTGCATGGCAACAATTAAATAAATGGCATATCCAGTCATTAAGACTGAGCACTTCAGGTACTAATTGCATTCTCCTTTCCAATTAGTGCTCATATCTTGTGAGCTAGTCTTCAATGACAGCATATCACTGCAGCACAATAGTTTAGAATCTGCCTTTCAAATGCCTTAAAATAGTAGTCAACAACCTTTTCAAGCCCAAGTTCCCCTACCTCAGCCATAGTCAAAGGCAAGATCGCCCCCCCCCCCGCCGATCGATTAGTTACACGCATGCTCACCAGGGCAGAAAAACTGGAAGTAAAGCCCCGCAAAACCCGGAAGTAAAAATAATGTATAAACACCAGGTGTACCCACCCTTTTTTGCAGCGCAGACCAGTTTAATATTGACAATATTCTTGCGGACTGGCCAACGGTGGAGGGCAGAGTTGGTGTTAAACACAACGGGAATCCAGCGATACTCGAAGCAGGTTTCTTATGTCCAGTCTTTTCCGCGATGTAGTTTTAGCGGCTCTCAGCACTTAGCTTCTGTCCCGAGCTGCTCACGTTTTTTCCACTGAAAAAACTCAACGCGTTTGTCTTCAAGTGCAGGGTGTTTGGACTCGGGGTACTGAATCAGTTTTGAGTGCTTCATTGCTTCATTAGACAGCCTCCAGGCCCAAACTCCAGCCTCCCGCCTGCCCACCTCCAGACACCTTGACCAGGTACAGCTGGTCATGGGTGGGGTGAGAAGACAAGGTCAGGGCCGGAGGTCCCCGTGCTGGGGCTGCGGCAGTTGCAGTCCGAAGAGAGTGACTGACCGACCGAGCGAGGAGTGCGACAGGACGCGTGCCTGCCCCCCTCCCCCCTGTAGGATTTATCAGCTGACAAAAGTTTGTTTCAGTAGATCGCAGCGCAGTAGCTGCTCTGATACTTACCAAGCCTGAGCCCGAATTAGGTCGTCTGCAAATATTTTAGCACCAGATTCCCCACAAACATTCGGTGAGGTAAACAGGTTTAGAGGCAGTGCCCATCTGTCCACGCTCCAGGCCAGTAACATCGGCACTTCCCGCCGGTCGCGCAAGGCAAACCAGTGATCCCTGGCACAAGTGTGTCACTGCGTTTAGGTGACTGATGACCTTGTGTGGGTTCAAGTTCAACAGTGGGCTGACAGGGAATGAGGAAAGGTGCAGCTGACTCATACTGTTTCCTCGCGGCCACAGAAGTACACTGTGTAAACACAAAGTACACTGCAGATGCAGTGGTCAATCAACACATACAAACAAGCTGGATGAACTCAGCAGGTTGACTGCTCATTTCAATGGATGCTGCCCGACCTGCTGAGTTCATCCAGCTTGTTTGTACGTGTTGAATTACACAGTGTAAGATTGGAACTAAAACCCCGCAACCCAGAAACAATCTCTCAAGAGTATTTGTGTATTTAGTTTTATTTTTTTTTGGGATCTACTGGGAGAGTCTCAAAGATCGACCAGTCGATCGCGATCGACGTGTTGGCGACCACTACCTTAAAACATATCTTTTTAATATTGTCTTTAGTTATCAGTAGGGTGGAGTACACAATCCTCTGTATCAATGGTGCTGACGTGGAGGTTGTTGGGAATTTCAAGTTCTCCATTGTAAATATTGTGAACAATTTGTCCTGGTCCAGCTTCATATATTGCATTTCCAAAAAGCCCACCAATGCCTCTACTTCCTCAGAAGGCTAAGGAAATTTGGCATGCCCCCAGTGACTCTCACCAATTTTTGCAGTTTCATCGCTGAAATTATCTTATTCAGATCAATTACAGCGTACTATGGCAACTGCTCTGTAGAGCACTGCAAGAAATTGTAGAGTTGTGAATGTAGCCAAATAAATCATGAGAACTGGTCTTCCCTCCATCTATACTTCCTGCTGCATTGGGATAGCAACCAATATAGGCAAGGATCTCTCCTGCCATGCTCTCCTCTGCCACTGAGCAGAAGATAAAGCTGGGGCTCAAGGATAGCTTCTATCCCACTGTTAATAGATTCATAAATGGATCCTTCATATGTTAAAAGATGTTCCAATCTATAAAGCCATGGCTCTTGCACTTTATTTGCTGTCCTGCACTGCACATTCTCTGTAACTGTAACACTATATCCTACTTCTGCTTTCTGTTTTACTACCCAGATGATCTGTTTGTATGGTGTGCAATCAAAAGTTTTTCGCTGTATCTCAGTACATGTGACTTGGTACATAATACACTAATACAAATACTAATGGTTGGTGCCTGGAAAAGTAAAACAATAGAATAATGAAACAGTCTGTAATGATTGGAGAGCTGATAGTCCAAACAGTCCTAATATTTATAAGAATGTAATGCGTCACCCGACGCAAACGTTGGTGATAAGTTTCTCTGCATGAATCCATTGTGTAAAGGTCTAATATCTACTATTTGTGACAAGCTAGTGGTTCTGAGGCGAGACCCCCTTGACAAAATTAAAAATGCCTGGGAGCAAGATTTAAATTTTTCACTATTAGAGGATGTATGGGATTCTGTTTTCAAGTTAGTTAGCTCAACCTCTTTATGCGCCTGCCACTGCCTGTTACAGTTCAAGGTCATACAAAGGGCCCATATGTCTAAAACTAAATTATCTCGCATGTATCCAGATGTTAATCCCTGCTGTGACAAATGCAAAAGGGGCGAGGCTTCCCTTATTCACATGCCCTAACTTGGAAAAATACTGGAAAGATGTTTTCCAAACTCTATTCCAAATATTTAATTACAATCTGGAACCTAACCCTTTGATTGTTCTTTTCGGTACCCCTGGTGAGGGGGACACGCACCTAACTCCGACCAGACGTCGCATACAGTCTTTTGCCTCTGTTTTGGCCAGGTGCGCTGTCTTGCTCAGGTGGAGGGATGCTGCCCCACCCACCCATGCTCAGTTGCTTAGGGACATCATGTCCAGTCTATACCTGAGAAGATCCATTTTTCAACTCTCAATTCAGACATAAAGTTCCAAAAGGTGTGGGGATCCTTTCATGAATATTTTCAGAATTCCCAGCCAAACTAAAGGTTCATCCCTTCTTCCTTTCCTCTGCACGTAACTCCCTGACTTTCAGCATTCTCCGGTAAAACTCTACAAACTTAGACATGTTAACATACAACAGTTTATGTGTTAGGAAAATACACCTTCTCTATACCAATGCAGCTCTGTAGGGACAAAGATTCTGTTTAACCCTTTTTGCTAATACAATGATGGCTTGGAGATGGGGATTGGGAGGGGTAGGTCGCGGCAGGGAGGCAACCAAAGCATGATTGTACTAATGGTGCATCACTTTCATAGATGTGTGTTGTAGATGTCTGCACAAACCTCCTTTGTACTATGCTTTCACGAGGAAATCTGCAGATGCTGGAAATTCAAGCAACACTCAGAAAATGCTGGTAGAACACAGCAGGCCAGGCAGCATCTATAGGAAGAAGCACTGTCGATGTTTCCGGCCAGTGCTTTCTTGATTTAGAAAAACAATAAAAATATTGCTGAGAAAAAGAATGTAATGCATCAGATTCTTTCAGCAACGATGAAGAAAAAGTGGAAGCTTGTCAAATCATAACTTCATTTTTGTTGGGTTTTGTTTGAAATTATTTAAATACAGTGTCAATGAAATGATCTTTCTCACTACTTTTGCCAGGACAATAACTAAACTGATTTTAAAATGTAATAAATGCTGTTTAATATTATTTTCTAATTATACATTGCTAAATTTTATTTTATTTCAGGAGGAACAGACATCGGGTTCCACGTGAGAAGATTATTCAAATGATGACCCGCTTTGAACACCCCATGTCTTCAGATATAGTGTTAAGTTCAGTGGAGCCTTCGTATAGTCATAAAGTTATGCTGAATCTACTTCCACATTCTCACCAGAGACCACTTGGTTCAAGTTCCATCAGTGGTGTAACTAATAGATAGCATTAGAGATGCCTATGAACTGTTGGCATTTCAGTAAATCAATATAGCAGATCATTTCTTCCCAAAATGTATGTTTCTGGGAGACCAAAGTTTTAAAAGCTTATAATAAATATTTTAGAATATTGGAATATGTTGATCACTTGTAAAAGATGGTAGACTAACATTTGGAAGATATGTGTCTTATAATGCTCCATTTATTTTCTGTGGCCGAGCATCATGCCAGAAGGTATAAAATAGAGGATTTAGATGGAAAATATTTTGTTTTAACCTGTTTAAATTTATTCTGTGCACAGTTTGTAATTTTATACATGAATTTGTGACATGAATTGGAATTCACCTTAACTATTTTTATTGGAGGGACTGTTGGGGGATTCTGATAATGCATTCAGCTTGTTAATTTTAGTTCGACTGCTTTCTGCAAAATTGCACAATAAGGTAGCATATTATCTATAATTTGAAACAATTGATCTGCTGAGCAACTTGCTAGATAATTCACTCATTCTTTTGGATAGCAGACAGTGAGTTATCTACAGTTCTTGCCAGATCAGAAGCTTGAATTTTTGTGTTTATGGATATTTGCATGTATTTAGAGGAAAGAACCCTATTTCCTTTATTGGTGGAATATCTCAGATACCCTAAATTTGCATGAAACAGTTTTAAGATTGTAAATTGAATATATTTTAAAATGGAGAAATACAGCAGTGTTAATTATGTTATTTAACATACTCATTCAGTTGAAAGCAGTAGATTTTACTCTGCACTATTGGTTTGACCATCTAGTGATCAGATTGATGTAACTTGGACTTAGATGGATTTGGACATATTGTAATGATGGTCATCTCTCTAACCTGATAGATAAAAATATTTAAATCCTATGTAATATCACTGAGAAAGATTACCATACTGTACCTTAACTAATATTACTATCTTGGTAAGTTTGAAAAAATAATACGAACTATTGAATAGGTAACAATGATTGAAGTTTTTTTGGCCTACATACAGGATGTTTTTTTTTTACTAATTCTGAGTTGTAATTTTGGTATAAAATTAGAATTGTAATTAAGATGATTATTATTTATTGGGGAATTCCCAATTTTATCTGCTATTTGGATGTCAGTGATTATTAAGTCTTTTCCAAAACACCAGCATTAGTTTTTAGATAAACACCCACAGTTCTGTGCTCTCCACCCAGTTGATGTAATTCCTTTCTTTTCGACATGTAGGAAGTATAAAAGTGCAGGAGGAAGTCTGGGTCATGCAGCATCCAAGGAGGTCTGACTCCGAAGTTCCCCAGCAGTTTGTTTTTGCTGCATTCTCTTCTGTCTTCCGATTTCCTATAATATTTTGAAATGAATTGGCATTTCTTAATCTCAGAGAATAAAACAGTTTGTGTAATATTTCCTCATAAATGAATCCTCAGAATCTAGATATTACTTTGAATAATCTGCCTGCACCTTCAGTAAAAAATCTCCCCCTTCCCTATACAAGTGGATGTAAAAGATCTAATTTGAGAAACAGCAGAGTTAACCCATTCAATTTTTTTCTTCAACATTATATAAAAAATAATTGTCATGTGATTTGATACTATATATGATACCTTGCTGTGTACAAATAAACCATTGTATTGCCCCATCTCTCAACAGTGACTACAGTTGAAAAGTATATTTAATTGCATGTTAAGCATGTTGTAAGATGTGAAAAGTGCTGAATAAATGTGTATTTTTCTTTTAATGGGCTTTTAAGTTTTCTATAGAAATTCCTATGACCTGCATTCCACATATTCTAGTATATAAAGACCAAAAGATGACTGAAATAGAAAAGCTATACCCACTTTTAAAGTAGTACCAAAGTATTCTGCTAGAAATCTAGCATTTTAAAGAATGTACTAAAACATAGAGTAAGTTAGCAGGTTGGTACAACATTGTGGGCTTTAGGGTCTGTAATGTTCTAAAATCAATCTAACTTTTCCCTCCATAGCCTTCCATTTTTCTATCATCCATGTGCCTATCCAAGAGTCTCTTAAGAGTATTTCTTTACCACCACTCCAGCAGGGCATTCCACACATCCACAATTCTCTGGTGTTAAAAATAAACAACTTCCCTCTGACATTCCCCCTATACTTTCCTTCAGTCACCTTAAAATTATGCCTTGTAGTAGTCATTTCTGGTCTGGAAAAGAAGTATCAAGCAGTCTACTCTATCAATGCCTCTTACCATTTTCTACACCTCTATCAAGTGATCTCTCAACCTCCTTCGGTGTCATTCTGCGAGTGCAGGACAGAGAGGAGGTTTCTGGCAGGCTGGTGACATTTAAAAGGAGAGCTTCGTGGGAGTTTGGTGTCATTCTAGCAGCCCAATCATTGGTGGGAGCAGCACAGGGAGGAATAAAAAGTACAGAGGAGACCAGCAGAGTGGCCATAGTTGGGAGTGAGCTAGTGATGAGAGTGGGTGTGTCAGGCTTTGGCTTGGAAGCGGCGTTGGCTCTGGGTAAGTTGGGTAAATTTTTGTTAAATTTCACTTTTGTTCTTACTGTGTCAGGGATATTTATTGTAGTTTAAATTGCGCTTGTGTCCTCTTCATCCTGGATGTTGGAATCCTGGGAGACCTACATTTGAATGAAGTGCATCCAGCTGCAGCTCCTTGACTAAGTTAGGGATCTGGAGCAGCAACTGGATGACCATTGGCTTGTACGGGAGAGCGAGGAAATCATCGATCAGAGTTATAGGGAAGTAGAAACCCCTGAGTTGCAGGAGGTGGGTAGCTGGGTGACTATCATGAGAAGAAATGGGATGGTGAATAGGCAGTTCGTGCAGAGCACCCCTGTTGCCATTCCCCTCAGTAATAAAAATAACCATTTTGGATACTGTTGTGGGGGGGTGACTTCCCAGGGGAATGTCACAGAGACCAGGTTATTGACACTGAGGATGTTTCTGTAGTGCAGAGGGAGAAGAGGGGAGCAGTGATGATAGGGGACTCAATGGTCCAAGGAACAGACAGGAAATTTTGTGGATGTGAACAGAACACCCGAATGGTATTTTGCCCCCCAGGTGCCAGGGTCTGGGATATCTCAGATCGTCACCACAGCACTTTGGAGGGGGACGGCGAGCAGCCAGATGTCTTGGTACATATTGGTACCAATGACATGGGAAAGAAAAGTGAAAGGTCCAGAAGTGAGAATTTAGAGAGCTAGGCAGAAAGCTGACAAACAAGACTTCCAGGGTAATAATTTCTGGATTGCTACCTGTGCCACATGCCTGTGAGAGTAGAAACTGGATGATTTTGTGGATAAATGTGAGTCTGAGAAGCTGGTGCAGGGGGCAGGGCTTCAGGTTCTTGGATCATTGGGATCTCCTCTAGGGGAAGTATGACCTGTACGAAAGGGAAAGGTTGCACCAAAACACAGGGACTAATATTCTCGTGGTTACATTTGTTAGAACCAATGGGGAGGATTTGAACTCCGTCTGCCATTTCTCAGCCCAGCTCTGCATCCTGTCTGTGTCACATTTGTAACCTACAGCAATCTTCTATACTATCCACAACTCCACTATTCATTGTGTCAATTGCAAACTTACTTACTCACCCTTTCTCACTTCCTCATCTAAGTCATTTATAAACATCACAAAGAGCAGGGGTCCCAGAACACCACTGATTGTCAACTTCCAGGCACAATACGGTGGTGCTAGAAAGATTCTGAACCCATGGAATTGTCTTTATTTCTGCATAAGTATAACCTAAAATGTGATCAGATCTTCACATAACTCCTAAAACTAGATAGAGAACCCAATTAGCCTGCTTTACATGGTCCTTACAAATATCAAGGTCTCTCTCAGTGGTGAATACTGAGGCAACATATTCATTATGGACATCCCCTATTTCCTCTGACTCCAAATACTTTTCCTCTTCTATCCTCACTTTAGTCATCCTCCTGTTAGAATTGGGAAGATGTTAGATGAGGTTTCAGGGAATTTGGAGACACATGATAAAATAGGCCAAAGTCAGCATTTTTTTTCCTTAAGGGGAAATTTTGAGGAAATAAAGGCACAAGTACCACTTCAAACAACAAATAGCGACTTCCACAGCAAGAAGCAGTATCAATGCTTCTGTCAATGTACTAAAAAATGAGTTAAGGGGAATAGGCTTGAGTGGAATTGAAATTGACTGTTCCACATATTCCACAAAAGACATGCATAGATTGAGACAGTCAATACCTTTGATTACCTCTTTGATCCGGAGAAAGTGAACAGAGTTGAAATTATTTAATTTTAAGACAAATTCAGACATGTTGGCCAACCTGGATTAGGGTAGGTCATGTTTAACTAGAGTTAGTTTTTTTTGAGGAGGTTACAAGGAAGGTTGATGAAGGAAAGGTGATGGATGTTTTCTGTGTGGACTTTGGCAAAGCCCTTTACAAATTGCTACATGGGAGGCTAGTTTGGGAGGTAATGTTGCTAGGCATTCAGGATGAAGTAATCATTTGGATTCAGCACTGTGTTCCTAGGAGAAGCCTGAGATTGGTAGTAGATGATTGTCTTGCTGATTGAAGGATGGTGACTATTAGTATGCCACAGGATAATGGTGTTGGATTCATTGTTGTTTATCATCTTTATTAATGATTTGGATGATAATGTGTGAACTAGATCAGCAAATTGCAGCTGACACCAAAAGGGAAACAGCATCTATCATCAAGGATCCCCACAATCCAGGCCGTGCTCTCTTCTCACTGCTGCCATTAGTTAGGAGATACAGGACACTCAGATCCCACACCACCATCTTCAGGTGTAGTTATTTTCCTTCAACCATTAGGCTCTTGAACCAGAACATAACTTCACTCCCCCAACACGGAACTAGTTCCACTATCTATGGACCCACTTTCAAGGACTCCGGAACTAATGTTCTCAATATTTTTTACTTATTTATAATTACTGGGGTTTTTTTTGCATTTGCACAGTTGGTCCTCTTTTGCACAATGGTTATTTGAACATCTTTGTTGCACACAGTTTTTCATTGATTCTATTGTGTTTCTTTGTATTGACTGTGAATATCGACAAGAAAATGAATCTCAGGTAGTATATGGTAACATATATGTACTTTGATAATAAATTTACTTTGAACTTTTGAACTCCTGAAGATTGAAGGCGTAGTGGTCAGCAAGAAAGGCTATACGTTTGTAGCGGGATCTGGACCAGCTGGGAAGAAGTGGCAGATGCAATGTTGCTCTTTAGAAGGACAAACTAGGGTAGGATTTACACAGTAGGTCGCTGAGAAGTCCAGTAAAACAAAGGGATCTGGGACTTCTGTTCCTTTTACCAAGATGCATTTTCATACATTTCCCAACACTGTCTTCCATCTGCCACTTTTTTGCCCATTCTTCCCATTTATCTAAGTCCTGCTGCATTGTATTGCTTCCTCAGCACTACCTACTCCTCCACCTGTCTTTATGTCATCCACAAAGCCATCAATTCCACTATTTACATTTACAAACAATGTGTTCCAAAACTGACCTCTGAGGATCACCACTATTCACTGGCAACCAACCAGAAAAGGCCCCTTTATTCCTACTCACTGCCTGCTGCCTGTTAGCCATTCCTCTATCCATGCCAGTATATTTTCTGTAACACCATAGGATTTTATCTTGTTAAGCAGCCCCACATGTGAGGCACCTTATCATCTAAGTAAATAACATCCACTGCCTCTCCTTCATCCACCCTGCTTGTTACTTCATTGAATAATTCTTAACAGATTTGTCAGGCAAGATTGCCTTTCACAGAAACCTTGCTAACTGTGACTTATTTTATCTTTAGTCTCCAAGTACCCTGAAACCTCATCCTTAACAATGGACTCCAACACTTTCCCAACCACTGAGGTTAGACTAACTGACCTATAATTTCCTCTTTTTTTGTCTTCCTCCTTAAAGAGTGGAGTGACATTTGCAATTTTCCAGTCCTCCAGGACCTTGCCAGAATCAAGTGATTTTTGAAAGATCGTGACCAATGCATCGGTTTTCTCTTCAGCAACCTCTTTCAGGACTCTATGATGTTGTCCATCTTGTCCAGGTGACTTATGCACCGGAAGACCTTTCAGTTTGTTGAGCATTTTTTCCTTTGTGGTAGCAATGGCAGTCACTACTCCCTGACACTCACGGATCTCTGGCAAACAGCTAATGCCTTTCACAGTAAAGACTGAAGCAAAATACTCATCTGCTAGTTCTTTGTCCCCTATACTACCTCACCAGCATAATTTTCCAGTGGTCCAATATCAATTCTCAGCTCCCTTTATTTTTTATATAACCAGAAATAACTTTTAGTATCTTGCTTTATATTATTGGCTAGTTTACCCTCATGTTTCATCTTTTCCCTTCTTGTAGCATTTTTAGTTGCCTTTTGTTGAATTTTAAAAGCTTCCCAATCATCCAACTTCCCATTCACTTTTGCTCCCTTGTATACCCTTTCCATGACTTTTATGCAGTCCTTAACTTCCTTTGTCAGCCATGGTTGCCTAGCCCTGCTGTTTGAGAACTTCTTTTTCTGTGGGATATATCTATCCTGCACCTTGTGAACTATTCCCAGTAATTTCAGCCACCTCTGTTCTGCTGTCATCCCCGTCGGTATCCCACTCCAACCCATCTGGGCAAACTCCTCCCTCATGCCTCTGTAATCCCTTCTTTAATAAAGCTGATGATAAATTTTGTGTTAGCAGAATTTTGAAAAAATCCCAGCATCAGCAATTTTATTTTGTCATTCTCGCAATGGTAGAGTATTATTTGTGCATAAGGAAAACTGACAGTTTTGGTTTTCTGTTTATATATAACGACTAACTCCACTTTTGAACAAAAACAGTATCACAGTTCTCAAATTTAAGTCCATAGATTAACTGAATCATACCAGTGACAATATTGAATGGGATGGCAAATTTGTATCAGTAAAACTTTAGGAGATATTAAAAACAACCTGCACTGATGCAATCAAATAGATTGAACCAGAAGCAAGCAGAATGTCTAATGGGTTGTCACGTTATGCCAGAGATTCAAAAGGGAATTGCTGGTGAAGTTCATGCATGACAGAGCATCCCTTGTGTCCAGGGATGTCCATACTGATCGTAGTATGGACATACAGAATTCACTGGCATATGGCAGCTGACACATCTGGACTTCCTGACTTGTCGATAGATTTGTTACTGAGTCCAGGGGTGGACCTTAGCTGTGCTGAACTGAAAGGTGAGCGCTTTCCACGGACATTTACAGTATTCCTATTTATTTGAATAGGATCATTGATCTAAATTTTTAAAACGTAAACAATTTATTATTAATGTTTATAAAATGTTTTTTGTTTTTATTAAATGTCTTGTTCATCTATTTTGCCTTTTCAATGGTCTAACCATTTGTAATTAACCATAGGGCAAAAGAGAATAGACTCTTTAGGTGACGTAGACGGCTGTGCGTGGTGAACGTAGATGGCATTATGAATGGTAGAGACTTAGTTTTATAAATTTGTTTCAAGATTTTTATTACTGAAGGTTGTACACTATCAAAAACATACCAGTTCAGACAACAGAAAGTTTACTAAATTTTATGATACATTACCAACATAGAGTAAATTAAATTTGTTAATTTCTAGATTCTTGTACTCTTAATTCCTCTATTTCACAATGGCTTTGAAGGCCTATTGTATAATCCTGTCAGTGATTGCATCTTTTTAATTTTTGGGCTCTACCCATATTACCTCACTGAATGAGTACTTCAGTGTGTTGTCTCTGAATACAGCT
Organism: Hypanus sabinus; assembly: GCF_030144855.1. Classification (NCBI taxonomy): domain Eukaryota; kingdom Metazoa; phylum Chordata; class Chondrichthyes; order Myliobatiformes; family Dasyatidae; genus Hypanus; species Hypanus sabinus. Next base: position 37,624,465 of record NC_082708.1, read on the forward strand.
GTGTTGTTCTTCCTGATTAATAATGCAACTCCTTCACCACTTCTATCTTCTTCACTATCTCGTCTGAAACATTGAAACCCAGTGACACCAATGTATTTGAACAGATGTCTCTGATTGTCAACATTCCTTAATACCTTACCATTTACTGTACATGTGCTGCTACACCTTTTAACTTCAAGGCAAACAGGTAGTCTGGACCTGAGGGGTTTGCTGAGTTCCTGAAAATGAGTGGAGTAGGTAATTACATATTGGCCTTCATTAAAAGTGGATTGGAGTTTAAAAAGAGTATTATTGTTACAACTTAACAAGGTGTTGGTGAACCACACCTGCAGTACTGTGAACAGCTTTGACTCCTTACTTGATAAATACGTGAACATTGAAGGCAGTCCTGAAGAGAACAACTTGTCTCTATTTCCTGAGGAGACTGAGGTCCTTTAACATCTGCCGGACAATGCTGAGGATGTTCTACGAGTCTGTGGTGGCCAGTGCTATCATGTTTGCTGTTGTGTGCTGGGGCAGCAGGCTGAGGGTAGCAGACACCAACAGAATTAACAAACTCATTCATAAAGCCAGTGATGTTGTGGGGGTGGAACTGGACTCTCTGACGCTGGTGTCTGAAAAGAGGATGCTGTCCAAGTTGCATGCCATCTTGGACAATGTCTCCCATCCACTCCATAATGTACTGGTTAGGCACAGGAGTACATTCAGCCAGAGACTCATTCCACCGAGATGCAACACTGAGCATCATAGGAAGTCATTCCTGCCTGTGGCCATCAAACTTTACAACTCCTCCCTCGGAGTGTCAGACACCCTGAGCCAATAGGTTGGTCCTGGACTAATTTCCACTTGGCATTATTTATTTATTATTATTTAATTATTTATGGTTTTATATTGCTATATTTCTACACTATTCTTGGTTGGTGCGACTGTAATGAAACCCAATTTCCTGAGAGATCAATAAAGTATGTCTGTCTGTCTAATTAGAGGGAAAAGAGAATGGTCTTCAATTGTAAGTGTGAAAAATTCAAATGAACTATTGAATATTTTGCTGGCATATTTGACCAAAGAATATTGCTCTCAGAATCAGGTTTCACTGACTTAAATAGTAAATGCTCCCAGTGTGGCCTTTTATGTATTGGTGAGACCTGACGCAGACTGGGAGACAGTTTCGCTGAACACCTATGCTCTGTCTGCCAGAGAAAATAGGATCTCCCAGTGGCCACACATTTTAATTCCACGTCCCATTCCCATTCTGATATGTCTATCCATGGCCTCCTCTACTGTCAAGATGAAGCCACACTCAGGTTGGAGGAACAACACCTTATATACCGGCTGGGTAGCCTCCAACCTGATAGCATGAACATTGACTTTTCTAACTTCCGTTACTGCCCCTCCTCCCCTTCTTAACCCATCCCTGATATATTTAGTTTTTCTCCCCCTCCCTTTTTTTCTTTCTCTCTCTCCCCATCACTCTGTCTGTTCACCATCTCCCTCTGGTGCTCCCCTCCCCCTTTCTTTCTCTCTAGGCCTCCCATCCCATGATCCTTTCCCTTCTCCAGCTCTGTATCCCTTTTGCCAATCACCTTTCCAGCTCTCAGCTTCACCCCACTCCCTCCGGTCTTCTCCTATCATTTCGCATTTCCCCCTCCCCTCCTACTTTCAAATCTCTTACAATCTTTCCTTTCAGTTTGTCCTGTTGAAGGGTCTCGGCCCAAAACGTTGACAGTGCTTCTCCCTATAGATGCCTGACCTGCTGCGTTCCACCAGCATTTTGTGTGTGTAGTAAATTTTGTTGTTTTGTGAAAACAGTACATTAGCACAAAATAACTATAAATTACAAAATAAGTAAGTGCAATTGAATGAATAATGAGACAGTGTTCATGAAGTGTTCAATATTCTGGTGGATGAGAAGCTGTTCCTAAAGTACTGAGTTTTGATCTTCAGATGCCTAATAATAATAATAATGAGAAGCTGCCATGTCCTGGAAGAGGATCCTTAGTTTCTGTGTCAATGCTGCTTCAAGATGTCGTCGATGGTGGGGAGCGTCATGCTTATGAAGGAGTTGGTTGAGTCTACAACCCACTGTAGCCTCTTAGAATCCTGTGCATTGGAAGATCCATACCGGGCTGTAATACAACAACTCGGAATGCACTCCATCGTACATGTATAGAAATTTTTAAGTCTTTGTATCCTTAAACTCCTAACAATGAAGGGCCACTGCTGTACCTTCATGATTCCATAAATTGAGGATGTCTACTCCGAGATGGTGATACCCAAGAACTTGAAACTGCTTCCTCTCGCCTTCCCACCACTGAACCCTTAATGAAGTCTGGTGTGTGTTCTCCAGACCTTCCCTTCCTGACGTCCACAATCAAATTCTTTGACTTGAGTGCAAGTTTGTTGTTACAAGATACTCAACCAGCTGAACTATCTCACTCCTGTACACATACTCATCATTGAGATTTTATCAACAATATTAGTGTCATCTGTGAATTTAGGGACGATGTTTGAGCTGTCCTTAGCCACAGGGTGTAGATAGTAGGACTGCGGGCTAAGCATGCATGCTTGAGGTGCATTTTTGCTGGTGGTTGGCAAGAAGGAGATATTATTTCCAATCCACATTGAATGTGGTCTCCCAGTAATGAATTTGAGGATCCATTTGCAGTCTGAGGTCCGGAGCCCCAGGTTTTGAAGCCTGTTGATTAATATTGAAGAGATGGTGGTATTAAATGCTGAGCTGTAATTGATTAGAACATAGAATAGTACTGCACAGTATGGGCCCTGTCCCATGATCAAACTAACCCTATCCTCCTACATAGACCCCCATTTTTCTTTCATCTATATGCTTACCCAAGCCTCCTGAATGTCCCTAATGTATCTGCCTCTCCCATCACGGTTGTCAGCATATTCCATGAACCACCACTCACTGTGAAAAGCAAATCCTACCTCTGACTTCCCCCTATACTTTCCTCCAATTATCTTAAATAGATGGTCCCTTATGTTAGTTTTCCTGTTGTCTAGGTGCTCCAAGTACAGACTGGAGAGCCAATGAGATTGTGTCTGTCGTATAGACTTGTGGTGAAAGGCAAATTGCAGCATGTCTAGTCCGTCCCTCAGGTTAATTCCAGCCATAAGCAACCTCATCAGAGTAAATGTGAGTGATCTCAGACAATAGTCACTGAGAGGCTGCTCACCGCACTGGTATGACAATGCCCTCTTGAAGCAAAATGCTAACCTCAGACTGCAGAAGTCAGAGGTTGAAGATACCCTGTTGGTTCGTACCAGTTAAAAATAAAACGCCGTGATGAACTGTTCGAAGTAGAGTAATGTTTAGTTACTGCGAGAAGGCAAGAGAATGCTGAGAAGAATAATCAATCAGCCACGATGGAATGGTGAAGCATGGGTATGAGTGCTGAAGAGAAATACTGAGAGGTAACAAAGCAGTTACACATATCTAGAGATTGAGCTCTAATTTAGCTCACATATGCAAATATCTGTCCATTCTCTGCTCTATTTTGGTCACGTGATGTCACGGGTAAGAAACTGACATAAACAAGGCAGAAATTGACAGAAAGGAGGAAGTATGTAGATGCTGGGAATTTAAAGCAACACGTACAAAATGATGGAGGAATTCTGCACGTCAGGCATCAGCTATGGAAATTAACAGTCGATGTTTTTGGACCGTCTGAAAACTCAAGTAACTGCCATACTTTTCAATTTCTCTTCACCACCTTGTCCCACTTCTGATTTTCAACATCTCCCACCATTTTTACCATACACTCTGTTCAGGCTCTCCCACTGTCCACACTTCCATTCCTCTTATTTGCCCAATACGCTCTTTGATGTTAATCATCGTCCTTTCAGGCAGTGCAAAACAAATCATAATGCAAAAATAATGGAATTAGGGACACATTTGTGCTTGCTTCAAACGACCTAACGCGTTCAGAAACTACAGTGCCCAGTCCCTCCCCCACTAGCGCTGTGCCTTCGCCGTGGCCGGGGGAGGGCCGGGGATGCGACGCCGCCGTCATTAGCCGCGTTACGTGCTGCCGAGGCGAGCGCAGAGGTTGTTGTGGACGGCAGGTGAGGACTGGCTACTGGCTGTGGTTGGCGCGGTGTTTGTAGAGATGTCGGCGGAGTTTTTGGCACGATCCTTTCAGAACTTGAGCCTGCAGCATCCCGACGGCAGGCGAACGCCTAAACCGCGCAGGGGCAAGAGCAAGCGACTTTACTTGCTGAGAGGACTTCCTGGATCGGGCAAATCCACTCTGGCCAGGTTTGTTCTTATTTAAAGCTCCTTCCCAGTCCAATTATTGGAACTAGGGACATTTAATCCGAAACGTGAGCAAGTGGTGATGGGAATCAGCACCAACATTAATGATATCTGAAAAAAGTTAACAGAATTTAGACATAGGTAACTCCGGGGGGAAATCGCTGGATCAATTAATGCCCCGTACGATTTTTACAGAGTTAGGGAACGAACATTTCTTAGTGCATGTTTTTAAAGAAGGGAAATGCATTAGTTATATCTCTAGTAATGGTAGAGATCCTATAGCCAGAAAAGAAACTGCTAGCTTTGTGACCTAGGTTGAGATATACATCAACGATTCCTGTCTTAGCGCTAACCCCCAGCCCTTGCCCGTGTCTAGTAAAGGGAATCCACCACTTTTATTGCACCAGCCTGCAAGTATAACTCCAGTGGGTTCCATTATCTTCAATATGGTACCTGTAGAAGCCACAATGTCCCCTTCTCCCGTCTTCAGCATATTGTGATGTATTTTAAGTTCACTCTTTAATCCCATAAATAACTTTTCTTGGGATCTTTTAACGACAGGAGTTGCAACACTACCCATTCATCTCCCCCCTCCTCACGCACTTCCAAATGAAGGAGCAAACTTATTGCACTTCAGAAATAAAAACAGTAAATGCGGGAAACTCTCAACCTGTCAGAGAGCAGCTGTAGAATATGTAACAGTACAGGCCCTTCAGTCCACAATGTTGTGCTGACGTTTTAGATTACTCCAAAATCAATCAAATGCTTCCCTCTGGCACAGCCCTCCATTTTTCTTTCTTCTGTGTGCCAATATCTAAGAGTCTGTTAAATGTCCCTAATTCAGAACTGAACACAACACTGCAAGTGTAACCAGAGTCTGCAACGTTACTTCACAGCTCTTGTACTCACTCCCCTGACTAATGAAGGCCAACAGATCATACACCTTCTTAACCATCCAATAACCTCGTGTGGCAGCTTTGAGGGATCCCCCTGTTCTCCACACTTCTAAGAATCCTGTCATTAACCCTGTACTCTGCCTACATGTTCAACTTTCTTAAGTGAATCACTTTATACTTTTCTGACTGAACTCCATCTGCCATTTCACCACCAGCTTTGTATCCTATCAAACTATAACATTGTAACTATAACAACCTTCCAAACTCTCCACAACATCACCAACCTTCATGTCATCTACATACTTCCTAACCCACCCTTTCGCTACCTGGTCCAAATAATTTATGAAAACCATCAAGAGCAGGGGGCCCTGAGCTCATCCTGTGGAACACCACTGGTCACTGATCTCCAGGCAGAAACCTCTGTTTCCGTGGTAAGCCAGTTCTGAATCTACACAGCTTCATTTCTCTGGATGTCATGCCTCCTGACTTGCTGAATGAGCCTACTGTAGGGAACCTCGTTAAACTAAAATCCTTACATACCACATCCTATGCTTTACCTTCATCATTGTGCTTTGTCCTATCAGCAGAGAATTCAGGCAGGCCTGTGAGGCATGAATGGGAGTCCATCACAAAGTCACAATAACTATTCCAATTAGACTCTGCATCTCCCAAGTGCTTGTACTTACTGTTCCAAGAATTCTCCCTAATAGTTTGCCCGCCACTGAAATAAGACTCACTGTTCAAGAAAGGCAATAAGAATAGTCCTGGGAATTACAGATCAAAAGAATAACATTTGTCAGAAAGAGGAATAGATAAGCTTTAAGTTCCTTAATTTTAACCTGTGCCTTCACATTAGTTGACTGCATTCATTGCTTATAATGAGGAACAAAAAGCAGATTGAGGAAAATACTTTGCGGAGCGGCTCCAATCAGCTGACAAAGATGGCCTTGAGTTTCTTCTCATCTTTATCCTATTCCCACCTTTCTGATCCAACATAGATCAAGATAAAGTCAAGACACTGCATTTTGTTTTCTGGTCATGACATTTATGTTTCCTCTTTAAACAATGCACCCAAGAAGTATTTGAGAGGCTCTGATACAGTGCCCACCCCTTCTGTATGTGCTGGTGGCAGGACCCTATACTATGGCCCATTTCCATAGAACCTGTACAAAAGCTGCATTCTGCAATATTCCACTTGGATGCATTCATTGGTGGACATGTCTTTATACAGGGAAACCAAAGTGCATCTTTTACTGAGTTGATCTTCCAGTACCAATATATGCTTGTCTTGGTACGCAGAGTTGAAACTATAGATCAAAGATCAGAGACCTTTGTTATGCTGCTCTTTAGGGTTAATCTCAAGAAGGATTATTGCATTCTTTTTCAGATCATCTTGGTAAACACACAGTCCATGAGGAGCTGGGTAACTGATGTGCAACACAGTTCTCTCAAAGCAGCATATACGCATATGGGGTGTCAGAGTAGAGTTGCATTGGCGCAATGCTATTACAGCTCAGGGCACTCTGTAGTTCACAGTTGAATTCCAGCACCATCTGTAAGGAGTTTCTGTGTTCTCCCTGCGAGTGTGTGGTTTTCCTTCGGGTGTCCAGTTTTCTCCCACAATCTGGATGTAGTCATTTGTAGTTGGTCATGGTAAATTGTTCTTTGATTAGGCTACGTGAGTTGCTGGGCTTGCAACTCATTGGGTCAGAAGGGCCTGTTCTGCACTGTATCTCTAAATAAATAAATACACAAATAGATAAATACTGGATGTGAGAATCAATTTTGCAGGAAAGGCCTGACAAAGGAAGTGGTTCTCGCTGCTGTCTAAGTGAGGTTTTGGTGGTAGTTTGTGAGTTCTGGCAATGAGGCGTTTTACCAATTGATGTTGGTAGTTTGCTTGGAATCCATTCCACAGAATCTATTGTCTTTTTGCAGGTTGTTCAGTGCTGACCTGATGGACTTGTAACCAAAGACTTTTTTTTCTGCAGAAATAAGAAAAGTTAATGCGGGAAGTATCAAGTCAATGGAAAATTAAGCATCAATGAGGTCATATGCACCTATAACAAAACCAGGGGCAGGTACAATCCCAAGAAGTAGACCAGGTTCATGCCTGCCATCAAGAGGGAGCTCTATCTGCACATTTCTAATTTCTGTTTGACTATGGCTATTCGCTCCCAACCAGTTCCTGCTGTGACTTGACTCCTCCAAACCAGATTCACTGCATTTTTAAGATGGTGGAGGAAACAAAAGATCATTTTGGCCAGTTGCCAAATAACACCCTCATTCTTGATCAGATTGACTCTAGCCCCTGAGACTTGCTCAAACTCATCATAGAAGCTGATTGATTTGCGGACATACTGTGAGTGCAATGTTGTCCGTGCCAATTGCTGATTAATTCCCTTTTCCCCTTATGCTTGTAGATGAGACTGATGATGGCTTTCCTCGTGGATTCAGCTGCATTGCTTGTTTTAAGCATTGTATATTGTCAGGTTTGGTTCCAACCAGTCAAGTACAACTCGGCCAGTATGCTATTGCTTCTTATAATGCAGAGTATTCAAGTTGCTCTGTCTATCTAATGCTTCCTGGCAATGTAGGAAGCAGTTTTACAAAGCAGGTGATTCTAACTTCACTTTTCAGTCATTGTTTATTCAACCAGGAATTTAAAATGTCAGTATGGTGGTGCAGTGATATTGAGTACGGATGATTATTTCGTCAGACAAGATGGGTCCTATTTATTTGAGAAGTACTTACTTGAAGAAGCTCATGAATGGAACCATGAGAGAGGTGAGTAATTAAATTTGTCTTTAAAATTTCTATTTTTATTGCATTTGGAAAAAATTAAATTTACAATATAATACTTAATGTATTTTTATAATGCATCTGTTTTCAGCCAAATCGGCCATGAGACAAGGGAAATCTCCAATTATAATAGACAATACCAACATTCAAGCATGGGAAATGAAACCATATGTGATTATGGTATAACCTAGATTTCAATTAATTTCAATATGTACTGTCCATGTTATTTGAAGATTGTAATTTGGAGAATTCTGTGCTATAAATGTTTCTTTCTCTATTTCTATTTGTTAAACCAGTTTAAAGCCAGTTTTCCCTTTTTTACAGAAGTTTACTTTTTAACTTTATCATTGTACTTTTGTTAAGGAGATGCCAGAGTTGTTCTTAATCATTTACTTACTGCAGTGAGCTATCTTATTCTTATTTCTAATTAGCACTTTAAAAATGTGATGGCTTTAATTTTTCAAGGAAGTATCAGCAGTCATCCACATAATTTGCATCTTCCTTCACAACCAAGATAGGGATTTGCTTGAGAATGTGGAAGTTTCAAAGTTTGCTATATTTTCTGAAATTTTGGATTCGCTCAGAGTGCAGTTCCGCAGGAATTTTGTCCTAGATTAGTCCCAACAGCCAGGTCAAAAGGTTAGATCAGGTAAGGGAGGGGAAAGACACTTTTTAGTTGATATACTTTTTTATAGGTTGCTTTAGTTTATTTTAATGTTTAATATTTATTTGTTTTAATTACTAATAAATGAATTTTAATTCTATTTTAGTACATTTCAATATTTTTAACTATTCTGGAGTTTTAATAGGTTTGGATGCTTTTTGAATATTAGAATTTATTGATAGTTTTAATGGCTGGCTAATCTGATTTAACTATCAGTCTTTTTATCTGCTTCAATAGTCTGTCACAGTGGGTTAGAAATTGTCCTTGAACCTGAAGATAATGCTTTTGTATTTTTTGCAAAATGAGAGGGGGAGAATGGGTGGGATTTTTAATTATTATAGATGCTTTACTGAGGCAGGGAGAAGTGTAGGCAGATTATACCAAAATGAGGCTGGCTTCTGTGTGGTACTGTATTTTCTGCAAATATTCCTTTCCAATATTGACAACATTTATAGACACAAGAACCTTCAATTTTCAGACCCTAAGCAAAGGGAATCAAGGTTCACAGCATTTTGAAGCACATACAGACTTACTGTACAATAACAAATATTGCCAGCTTGATGCGTTAAGGCATTGCTTTGAACAACTTAAATTTTGAAACACTTGGGATTCTGCAAATGCAGGAAATCCAGAGTAGTACACACAAAGTATTGCATCTAGCAGCATCTATGGAAAGGAATAAACAGTTCAGTGCTTCGGGCAAGACCCTTTATCGTGACAGGAAGGGAAGAGTGAAGAAGCTGGAATAAGGTGGTGAGGGGATGGGAAGGAATACAAACTAGAAAGTGACAGGGAGAAGGCAGGTGGGTGGGAGGGGTGAAGTGAGAAGTGGAAAAGGTGAAGTGCTGAAGAAGAAAGAATCTGATAGGAGTGCAGAGTTCCCATGGGAGTAGGGGAATGAAGAGAGTCACCAGAGGGAGGTGAGAGGGGAGCCAACACATCATAATCCAAATGGAAACAAAAGACAATCTGCAGATGCTGGAAATCTAAACACACACAAAATGCTGGAGGAACTCAGCAGGCGAGGCAGCTCCTATGGAAAAAAATACAGTTGACATTCTGGACCGAGACCCTTCAGCAGGACTGGAGAAAAAGAGGTGAGGAATCAGAATTAGAAGGTGGGGGAGCAGAGGGAGAAACACAAGGTGATGGTTGAAACTGGGGGGAGGTGGCGTTGAGAAGGGTGAAGTTAAGATTTGGGAAACTGATAGGTAAAGAAGATACAGGGCTGGAGAAGGGGGAATCTAATAAGAGAGGACAGAAGGCCTTGGAAGAAAGGAGCAGGAGCACCAGATGGAGGTGATAGGCACACAAGGAGATAAGGAGAGAGAGGGAAAATGGGATGGAGAATGGTGAAGGAGTGGGGGGGGCATTATTGGAAGTTTGAGAAATTGCTGTTCATGCCATCAGGTTGGAGACTACCCAGACGGAATATGGAGTGTTGCTCCTCCAACCTGAGTGTAGCCTCATCACGACAGCAGAGGAGGCTGTGGAAGGACGTGTTGGTATAGGAATGGGAAGTAGAATTAAAATGGGTGGCCACTGGGAGATCCCACATTTTCTGGCCGACCAAGTGTAGGTGCTCAGCGAAGCAGTGGGATGGCAGGAGAATGGGGTGAGGGCAGATGTGCCCCAAACAGTCCTTCCAGGTGAGGCAACACTTCACCTGTGAGTATGTTGGGGGCATCTACTGTACCTGGTGTTCCCAGTGTGGCCTCTTGTATACTGATGAGACCCAATGTAGATTAGAAGACTGCTTCGCTGAGTTCCTGCGCTCTGGCAGAAAAAGCGGGATCTCCCAGTGGCCACACATTTTAATCCACTTCCCATTCCTATTTCAACATGTCTATCCACAGCCTCCTCTACTATTGTGATGAGGCCACACTCAAGTTGGAGGAGCAACACCTTATATTCCATCCAGGTAGCCTCCAACCTGGTGGCATGAAGATTGATTTCTCGAACTTAGGGTAATGGACTCCCACTCTCTTCATCCCATTTTCCCTCTCTTTGCTTATCTCCTTGTCTGTCTGTCACCTTCCTCTCATGCTCCTCCTCCTTTTCTTTCCTTCATGACCTTCTATCCTCTCCTATCAGATTTCCCCCTTCTCTAGCCCTGTATCTTTTTCACTTATCGACTTCCCAACTCTTTACTTCACTCCTCCTGGTTTTATTGATTACCTTGTGTTTCTCCCTCCCCTCCCCCCCACATTTAACTCTTAACTCCTCATCTTCTTTTCTCCAGTCCTGCTGAAGGGTCTTGGCCTGAAACTTCAACTGCCCTCTTTTTCCACTGATGCTGTCTGGGCTGCTGAGTTTCTTCAGCATTTTGTGTGTTGGTTGATAATCCTGTTGGGTAGAGTCCAACCTGATGGCCTGATACTCAATTTCCCTAACCACTGGTAATATTTCCCCACACCCCTTCACTCTTCTTCCATTCTCCATTTTGGCTCCCACTATATTTTCTCTTTACCTACCTATCTGGCAACCCTCCTCCTTTCTTTTTTCCCATGGTCCATCTCCTCTTCTATCAGATTCCTTCTTCTTCAACCCTTAAGTTTTCCATCTACCACGTCCCAGCTTTTCACTTCACCCACCTGCCTTCCCCCTTGTGTGGCTTGTACTCCTTCCCCTCTCCCCCACCACTTTATTCTGGCTTCCCCCCCCCCCACTTTCTCACCATCCTGATGAAGGGTTTCAGCCTGAAACATTGATTGTTTACTTTTTTCCATAGGTGCTGCCTGACCTGCTATGTTTCTTCAGTGCTTTGTGTGTTATTTTAAAAATTTAAGTGTTTTTAACATAATAAAATTCAAGAAAAGTTAAGTATTTAATTGCCAAGGGATATAACAAAATAGATTACATATGTTCCGGTAATTATTTATTTCTAAACTCATCTCTTCTGTAATTGAGAAATCGCGACTGCAGTAATTTCAGCCAATTACAATTTTTTTTTTTGCTTTACTAATTAGTTCCTGGAAGGAGTTTTTCATTATAGTGCTAGAAATATCTTTCAACAAAGAATTACGTTCTTGCACAACTTCTACTTATTATACAATGATTCAGGAACTTGTAAATTTTAGGTGGAAATGTTGTTAAAATTCAGTACTGGGTTGGGTCTCTAGATTTTAAATCCAGAATTAATGTTTTGTCATCAACAGGCAAAAGAGAATGGTTATGAAGTGGAATTCAGAGAACCAGACACGCCATGGAAATTTGACATTAGAAAACTAACCAGGTTTAAATCTTTTGATCACTTTATGTGTAAGAATAGCAATTATGTTTATACTTTTGTCTACTGCAGATTTTTGTAATGTACGGAAGAAGAGCTTAAGGTTATCAAAGTTAATATCAGCTTCTATAGAACTTGTATGTAATATATAGAAGTTCACATCATGTGTTCAGAAATGGGTTAGGGGTGAAAGATGAAATGTTTAAGGGGAACATCTTGACTCAGGTGGTGAGAATATGAAACAAGCTGTCAGCACAAGTGGTGGATACTGGGTTGATTTCAACGTTTAAGATAAATTAGAAAATGTACATGGATGAGAGGAGTATGGAGGGCTGTAGTCTGGATGCAGACCAATAGGACTAGGCAGATGAATGGTTTGGCACGCACTAGATGAGCCAAAGAGTCTGTATTGTTCTATCACTATAAATGATTCTTAATCATATTTATTCAGTCATAATTTCTGTTTTGGGCAATAACTCTGGAAGTGAATTCCACCAACCTGTAGTTATAGATATAAAGAATTTTGTTTATTTATGTGCTTATTTGGGGCACCACAATCTTGTAGTGGTTAGTGTGACACTATTACAGCTCGGGGTGTCAGAGTTCGGAGTAAAATTCTGATATCATCTGTAAGGAGTCTGTACGTCCTCTCTATGGAATGTGTGGGTTATGTCTTGGTCTCCGGTTACTTATCACTGTCCAAAGATGCACTAGTTAGTAGGTTAACTGGTCATTGTAAATTGGCCTTGATTAAGCTAGGGTTAAATCGGGGATGTTGAGCAGCATGGCTCGAAGGGCTGGCAGAGCCTATTCCACGCTGTATCTTAATAAATAAATAAAATACTGCACTTAGTCTTGAATCAGTGTATCCTTATTATAAATTCCTGAAGCAATCTACTTTAGCTGTTGTTTTCCTTTTATGATTATAAGTATTTCCATTATATTATTTCCATATATTTCCATAATCTGTTTTGACAGATGTAATTAGTATTTTTAGCACTTTTTCTTCTATCTCAACTGCTTTCTAAATTTAGCTTTTATGGCATCATGACACAGAATCATAGAAATTTATTCTATTTGGCTCATTGTATCCATTCAGTGAAAAAGGGCTATTGTGACTGAAAAGCAGAGTTTTAAAATAGCAGATGGAATTAATCCAACATTACCTTTTGTCTGTAGCCATGTGAGTTACAACATATCAAAGGCTTATTAAAGTATTACTACTTTAAGTTTATTTTCCCTCAACTATGTTTTTATGGGAAGAATTCCAAACTCTGATTACCCAGTCAATGACTTGTTTTCCTTCTTCTCTTCTCAATTTCTTTTACCTATTAATGCAAAATTGTGCTGTCTGGTCATTAATCTTTCTGAAAAGAGTAACAGATTTTCCTAATCATCCCATTTAGATCTATTATCGTTACATATGCCATTGTTAAAACTTTCTTTGGCTTCCACTTTTGAGGAAAACAAGCCAAGCTTGGTCAGTCTTCTAATTAGTCAAAGAGTCATTCAGCATAAAAATGGGCTTTTTGGCCTATTATGTCCATGCCACCTTCAAGTACTCAGTTATACTCAGCGGCCACTTGATGAAGCACACTTGCTCATTAATGCAAATATCTAATCAGCCAATAATATGGCAACAACTCAATGCATAAAAGCATGAAAACGTGGTCAAAAGGTTCAGTTGTTATTCAAAACCGAACATCAGAATGGGGAAGAAATGTGATCCAAGTGACTTTGTGGGATGATTGTTGGTGCCGAAAGGGGTGCCACCGGGGATTTTCATGCATGAGTCACTAGAGTTTACAGGGAATGGTGTCAAAAACAAAAAAGTGAGCAGCAGTTCTGTGGGTGTAAACGCCTCATTAATGAGAGTGGTCAGAGGAGAATGGTTTAAACAGACAGGAAGGAGACAGGAACTCAAATAACTGTGCGTTACAGCAGTGCTGTGCAGAAGAGCATCTCTGAATGCACGAACCTTGAGGTGGATGGACTACAGCAGCAGAAGTGCACAAACATATACTCAGTGGGCACTTCATTAAGTTTAGGAGGTATGCAATAAAGTGGCCACTGAGTGTATTCAAATTCCATTTTCCAATACTTGGTCCGCATCCTTCCACGTCTTGGTAATTTAAGCCCCAATGCAGGTTTATGAAACCTACATAATAAGAGTGAAAAGTTAGCAAGTGACAAAATTAGTCCCCTCGAAGATCAGTGTGGTCATCTATGCATGGAGCCAAAAGAGTTGGATGAGATCTCAAATCTGTTAAGTGAATAGAACTGAGGCAAAATTGTATTGAGGTCATGGACCTTATTTGGATTACAGAGGCTGGGGTGCTTGCTGTCTTGAGGCAAATTAGGTTTGATAAGTCTGCATGGCCTGACAGGGTGTTCCTTTGGACTTTGTAGGAGGCTAATGTAGAAATTGCAGGGGCCCTGATAGAGGTTTTTAAAACATCCTTAGCCACAGGTGAGGTGTCAGAGAACTGGAGGATAGCTAACACTGTTCCATTATTCAAGAACGGCTCCAAGAATAAGACGAGAAATCATAGGCATGAGAGCCTGGCCTCAGTGATGGGTAAATTACTGAAAGGTATACCAAGGGACATAATATTTTAAGTACTTGGACAGACAGGGCCTGATCAGGAATACTCAACTTAGCTTTGTTTGATTGGTTGTATCTAACCAATCTTGCTGAGTTTTTCAAGGAGGTTACCAGGGAAAGCAGTGGACATTGTCCACATGAATTTTAGCAAGACCTTTGACAAAGTACAGTATAAGAGGATGGTCCAGAAGGTTCAGTCGCTTGGCATTTAGGACGAAGTATTCAATGCATTCAACATTGGCTTTGCAAGGTAACCAGAGAGTGGTAGTAAATGGTTGTCTCTCTGACAAACAGGGATTGGTGCTGGGTCCATTGTTGTTTGCCAACAATATTAATGATATAGATGATCTTGTGGTAAACTGGATCAGCAAATTTGTAGGTGACACTAAGGTTGGGGGCATTTTGGGAAGTGAAGAGGCTATCAAAGGCTGTAGCAGGATCTGGACCCACCGGGGAAAAATGGACCAAAAATGGCAGATGGAACTTAATGCAGGCAAGTGTGAGGTGTTGCACTTTGGGAGGACAAACCGGGCTAGGACTTGCACTGTGAATGGGAGGGCATTGTGGAATGTGGTAGAACAAAGGCATCTGGGAATACAGATCCATATTTTCTTGAATGTGGCATCACAGGTAGATGGGATCATAAAAAGAGCTTATGGCATGTTGACCTTCATAAATCACAGGTTTGAGTGCAGGAGTTGAGATGTTATTTTGGAATTGTTTAAAGCATTGGTAAGGCCATATTGTGTGCAGTTCTGGCCAACTACCTCAGAATCAGAATATGTTGTCATGAAATTTGTTTTGCAGTACATTGCAATGCATAGTAATAAAAACAATAAAATACAACAAGGAATATATATATATAAATAAGGTAAGTAGGTAGTTGCAAAAAGCAAGGGAAAATACTGAGGATTATACATGGGCTTATTGTCCATTCAAAAATGATGGCAGAGGAGAAACAAGCTATTCCTGAAATGTTAAGTGTGTGTCTTCAAGCTCCTCCTTGATAGTAGCAATGAGAAAAGGGCATGTCCTGTGTGATGGAGGTCCTTAATGATGGATGCCACTTTTTGAAGCTGTCCTGGATGCTGGGGAACCTAGTGCACATGATGGACCAGCTAAGTTGGTTGTTTGCAACTTTCTGCAGATTTTTCCGATTCCCTGCAGTGGCTGCTCCATATCAGACAATTAGAATGCTCTCCACAGTCCATCTGTAGAAATTTGGAAGTCTTTGTTATCATACTCTTAAGTCTCCTCAACCTCCTAATTTAATATAGCTGCCATTGTGCCTTCCAGGGCTGAGTGGAGAGCCAGTGAGATTGTATCCACTGTAGAGCTACTGTGGAGATAGGCAAATTACAGTGGATCCAGGTCCTTCCTTAGGCAGGAGTTGATTAGCCATGACCAACCTATTAAAGCACTTCATCACAGTAGATGTGAGTGCCAGTGGGCATTCATTGTTGAGGCAGCTCACCCTGCTCTTCTTTTCTTCCTTTTAAAGCAGGTGTGAACCTCCAACCTCAGTACTGAGAGACTGAAGATTTTCTTGAACACTCCCACCAGTTGATTGGCACAGGAAAAATATCAAAATTAAAAAAGTACAAGAAAGTTTAAAAGGATATTGCTGGGATTTGAGGATCTGATTTAGAGGGATAGGTTGAATAGTTTAGGACTCTATTCCTTAGAGTGTAGGAGAATGAGAGGAGATTTGATGGAGATATAAAAAATAGTGAAGTGTATAGATAGAGTACATACAAGCAGGCTTTTCCCATGAAGATTGGGTCTCAGAGACTAGAACTAGATGTCATTGGTTAAGGGTGAAAGGTGAAATAGTTGAGGGGAATCTGAGGGGCAACTTCTTCACTGAGAGGGTGGTGAGTGTGTGGAAGTGGTAAATGTGGGCTCAATGGCAACATTTAAGAGAAGTTTGGATTATGAAGGGGGGCTGTGGTCTAGGTGTGGTTGATAGGACTAAGCAGAATAAACATCTGGTATGGACTATATAGGCCTAAGGACCTGTTTATGTGCTGTAGAACTTTATGACTGTACATTTTTAATTTTGTTCAATTTCTTAAGTGGCATCTTTTGGAACACTTGAAACATTCATGTACACATTGAATGGTTCACCCTCACTCCTCTCTGCTGCAACAGCAAATAGGCCTCTAACAGTGTTATCAAAAGTGACTTCCATTTTATAAGCCCATGTTGACTCTCTGGATCCTATTATTTTCAAACTGTCTTGTTACCACTTTCTTAATAATACAATCCACTATCTTCTCTACTATTAATGTCAGGCTAACTTTATTGAAGAGCATAGTGGTGGATGGTTATTGGTTAATCTTCGAGAAACAGTTGCAGAAATTGTAAGTTAAAAATTCCATTCTGTGACAACACCAATGAGAAAGTGACAAAATCATGGCTAAAAAATGTTGATAGTATTACAGTAGATCCAAATGGAAGCCACGTTAAATTGTCAGGAAAATACCACGCATTAACATTGGAAGCAGTTTAGAATTCAGCAAAAAGAATCTAAGACATTAATTAAGAAAGGACAAATGGAGCTGGAGAGTAAATAGAGTTGGGGCAGCACAGTTACATAGCGGTCAGCGTAACACTGTTACAGCCAGTGATTTGGGCTCAGTTCTTGTTACTGTCTGTAAGGATGTGAGTGTCCTTCTCATGTTTAAGTATTCTTCCATATTCCAAGGTCATACGGACTGGTAGGTTAATCAGTCACATGAGTGTAGTGGGACATTGCAGGCTCATTGGGCCAGAAGCTTCTGTTACTGTTGTTACGTATACCGTAACTGGATAACTTACCAGCAAAGATAGAGAGGTCTGTTGAAGTCTGTTGTCACTATTTTCAAACGTTTTATTCGTAAAGGGACACAAAAGTAGGGTTAATACATACATTCAGATAGGGCACATTGTCAACACTCAATCTAAAGCGTGGGTATATCAATAATCATCATTATTAAATGAGCTCTGCTGATGTCTAGGGGTTAATAGATTGTCCGTTGGAAATATAAAAGTCACTCTGAAAGTCTGCCGGCCTCAGCCCGTTGGAAATCGCTGGGTTTTTCGTGGGGCGACCGAGAGAGAGAGATTGGGGGGAGAAGAGAAAGAACTTGCCGAGTCTTGATGAATCTTCCGTGAAATCAGGGGAGCGTTGGTTTCCTCTCCCCGATGTTAGTTAAAGCAGTTTTCTGTGATTCCAGCCACAGATTCCAATCCTGGAATCTAACGCACGTGGCTTCCTTCAGAATGGCTTCCCGCTGCGGCGGGACACTCTCGTGTCTTCTTGGTGCGTCTGAGGGGCTGTCCCCCTGAGACTCTCCTTTATACTTCCTCACGGGGTCGCAGGTGTCAATCAGGTTGGGATGATGCAATCTCTCTCTCAACCAGCCCACCTTGCCCGAAGGCTTTTCACGTGATCTCCATGAGACAATAGTCGCTGTTGTCTTTATTCTGTATCGCTGGTGGTACCTGCAATTTGGCACGTCTCTCTCTCTCTCTCCGACTGGGTCTACTGACCCCCCCCCCCCCCTTCAACGGGTGCTCTTGCGATTCTCACAAAGGAGGGGGCTGAGATCATAACACTATGCTGTATCTGAAGCAAAGGGAATAGATGCATTGATTGTCATCAATGGAATGGTCCCTGCCAGTTTGAGCATGGCAAATGTAAACCCACTATTTAAAAGCGAAATGGAGAAAACAGCTAACCATAAATTCATTGGCCTAACATCACTATTATGTTAATTGTTAAACAAAGGAAATGATAACAGGACATTTGGAAAATATTGATGGTATGGTTTTATTAAAGGGAAGTTGTGTTTGATAAACCTGCTGGAACTTTTGAAGTTGTAGCTGTTAGAATAGCTAAGGCAGAACCAGTAGTTGTTGTTCCTTTCTGTATCTTGTGGCAACCTAGCCAATTCTTTAGCATTTGTCTTTTTCACAAGGTTGAATTGCTAGCTCACACTCAATCCAGCATGGATAGAAAGGAAACACGAAATGTCAACAGTGCTTCTCCCTATAGATGCTGCCTGGCCTGCTGTATTCCACCAGCATTTTGTGTGTGTTGCTTGGATAGAAAGGAGCTGGTCTGATATTAACCTGGGACCACTTGCCTTGAAGTCTGTTGCCAATGCCACTACACTGCTGTCTGGTATAACCAGTGGATGTGTATTTGGATCTTCAGAAGATCTTTGAAAAAATTCTACAAGAGAATGGTGTGCAAAATAAAGTGCATAGGATTATGATTATTGGCATGAATTGTAAATTAGTTGACAGAAAAAAAAATCAGGGAAGAAATAAATGGGTCTTCTTATTGCGTAGCATGTAGTGAACAGTCAGGTCCATGAGGGATCAGTGTTTGTGGACTATTTGTATGAGTGGACTGACTATTATTTCTGAGAATGCTGACGACATTAAACGGGATGGAATGGCAGTGAAATTAATGTGGATACTGAGACCCTTAATCACCATTGGATCTTTTATGTCTATCTGACAATACTTAGTGGCCATTCCCTGTTGTTTTGAGTAACAACCCTTATGTTTGGTAGTGGAATTATCTAGGTGGGGATGCCAGGCTGTCTTTCCATGAAGATATGGCATTGAGTGCTCATGAAATTTATTCAGTTTCACTGCTTTCAATGGTGATATTGTACTGGTAAACTCCAAGATACTGGTCCGATATCATGACTACTGAAATTGTGTGCATATTTAACATTTTACCTGAAAGGTGATGTGATAATCCCCTGATGTAGTATTAAGTACAGAGACTAAATTACATACTTATCATTGATGGGAATTTTAACACAAAGGAAACTGTTTGCATTGAGGAAATTTGACATGTTTTGTTGTTATCCTCTGAATATTATGAATGATAACTTGTATAGTATTCTGCAAGTATATAGTAGATAGTTTAATTTTATATATTTTTGAATGTGTACAGAATAAATACTCACGGTGTTTCAAGAGAAGCAATTGAACGGATGAAAGAACGATATGAGAGGAATATCACAATTGACAAAGTGCTACATGCAGAAAGGGGAAATTAACTGATGCAGAGTTTCAGAAGAGGAATGAACAATGATGGGGGAACATCTGACAAGCTTAGTACATGAAGCAGTACTACTTGTTGGACAGTTGCAGGACTATTTTCCAAGTTTGATAAGTCACATTTTAGTCAGATTGGAGCAAAACTGCTTTTAAACTAACTTTTTAAAAAAATGTTAAAAGTGGTAAAACACTAAAGGTTTTTAATCACAAACTAAAAATGATAATTGTGACCAACATATTTTATTCCTTTGTTTTATTGCATTTTGTCAAATGCAATTTGCTTGTTCTTTTGAGATGCTTGAACCAGAAGCTTTACTGTGGACTTCTGTTTTAAAATTTCCTGCAGCAAATTTGTACCAGTAGTTCTAAGCTGGATGCTCTTGTTCAGAATTTGTGATGGTAAAAGTCAATTGTTTTGTTTTTTAAAATTAGGGTTAGTTAATAATTTAAATCACAGAACCCGTGTAACAATTTTTGTATGTGTAGATGTATATTGCATCTACAATTATTTTTAATTAATTCTCAGGATTTTGGCATTGCTGGCAATGCTGGCGTTTATCACCCATTTCCAATTGCTCTAAGTTGATAAGTAGTATTTTGTAGTGATTTTATACAGTTGAATATATTGGTGGGTGGGTGCAGGAAGGGTTCACAAATACAATAGATTTCTTTTCCATAAATAACTTCAGTGAGCCACTTGGATTTTTTAAGACATTGTCTCATTATTGTCTATACTAACAGCCTTCAGTTTCATTGAGTGATTTGACATGTTCAGATATTATAATTTAATACTTATATTATTTAAGTACATTAGAATGAAAATACTGAAATAAAGTAATTTGTTACTTTTAATGTGTCTGGTTCAAACTTTTTTTTAAAGAATGATGTTCTGTTACCTCTACAGCACTTCAGTCTTTTTACAGTTGTAAAGATGCATATCTTTTTGATTAGCGTGATATCAATGTTGCAGTGGATTTGGAACAGTTTTAAAATCTGCTAATTTTTAATTGGCAGACAACCCCATTTTAAAATATCCATGCCTTTAATAAAACATGGTGGAGATTTTGTGAAGAAATTCACTGTAGTGAACTGGGGGTGCTGAGGCTGAGAATTTTCTGGATCTTATTTTCCAGGGCAGCTACCCTGCAGCCAGAGAGAATTTAGGATTACAGATGACTGTCTGAAAGGCAGGAATCTTCAAGTGGCATTCTATATTGAAGGAATAAAAAAACTGAGATTTTCATTACCATGGTTTTAGATGTACAAGGTAGTTCATGTAAATAAGTAAATAGAATATATTAAATACGAGATTCTGCAGATGCTGGGAATGCAGAGCAACACTCAAAAACTGCTGGAAGAACTCAGAAGATAAGGCAGCATCTATGGAAATGAATTAACAGTGGACATTTTGGCCCAAGACCCTTTATCAGGACTGGAAAGGGAGGGGGAAGACCAGCCCTGATGAATGAAACGTTGACTGTTTATTAATTTCCATAGATGCTTCCTGACCTGCTAAGTTTTTCCAGCATTTTGTGTGTGTTGTTCTAGAATGCAGTATATTAAACAAGTTTTTAAGAGATCCAATTAGTCACCTGAAATTAAAATATGGCCATAACAGAGACCTGACCATATAAAGTTTGTGATGGATACTGAAACTGAGAATGAGAGGTGTTGAAACAGAGATTCTTGAAAGGGATATTTAAATTTTTGAAAAAAGGAGAGAAACCTGTCACTGATGAAATATCACTTGCTCTAAGGAATTAGGGATTATAGAAGATGATGGACAACTTTTATGTTGTTTATGGTTAGAATCTGGAATGCACAGCTGCCATTAGTAATGGAAGCAAATTCAATAATACAGATCAAAAAGATTACCTGCTTAGAGTTAAGAAGTATAGACAGGCCATTATGCAATCAGGAGTATTTTGTAGGACTACATAAAGGAATAAAATTTACAGGGAAATTAGTGATCTGTAATAGTTAGAATAGTGATAACAATGGTTTTCCACTTTCCTTAAAATAGAATGTGTTGTGATACAATTGCAAAAGGAACAGCACAGAAGAGAAAGAAGAATGCAGGGGTATAGGTAGGACTAGATATATTGCTTTGAACAGAACTGATAGACACAAATGTATTGAATAGACTCTTATGATCTAACTTTTCCTGTTTTGTTCCCTGTGCAACTGTCTGTGACAGGATTTCACCATGGCTATTTGTTTCCAGTGGCTTTGTCAAACTACACTCCCTGTGGCAAGTGTCACAGAACCGTAGAGCAGTGCAGCATAGAAACAGGCACTTTGGCTCATTTCGTTTGGGCTAACCTGTTATCCTCCCACTGAACTGCATCTGCACCATAGCCCTCCATATCTGTCCTATCCGTGTATTTATCCAAACTCTCTTAAATGTTGAAATCAAATGCTCATCCACTACCACTGGCAGCTCATTTCACACTCTTACCAGCCTCTGAGTAAAGTTCCCCTTCAATAGTTCACCTTTCACCCTTAGCCTGTGACCTCTACTTCTCATCTCACCCACCTCAGTGGAAAAAGCCAGTTTGTATTTATCCTATCAAAAGCTCTCAATTTTCTCATCTATCAAATCTCCCTTCATTCTCCCATACACCAAGGAATTAATTGCTAAACTATTCAATCTTACGCTGTAACTCGGGTCAGGTTCTGGCAACTTCCTTGTAAATCTTTTGTGCACTCTTTCAATCCCATTGATATCCTTTCTGTAAGTAGGTGACTAGAACTGCACACACTGCTCCAAATTAGTCCTCATCAACATTGTGTACAACTTCAACATCCCAACTGCTGTACTCTTACTTGTGCAACATCTCTCAATTGTCTGCAATAAACTCCACTTGCCATACTTCAGCTCATTTTCCCAGCTAGTCCAAATCCCACTGGATATCCTTCCTCATTCTCCACAACACCCCTCGTCTTAGCGTCAGCTGCTAATTTGCTAATCCAATTTACCACATCTTCAGATTGTTGATATAGATGACAAACAACAATAGACCCAGCACCAATCTCTGTAGCACACAACCAGTCACAGGCTTCCAGTCATTGACTATCATTCTTTGGATTCTCCCATGAAGCCAATGTTGAATCAAGTTTACTATCTCATCCTGAATGCCAAGAACCTGAACTTTCTTGTCCAGCCTCTCATGTGGGACCTTGTCAAAGGCCTTGCTAAAGTCCATTCACCGCCTTTCCTGGTAACCTCCTCAAAAAAACCCTATAAATTGGTTGGACTCGACCTATTATATAGATTTCGTCTAACCAATCTTATCATACCACATACTGTAGGTCAGTGTGATTTGGAAATTTACTAGATGATCCATTCACTCAAACAACTTGTGCCTGTTTGGATGTTTTCTTCATTTATTTCAGTGGAACTGTAAATGGCTAAGTATTAAGCTGGTTTAAGAAATGTTATCTTTTAATTTAAAATTGTTATACTGAAATCAGGGACATTCAGTATATCAACATTTTAGGAAGCTGGTTACATAAAGTTGTTTTGGGGCATCCTATTCCACTTGTAACAGGATACAAGACCATAAGACAATAAGAGCAGAATCAGGCCATCTGGCCCATCGAGTCTGCTCTGCCATTCAACCATGGCTGATCCTTTTTTTATCTCTGCTCCTCAACCCCAGTTCCCCGCCTGCTCCCCATAACCCTTGATGCCATGTCCAATGAAGAACCTATCAACCTGTGCTTTAAATACACCCAGCGACCCAGCCTCCATAGTTGGATGTGGCAACAAATTCCACAAATTCACCACTCTTTGGCCAAAGAAATTTCTCCACATCTCTGATTTGAAAGGGCGCCCCTCTACCTTGACGCTGTGTCCTCCTGTCTTAGATTCTCCCACCATGGGAAACATCCTTTCCACATCTAGGCCTTTCAACATTCAAATAGTTTCAATGAGATCCTCTCCCCCCATGCTTCTGAATTCAGACCCAGAGTCATCAAATGTTCCTCGTAATGACAACCCTTTCATTCCTGGAATCATCCTTGTGAACTTCCTCTGGATCTTCTCCAATGCTAGCACATCTTTTCTAAGATGAGAGGCCCAAAACTGTTCACAATACTCAAGGTGAGGCCTCACCAGTGCCTTATAAAGCATCAGCATCACTTCCTTGCTCTTGTATTCTAGACCTCTTGAAATGAATGCTAACCTGACATTTGCCTTCCTCACCACCGACTCAACCTGAAAGTTAACCTTCAGGGTATTCTGTACAAGGACTCCCAAGACCCTTTGCATCTCAGATTTTTGGATTTTCTCCCCATTTAGAAAATAACCCGCTCAAATTTATTTCTACTACTCAAGTACATGACCAAGCATTTTCCAACATTGTATTTCATTTGCCACTTTCTTGCCCATTCTCCTAACCTTCCTAAGTGCTTCTGCACCCTACCAGTTTCCTCAAACCTGCCCCTCCACCAATCTTTGTATCATCTGCAAACTTAGCAACAAAGCCATCTACTGTATTCCATCATCAAAATCATTTACATGCAGCATAAAAAGATGTGGTCCCAACACCAACCCCTGTGGACACTACTAGTCACTGGCAGCAAAAAGATCCTTTATTCCCAGTCACTGCCTCCTATCAATCAGCCAATGCTCTAACCATATTAGTAACTTTCCTGTAATACTATGGGCTCTTAACTTGGTAAGCAGCCTCATGTATGGCACTTTCCATTGCAACATCCACTGCATCCCCTAAATCTATCCTACTTGTAATCTCGTCAAAGAATTCCATCAGGTTCGTCAGGCAGGATTTTCCCTGAAGGAAACCATGCTGACTTTGTGCTACTTTGTCCTGTGTCACCAAGTACTCCATCACCTCATCCTTAACAATTGACTCTAATATCTTCCCAACCACTGAGGTCGGGCTAACTGGTCTATAATGTCCTTTATGCCATCTTCCTCCTTTCTTAAAAAGTGTAGTGACATTTGCAATTTTCCAGACCTCTGGCACCATGCCAGAGTCCTGTAATTTTTTGAAAGATCATTTCCAATGCCACCACAATCTCTAAAGCTACTTCTTTCAGAACCCTAGGGTGCAGTTCGTTTGGTCCAGGTGACTTATGTACGTTTAGGTCTTTAAGCTTTTTGAGCACCTTCTCTCTTATAATAGTAACTACATCCATTTCTCTTCCTTCACACACTACAACATCAGGCACACTGCTAGTATCTTCCACAGTGAAGGCTGATGCAAAATACTCATTTAGTTAATCAGCCATCTCCTTGTCCTCAGTTATAGGCCATACAAGCTCTAAAACCTGATGGGCCTTATTTCACCTGGTGGGCAATGACATCTTTGGTGTTCACACTGGTACAGTTGTAGTTTTCCCAATTACTGAACCAAGATTAATAATATAGTTTATCTTTGACTGGAATGTCTTAGCCAGTTAAATCCTGAATTAAGCCCAAAAAATTCATCCCTGATTATTAAACTCATCTCAGATGTTAATTTTTTTCTTCTTAATCACAAGATTATCTTTCCACAGTATTTCCATATAAAAATCAAGATTAAAAATGAAATTATTAATTTACTGGCCTGTCAGTTTTATAGAAAATATTCAATATGCTTAAAACAAGTTACTTTTTGAATGTCAAATTTGAATATTAACTGAATTGGGAAGGTCAGTATAAATTCACTAATTTTAATGATGAAAGCATGACAGTTAACACCATTAACCTTGGCCAAACCTATGACTAATGTAACATTTCATAACTTTTGCATGACTTATTTCACAAGCTTTAGTTGAAACTCTACGGTAGTGCTCTACAGAATTTAGCTGAAGATCGTGAAAGTATAATTATTAAGAAGGCAATAGTTGAATAATGAAACATAAGAACTCCTGCTTCTTACCACAACAGAATCAAGTTTAATATCACTGGCATACATTGTGAAATTGTTCACTTAGCAGTAGCAGTACAATGCAATACATAAAAGTAAAAAATGTGAAATGAGGATCTGGTCAGATGTCAGATCTCTGAGTGGGAGAGCAGTCTGGAGATAGTGATCATAATTCTAACTCCTTTGCAATAGCATTGGAGAGAGATGGGAACAGACGAGTTAGAAAAACATTTAATTGGAGTAAGGGGAACTATGAGGCTTTCAGGAAATTGGAGACTTAAATTGGAAACAGATGTTCTCAGGGAAAAGTATGGAAGAAATGTGGCAAATTTCAGGGGATATTGGTATAGAGCTCTGTATAGGTACGTTCCAATGAGACAGGGAAGTTATGGTAGGGTACAAGAACCATGGTGTACAAAGGCTGTAATAAATGTAGTCAAGAAAAGAAAAGCTTACAAAAGGTTCAGAGAGCTAGGAAATGTTAGAGATCTAGAAGATTATAAGGCTACTAGGAAGGAGCTTAAGAAGGAAATTAGGAGAGACAGAAGGGGCCATGTGAAGGCCTTGATGGACAGAATTAAGGAAAACCCCAAAGCATTCTACAAGTATGTGAAGAGCTAGAGGATAAGATGTGAAAGAACAGGGCCTATCAAATGTGACAGTGGTAAAGTGTGTATGGAACTGGAGGAAATAGCAGAGATGCTTAATGGATACTTTACTTCAGTATTCACTCTGGAAAAGGATCTTAGTGATTGTAGTGATGACTTGCCGCAGACTGAAAAGCTTGAGCATGTAGATATTAAGAAAGAGGATGTGCTGGAGCTTTTGGAAAGCATCAATTTGTATAAGTCACTGGGACTGGACAAAATATACCCCAGGCTACTGTGGGAGGCAAGGGAGGAGATTGCTGAGCCTCTGGCGATGATCTTTGCATCATCAATGGGGACAGGGAGGTTCCCAAGGATTGGAGGGTTGCAGATGCTGTTCCTTTATTCAAGAAAGGGAGTAGAGATAGCCCAGGAAATTATGGATCAGTGAATCTTACCTCAGTGGTTGGTAAGTTGATGGAGAAGGTCCTGAGAGGCATTTGGAGGCATCCAAATGAACATTTGGAGAGGTATAATATGATTGAGTAGTTTGCATGGCTATGTAAAGGGCAGGCCATGCCTTACGAGCCTAATTGAATTTGTTGAGGATGTAACTAAACTCATTGATGAAGAAAGAGCAGTAGATGTAGTGTATATGGATTTCAGCAAGGCATTTGATAAGGTATCCCATACAAGGCTTATTGAGAAAATAAGGGGACATTGCTTTGTGGATCCAGAACTGGCTTGCCCACAGAAGGTAAAGAGTGGTTTTAGACGGGTCATATTCTGCTTGGAGGTTGGTCACCAGTGGAGTGCCTCAGGGATCTGTTCTGGGACCCTTACTCTTCGTGATTTTTATAAATGACCTGGATGAGGAAGTGGAGGGATGGGATGGTAAGTTGGCTGATAACACAAAGGTTGAAGGTATTGTAGAGGGCTGTCAGAGGTTACAACGGGACATTGATAGGATGCAAAACTGGGCTGAGAAGTGGCAGATGGAGTTCAACCCAGATAACCCAGGTTCATTTTGCTAGGTCAAATATGATGGCATAATATAGCATTAATGGTAAGACTCTTGGCAGTGCGGAGGATCAGAGCAATCTTGGGGTCCGAGCCCATAGGACACTCAAAGCAGCTGCACAGGTTGACTCTGTGGTTAAGAAGGCATATGGCATATTGGCCTTCATCAATCGTGGAATTGAATTTAGGAGCTGAGAGGTAATGTTGCAGTTATATAACCTGGTCAAGACCCCACTTGGAGTACTGTGTTCAATTTTGGTCGCCTCACTACAGGAAAGATGTGGATGCCATAGAAAGGGTGCAGAGGAGATTTACAAGGATGTTGCCTGGATTGGGGAACATGCCTTATGAGAATAGGTTGAGCGATCTTGGCCTTTTCTCCTTGGAGCAAAGGAGGATGAGAGGTGACCTGATAGAGGTGTACAAAATGATGAGAGGCATTGATCGTGTGGATAGTCAGAGGCTTTTCCCAGGACTGAAATGGTTGCTACAAGAGGACACAGTTTAAGGTGCTGGGGAGTGGGTACAGAGGAGATGTCAGGGGTAAGTTTTATACTCGGAGAGTGGTGAGTGCTTGGAATGGGCTGCTGGCAACAGTGGTGGAGGCGGATACGATAGGGTCTTTTAAGAAGCTTTTAGATAGGTACATGGAGCTTAGTAAAATAGTGGGCTATAGGTAAGCCTAGTAATTTTGAAGGTCGGGACATATGCAGCACAACTTTGTGGGCCAAAGGGCCTGTATTGTGCTGTAGGTTTTCTATGTTCTCTGAATTACAGTAAGTACATGTACATTAGATAGTTAAATTAGTGCAAAAATACAGAGTAGAAAGGTAGTGTTCATGAGTTCAATGTCCATTCAGCAATCAGAAAAAAACTTCTTGAATCGTTGAGTGTGCGCTTTCAGGCTTCTGTAGCTCTTCCCTGATCGTAGGAATGAGGTCAAGGTAATACCTGGGTGATGTGGGTCCTTAATGGTTGCCACCTTTTTGAGGCAATGCTTCTTGAAGATGTCAATACTACAAAGGCTAGTTCCCATAATGGAGCTCTCTGCAGCTTATTTTGATCCTGTTTTGCAATACCCCTCCATACCAGATGGTGATGCAGCTAGTTAAAATGCTTTCCACCGTACATTCATAGAAATTTGCAAATTGGTGCTGTGACACCACTGATATATCTCACTCCTCTACACCCTCTCATCACCATCTGAAATTCTGGCAACAGTTGCATCAACAAGTTTATAGATGGCATTTGAGCTGTGCCTAGCCACAGAGACAGAGGTGTAGAGATGCTATTACAGATGTTATTTTATTGGCATTCCACTCAACCCTGGAACATCTGGACTGTGAAGATACATACATCCAAATGCTCCTCATTGACTATAGATCCGCATTCAATATTATCCCCTCCTCAAAACTAATGAATAAGCTCCAAGACCGAGGCTTCAATACCACCTTGAGCAAACAGATCCTTGATTTGTTCACTTGTGGACCCCAGTACGTTCGGAGTTGGCAACAAGGTTAAGTACAGTTGCAATGCCATATTTAAGTTTGCCTGTAACACCACTGTTGTGGGCCAAATCAAAGGTGATGTTGAATTAGCATATGGGAGTGAGATTGAGAATTTGGCCAAATAGTGCCATAACAACTTCTCACTCAGTCAGTAAAACCTGTCAGTATTGACCACAGGAGGAGGAAACTGGAGGTCATTATTCCGGTTAGTGCATTAGAGGTGGAGAGAGAGTCAACTACTTTAAATTGCTGTGTCATCATTTCAGAGGATCTGCCCTGGGTCTAACATACAACTACCATTACAAAGAAGGCACAGCAGCACCTCCATTTTCTTAGAAGTTTGCACAGAATTGGTACATAATCTAAAACTTCGATAGACTTCTATTAAGGTGTGGAGAGTATACTGACTGGTTGCATCATGGCCTGGTATGGAAACACCAATACCATTGAATGAAAAGGCCCACAAAAAGTAGTAGACACAGCCTTCTCCACCACTGAGCACAAGGAGCACTGTAGCAGGAGAGCAGCGTTCATCAAGGACCTCCACCATCCAAGGCTATGTTCTCTTTTCATTGCTGCCATCAGGAAGGAGGTGCAGTCCAGGAGCTTCAGATTCCACACCACCATGTTCGTTGTGTAGTTTTTAATTAATTCTATTGTGATTTTTTCCCATTGACGAGTTAGAAGAAGATGAATCTGAGTGTAGTATATGGTGACATTAAGCAGAGGACAATGTACTTTGATAATAAATTTACTTTGTACTTTTGAATTTTAATGGAGTTAAACAGTGAAGGAAAAAAATCAGTTATTAGAAACATACAAAGTCTACAGCACAATACAGGCCCTTCGGTCCACAAAGTTGTGCCGAACATGCCCCTACCTTAGAAATTACTAGGCTTACCTATAACCCGCTATATTTTACTAACCTCCATGTACCTATCTAAAAGCCTCTTAAAAGACCCTTGTTATCATTGCTGGAAATGCAGAGCAACAAATCCTTGTAAGTGAAAATAAAGCTAGTGTTTCCTATGTAATTATCCAAAAATAGTTCCACCTGGGTTAAAAACACTAATGACAACTGGTTTATTTTTTCTTCACCTATTTCTTTCTGTAAACATCTCCAACATATGTACGGAAGCAAATGTAACTACAGTACAGAGGCATAAGCAGACATACCAAAAAATGCCATAGTCCTACTACACTCAGAGCCTGCATAATACCGAGGATGTATTCCTTGGAGGTGGAGTGCTGTGTAAATCAGTACTATGTGGGGTTATTATAACATTATGTAAATGAACATGCATGCCTGATTTTTTTTAAAAAAAAATCAAACTCCAGATATATTATTTTAAATACATACAAATAGGCCTAACCTGTACATGAGTGGAGCAGCAACACATCGCAGTCGCCGCAGAGGGAAGTGGGTGGTGGTCATGTTTTAGAGGAGGGACCCGGCAGTGGGTCTTCTTCAAATAGGCATTGAGATTTGACTGCCTTTTCTTAAGTTTTCTCTCATGAAGCAGTTCTCAGGTTGCAGGTAATCATGTTGAGAAAACCTCCTTGCACCTTACTGCTTTGCTCCCAGTCAGGATCATTATTGATGAACTGGTCCATGATTTATGTGATTATGGTGATGCTAGTGCTGAGGAACTTCGTGGTGAGATCTCTTGTTGGTGTTTGCCCTTCTCCTCTGTGTCCTCAGATTCACTCAGGGTGCATTGCTCTGCCAATTCTCAAAGCTCTTTGTTATTAAGGCTCTCACCATGAGAATGGAATAACTCTTCAACATCACCAGCACTAACATCCTCTAATCCTGCTGCAGTAGCCAGTTCAACTATGTTTTGGATGACTAGTTCCACCTGAAATCCTAGGATGTTGTTGGCATGCTTCTGGTTTCTTCCACATTCCATTCATGCAGTTGGAAGTTGCTTCATCCCAGGCTGCTCTGATACAGCTTTCATGAAGTTGTAGTCTTTCCGAAATTGCCTGGTGGATTGTTTGTCTTGACCTTCTGGTTCCTCTACAAGTTGCTTGAATGTGAGATGAAGGTAGTTGCCTTTAAAATTCAATATTACTCCTTGAGTAATATAGTGTGTTGGGTGGAAGGTAAACCACCTCTACAGGAATGCAGGTCTGAAGCATGTCAAGGTTCTCAGGGTGGCCTGGGTACTATTATTGGAGTATAAAAGTTGCATTGTTTGCTGTGTAACCAAAACTATGTAGTCAGCTTTGAGCTTGCTATTTGCTATGCATGTATCCAATTTAGTAGAATGAAATCTTAAGAATGTAGAAGATAATGGGGTGTTAATGAGAGGTAGCTAAGAGATGTGGATTAGAACATTATTAAGTCAATGGGTAGAAACAATTGTGGCTGATGTACTTGTGGTACGCAACTGTAGACCGATTGGATATGCTAATGCAACTAAACCAGGAGATTGCTATAAAAAATGCTATGTACAAGGATTGGTGGGCAATCAGCAACTAGCTCAATGACTGTCTCAGCTTTGATTTGCAAATTAAAGTTTAACCCTTCTTGAAGAATCTTCTGTGTCTCCTGGTCGTTTGTGGGGCACAAGAAACCACGACAAAACTATCAAGCTCCAACACTTTCAGTTCAAGATCATGCTCCTCACAATACCGCTTCACTGCTGGACAAAAATGTTAAACAAACCAATTTGATACACAATCATAGGCTTTAACTTACCTTGAAACATTGCCTCCTAGCAAGAGTTAACTGGACCTTTGCAGCCTTGAAACTAGATACACGTTCCTCTTCTTGGGAGATTAAAGTATATTTTCCAAGCTAGGTCCATTTCATCCACATTGAAGACAAGCTTAGAAAGATAATCATCCTTTTTGATTATGGCCTTCAATGTTGCTGGAAAATCCTTGGCTGCTTTGCTGTCACCACAAGCCACTTCACCAGAGATATGCATGCTATGGAAGTTAATGTGCTGTTTATATCTATCAAACCAACACATCTTCTTGGATATGGATGAAGATGCTTCTTGCCATTTCCATTATCATCAGCTGGATTAGGGACATGCTTCATTGTGTTTGGTCATCCACCCATATATTTAATCTACTGTACTCATTTTTTCAAGCAAACGGCCTCTTGAACAACTCTACTTCATTGATGATAACTTTGAGGTAGCTGTTGCAGAAGCTTTTATCTCATCTGCATTCTTTATAATTGTTCTGATCGTCAATGTAGCCAATTTCAAAGAGGCACCAACATCAAACTGATGCTCACCAGCTTCCAAATGCTGCATCACTTGCAGTTTCACATTCATGCTGATGTCTTTCCTAGACCTCTTAGAGGTATTACCCTCACTGATAGTTGCAGGCCATTTTCCAGACATTATGGTGAAAAAAATGGTACATATTGGTGAGGGAGCAAGAATGTTTACACACGCAGAGGTGGCAGTGTGTGAACTAATACAGTATGTGATTGGCTGGGTGGCTCAGAGTGCATGCAAAGCACTCTCATTGGGTAATTGAATGTTTACTGTAATGGCA
Source organism: Hypanus sabinus (assembly GCF_030144855.1). NCBI lineage: Eukaryota > Metazoa > Chordata > Chondrichthyes > Myliobatiformes > Dasyatidae > Hypanus > Hypanus sabinus. The sequence continues at coordinate 37,656,508 of NC_082708.1, forward strand.
GCTGCTTGAGAAGTTTTGTGTTGTTTCGAATGAACTGTCATTAAAAAAATTTCCATAAAAAATGAATCAACATTATGCGGGGTCAGAGGGTGATAATTCTGTGCAATTTGTTGCCAGGAGCGGCTGTGGAGGCCAAGTCAATGGGTGTATTTAAGGCAGAGATAGATAGGTTCTTGATTAGCCAGGGCATTAAAGGGCATGGGGAGAAGGCAGGGGAGCGGAGATGACTGGAAGAATTTGATCAGCCCATGACTGAATCGCGGAGCAGACTCAATGGGCTAAATTGCCTTACTTCTGCTGCTATATCTTATGGGGTCTGAATTTACTTTAATTATGATTGGAATGGATACATAATTAGTATCTACCATCAGTAGTAGGCATTCTATAGCTACATGAGGAACTTGGATAAGGTCCACCCTTACTTTAAAATACAACTAGTAGGAAGTAGCAATATTACTTGGATCAGTAATGGTCTATAGCTAACACACTTGAGTTCAACATCTGTTTAACTCAATTGAAGAATGCTTAATTACAAAACTGCAGCATATAAAATACAAGAGTTTATTTAAGGTTGATACATTCTTACACTAACCACATTTACAAAATATCTAAACATATTAATTATAAACAGCAACAATCAAATTGACACCCAAATAATCACCTCCAAGTAATACACATATCAGGGTGCAGCATAAAAGATACAATTTTCACTTAAAGTTTTGTATAATAATCCTACTTGTCAAATAAATTATCTCCTTTCTATACCTCAATGTTACTGTTGTTCTTGATGGTGTGGCATCTTTCTTTAACTGGCTGATAACCTTACTTGGATATTGTACTACCTTCATCTTTACACCTTCTTTTGGACTGTGATCCTACAGGTGAGCTTTTATCTGCTGAAACACCAACTGTTTCAAATTCAGATTCAAGATTTTGTTTTAAGGCATGACCATTAGGACTCTCAATTTGTGTATTTTCTATTTTTCTCTGTTTTTTTAGTACTCTCACTTGCCCAGTGCTCATAAAGAACTTGGGTATTTATCATTGCAAGCTCTTCATCTGGAACCCAATTATCTTCAGCTAATTTTGCAACTTTATTCCCTAATTCGTTATTAAAATCAGTTGCAGTTTGTGGCAACAAAGGAAGGTCTGCTAATTTGGCAACATGGGACTTTTCAAACTTTCTGCTGTCCTTCACACCACTGGCATTAGAACACTCTTCATAAAGTGCCTGTGTATTTATCATTGCAAGTTCTTCATCTGTAACCCAGTTGTCTTCAAATATTTTGGTAAGCTGAGTCCCAAGATAGTTCTTAACATTTTTGGATAAAGTAGTATTGTCTTTTGAACTGGTGATTTGTGTCCTTGTAGGTTTTTCTTTGTCATTTTCACTGACTCCATTTCCCCAACCTTTGATAAGTGCTTGTGTATCTATCATTGCAAGTTCCTCATCTGTAACCCAATTATCCTCAGCTATTTTGGAAATTTCAGTCTTTTTCAAAGTTGATACATGAACAGGTTTACTATTTCCCATTTGAATTGCTTCTTCAGAGTCTTGTGGTGTGACACATCTCCGAGGTGGTCGAAAATTTTTCTGTACAGATGGTGAGACACAAGTGGGAAGGTGAGGCAATGGAACAGGAGAAGGGATTTGAGACAAAAGACTAAATTTTCTTTTCTTCAGCTCTGTGAGGGGTTCAGCAGGTGTAATCTTTGTAGATTTGGATCCATTTTCTGTAGTTGATAGTGTGGGTGGCTTTCTTTTAGCACTTGGTGAAACAAGCTGTCAAAAAGCCAGAAGTTAGAAAATTTTATCAGGAATCACTAAGTCCATGAAAAAACTTCCTGTCAATTTCAGAATTCACAGAATATATTTTGTCTTCTGCCTTACAACCTGTGAGAACTCTATTCTCTAGTTTCTTGTGTACTTTAATTTGTTTCATTTAGTCAAATTATCTAATAAATAAAATGCATATTGTGATTAAACTCTGCTCAGTTTTATTACAGCATATCACAAACTAATGACCTTGTAGATGACTGTTGCAGTGCAATGCAAAACAGAAAGAAGTTAGTTAAATGCCACCAGTCAAAAAAAAATTGAAAACTAAATCACTAGCAAACAGCAGGTAGGTTGATTTAGCAGGTCTCTATGGGTTGTAATTGGAGTGAATGCACCAGGGGACCTTGGGGACAAAGTATGGAGAACCTCAAAAAATGCACAGGTGAGTGAATGCATATTAATATGATTTCTGTCAAGGTCATAATGTGTTAACTTAAATCTCAAAAAATTCCCTGCTCCAATGCTTGAATGCATGATGTCTTGTGCTGAATACAATCACTGTTATCATCCTGGGACAGTGTCAGATTGTTCCTGCAGGAATAGATGATCTAGGCCAATGTATTTGCAGCAATGAGAAACCCTCCCCACGTTCACACCAGTGATTAACCAAGTACATCTTATTTTAAAGTTCAAAGTAAATTTATTATGAAAGTACACCATATACAACCCTGAGATTCGTATTTCTGCGGGATTAGCATCCAATTTTGCCCATGAAACCTCTTAACAATAAAGGTTTTCTATAAATACAAATTATTTAATTTTAGATGACCCTTTAAAAGGATTGCTGACTTGTCAAAATTAGTTTATTCTATGAAAATTGCCGTTTTTCTAACTCTGATTTACTACTGCGTTGTTTTTCTTGATACAGTGCTTAGGTAGGAAGTTAAATCTAGGACTTGAAGGGAACTCAGATTTGGTGTTCTCATGTTCCTGTTTCCCTCCTAGGCAGTAAATGACAAAGGTTTGAGGAAATACTGTTGACTCCATCTTATTGTATGGTGTATGGTGGTGGAGTGAATAAGATGCTCATCAAGTAATTTGTCAAAGATAGTGTTTAGGTTCCTGACTGTAGCTCCATACATCCAATAAAGTGGAAGTTACATTACTCCCTCACACTGCAACCCAATTCCTTGTTGACAAAAATGCTCTTGTCAGGAGAACCATTCATCAAAGTATCAGCCTCTGATCCGGTCTTTCAGCTACATTATGTTGTACTGGCAACTGCAGTATGATTCAATTTCAATGGTACTGTGGTGGACTCCACCAATGGAGATAATACAAATGCAAGAGACTTGGTGTAGGGATAGGAGAAGATTGGTTCAGATAGAATAATTAAATCGTCTTCATTTATGTGTAATTTAGGGACAAATGGAAGCAATGGTTAATCTAGAACAACTTCTCCACAAATAGTAGAAATAGAGTTAGCTAGGGTTTTGTTAGGCGAAATGGATAGGCACTTGAGAGAAAGAGCCTATTGGGCCTGAACACCTCCCTCTGCAACTGGATCCCAGACTTCTTGACTGGGAGACCTCAGTCATTCCAGATTGGGAGCAGCATCTCCAACACCATCACATAGAGCACAGGGGCTCCCCAGGGTTGCGTGCTCAGTCCACTGCTGTTCACTCTGCTGACCCACAATTGTGCAGCAACACACAGCTCGAACCATATCATCAAGTTCGCCGATGACATGACCGTGGTGGGTCTCATCAGCAAGAACGACGAGTCCGCTTACAGAGAGGAGGTGCAGCGGCTAACGGACTGGTGCAGAGCCAACAACCTGTCTCTTAATGTGAACAAAACAAAAGAGATGGTTGTTGACTTCAGGAGGGCATGGAGCAACCACTGCCTGCTGAACATCCTCGGTAGAGATCGTAAAGAGCACCAAATTTCTTGGTGTTCACCTGATCCCTCAACACCAGCTCCATAGCAAAGAAAGCCCAGCAGCGTCTCTACTTTTTGCGAAGGCTGAGTAAAGTCCATCTCCCAACCACCCACCCCCCCCCATCCTCATCACATTCTACAGGGGTTGTATTGAGAGCATCATGAGCAGCTGCATCACTGCCTGGTTTGGAAACTGCACCATCTCGGATCCCAAGACCCTGCAGCGGATAGTGAGGTCAGCTGAGAAGATCATCGGGGTCTCTCTTCCAGCCATCATGGACATTTACACTACACGCTGCATCCGCAAAGGAAACAGCATTATGAAGGACCCCATGCACTCCTCATACAATCTCTTCTCCCTCCTGCCGTCTGGGAAAAGGCTCCGAAGCATTCGGGCTCTCACGACCAGACTATGTAACAGTTTCTTCCCCCAAGCTATCAAGACTCCTCAATACCCAAAGCCTGGAGTGACACCTTGCCCTACTGTCCTGTTTATTATTTACTGTAAATGCCTACGCTTTTTTTGTGCACTTTATGCAGTCCTGTGTAGGTCTGTAGTCTAGTGTAGCTTTCTCTGTGTTGTTTGTTTTTTATTACATAGTTCAGTCTAGTTTTTTGTACTGTGTCATGTAACACCATGGTCCTGAAAAACTGTACCAGCAGTTATGATTGAAATGACAATAAAAGTGACTTGACTTGACTTGAATTTGTGACGCTTTGGTCAACATACAATTCTCTGCAAAAAAAATCTAAAAATTTTAATAAGCTCATATGCCATTTCTGTTGCTCTGAAACCTTCACCCCATGAGCGCCTCAAAGTTTCTTGCAATTTTGCAAGTTTTTTATTGACCATTATCCAGACAAAATGCTGGAGGAACACAACAGGACAGACAGCAATTATGGAAATGAATAAGCAGTTGATGTTTGAGGCTGATATCCTTTTTCCAGGAGTTCCTACTGTATTTTTGTATTTCTGGATTTCCAGCATCTGAAGAATCTCTAGTGCTTATGCCTGCTAAGCAGGTTTTGGGTTATAACATTATTTGAAAAGAGATGATTGGAACTGAACATCCTACAATCACTATTAAATGTTCAAGTTTATGATCTTAGGATGCAAGCGAAATCAATGATAAAACAGTTTACAATAATATTCAACAACTATAGCCATCTTTTTTATGCCATGTTTAACACCAGTCAGTGGTGGTTTTTGCATTCCTAAAAATGGGTTAAGAACTACGCTACATTTCTTCTTGACTTTATGATTGGTCAGTTTCAACACAGTCTAAAATTACTTATGTTTGAACCACGGATGAAATAAAATCTAAAGCTCATAAAACGAACTAAGCATAAAGTGAACAAATGTCATTCAAATCACTGCTGGCTACCCACTTACACAACTTTTCAAATGATAAGTAAGCTACTGGCCGGCTCGTTTCTTTTACAAGCCTTTAAGTTTAACTAAAAGCGTTCCAAGAACAACACCAAGCTTAATTAAAATGAGTTGCCCATGCAGTGAAGCTGTAGAAAACATGGTAAAATAAGCAATCTCTCAAACACTCATTCATTAGCTCCATGAGAGATAATTGATAGAAATAGATTTTGACATTTCAAAACAAATAACTTTGTTAATATACACTATAATTTATTTGCTTTGTACTGTTTAAATGTTAATCATATAAAATAAAAATGCTCACCTGTCTACCTAGAACCTACTTTAAATATATATCAACTTCCACCCAATGACTTGGCCTCCACAGCTGTGCATGTCAATGAATTCCACAGATTCACCACCCTCTGGCATATCTGTTCAAAATGGATGTTCCTCTATTCTGAGGCTGTGCCCTCTGGTCCTAGACGCCTCCACTTTAGGAAACATCCTTTCCACATCCACTCTATCTGGGCATTTCCAAGTGGATACGTTTCAATAAGATGCTCCCTCATTCTTCTAAACAGCACGTACAGGCCCAGAGCCACAGTCCTCGTAGATTAACCCTTTCAATTCCAGAACCTTTCTCATGAACCTCCTCTGGACTCTCTCTGATGCCTCCACATCTTTTCTTAGATAAGGGGCCCAAAGATGCTTATGATACTCCCAAGTGTGGTCTGACCAATGTCTTACAAAGCTCTCAGCATTGCATCCTTGCAACACAAAATGGAAAAGAGTAGTCTATCTTTCACGATGACTGTATCTTTTCCATTGATGCTGCATGGCCTGCTGAGTTCCTCCAGCATTTTGTGCGTTGCTTGGATTTCTAGCATCTACAGATCTTCTCTTGTTTGTGATAGCATTACATCCTTGCAATTTTAAGGAAAGAACTTATAAATAAGAATATTCTACAAGTAAAATCTACCTACAATATTTGCTGGAATACCTTTATACATACCAAGGTGCCACTGATTGAAGTGATACTGGATTTTTTATTGTTCGGAGTAAGTATGTCATCAGAGTCTTTGTTCGACCTTGGAGTACCAATTTTTCCAAGAATAGTCTTCACCTTTTCTTCAGTGTCCTTGACAAAACTCTGTATATTCTAAAGCAATCAATTAAATGATGCACATGTTAATAAATGTAGTATCTGGGCTTAATGATTTTATGGTGGTGTTGTCACCTCCAAAAAGGTCCAATCCTTGGCCAATTTTCCAGCTACACAACAAACCTCAGCAACAGAGTCCCCTGCTGTTTCATTTTCCTCCCAAATCCCAAAGACTTGTTGGTTGCTAAGTTAATTGATCACTGTAAATTACTCCACTGTAGATGGATGGTAGGATGCATGTCTGAAAAGGAGAATGGGTTACAGGATAATAGGTGGAGGAATGGGATGGATGAGATTGTTCAGAGCCGGCATAGACATAATGGGTCAAATTGCCTCTGATGTTGCAAGGAAATCTGAGGAAATATATAACCAGATCCTCTAATTCTTTTGAATGTGGGAGTAAATGAAAGAAACACAAGCAATACTTGGCTGCATGTGAAAATACAATAATGTATTGGCCAAAATGCAGCAGCTGAAATGGTGAAAAAGTGCTTGTTGTCATTACAGAATGAAATTGATAGTACTTCTGGCATATAGACGAGCAAATTGAAAATTTGGAAGTTGCTGTAATTTTTTCACTGCTGTTCTACTGGCTGTGCTGCTTTCTAACTTAACATGGAAATAGCTGGCAAGTTTAAATGGAGTTCAGAAACAGGGTGCCTCTGAATTTAAAAGGAGCATTACAAGCAATACCTGGTGGACTGGAAGTGAAGAGATACTGGATTATCAGAGTTTGTTAATCATTTAAAATTTAAATACTGTTGCAGAAGCCAGCAACCATTACTGTATCTGTAATCTTAAGACTCCATTTTCGGTCCATGCATTTACTTTTTTAAAATCTCAACTAATTTTGATATGGTTCAGGTCAGGATCCGGACATTAGCATATAATAGTTTTCTTTTGAATTATACTCCAAGGTACTCAACTCAGCAACAACTCAGCTATACTGGCAATACCTGAGGAAAGCAGAGTGCGTTTGAAGTGCAGACTCCATTCTAACTGAGCAAGAACTCCTCATAGATCTAGATTACAGATATAGCTGCATATGGTGTCCACTATTTCCCATATTATGCAGCTGACATACATTGCCTGCCCAGCCAAACAATTACAATGCAATTTACTGGGATATTATTGGTCAATATAATATGGATGATAATACAATAACATTTTTTCTTGTTCTGTGTATGAATCAACTTCAGCTTGAGGAAATGGAAGATACTGTCAGCTATGATGACATTTGATCCATCCTTAATATTTGCATGTCAATGGAGACATTATGGTTTAAAAATACATGGACTAATGCCACCATTTTATAAACCAAGATGAAAATTTGTTATATTACACATTCCAGTTTAAAGTGTTTTAGGTTTTTGCAGTTGTATTATTCTAGGCTGTATTATATCTAGGAATTTTCCAAATGCCCCACCTGGACAGAACTTTTTAGTTGAATGTATTTTTCTCGAAGATGTCCATCCTTTGGATTTGCAGAAAAGTTGGAAAGATCCCCAGCTAACAGCACAGGAATACCCATGGAACTCTCTGATGTCCACTTCAAGTTGCTTGCAACAACCAGGGCACTTGGCTTGATAACGTCTTCCACAGCCAGCTGTTTAAAATTGGTCCAAAACTTTATAGCTACTAGATCCTGATTTTCATCAGCCAAATACACAGTTGAAGGTCCATCTACAGTTTAAAACAGACAAATTGATGTTCTTTCCTGGATCCCACAAATGTCTTGCACACAAAATGGGAATATAATATCAGTGCATTACAATTAAGAATAAATCTTCTACATGAGTTAACATTAACTATCATAACAACAGTTTTATATTTTCACTTATCACAATGGATATTGTAGAAGATTTAAATATTCAACTAATGCTCAATTACTGGCCACTTTTGAGTTGTACACACACACACACACAAAAGCACATCAAGCCAATTGAACTTGATTTCCTTCACAATTAATTCTGTTGAACTATTATATAAAAACAGGAGCAGAATTAGGCCATTCAACCCATTGAGTCTGCTCCGCCATTTCATCATGGCTGATTTATTATCCCTCTCAACCCCATTCTCCTACCTTCTTTCCATAACCTTTGAGATCCTTACTAATCAAGGATGTATACCTATTTACTTAGCCTCGCCAGTCATCCATGACAATGAATTCCACAAATCCAAAGTAAAATTTATTATCAGAGTACATGTATGTCACCACATAGACCTCCAGATTCACTTTTCTGCGGACATACTTGGCAAATCTATAGAACAATAACTGTAAACAGGATCAGTGAACTGCAAAAGGATTCACCACTCTCTAGCTAAAAAAATCCTCATCTGTTCTGAGAATGTGCCCTCTGAACCTAGGCCTCCCCACTAAAGGCCTATAAATATTCAAGAGGTTTCAATGGGAACCACCCCCACTCCATTCTTCTAAACTCCAGTAATTACAGGCCCAGAGTCATCAAACACTCCTCATATATTAACCCTTTCATTCGCGGAATCTTTCTCATGAACCTCCCTCTGGACTCTCTATGCCAGCACATCTTTTCCTAGATAGGGAGTGTCAAAACTGCTCACAATACTTCAAGTCTAACCTGACCAATGCCTTATAAAACTTCCTTGTTTTTATATTATAGTCCTCTTAAAATAAATGCTAAAATCACATTTGCCTTCCTTACCAGCAACTTAACCAGCAAGTTAATCTTTAGGGAACCGTACGCAAGGACTTCCAACTCCCTTTAAATCTCTGATTTCTGAATTTCCTCCCCATTTAAGAAATATCTATCCCTTTCTTCCTTCTACCCAAGTTATGACCATACACTTCTCTACATTGTATTTCACCTGCTACTTCTTTGCCCAATCTCCCAAGTCCTTCTGCATACTCCCCATTTCTTCATTGACATACAGCATAATGTGAAAACCACTAGTCACTGGGAGCCAAACCAGAAAGACCCCCTTTATTCCCACTCTTTGCCTCCTGACAGTCAGCCAATCTTCTATCAATGCTGGTATCTTTCCTGCAATACCATTGGCTCTTATCTTGTTAAGCAGCCTCACTTGCTGCACCTTGGCAACGGACCAGAAAATCCTAGTAAACAGCAACCATTGAGTTTCCTTAGATTGTCCTGCTTATTTCTTCAAACAATTCCAACACATTTGTCAGACAAGATTTCCCCTTACGAAACCATGCTGACTTTGGCCTATTAAGTGCATCTAAGTACCCTGAAACATTACCCTTAATAATGGATTTCAACATCTTTTCAACTGCTGAAGTCAGGCTAACTGGCCCTTCTGAAAGAGTGTAATTTTTCAGTCCTCAGAAACCATTCCAGAGTTAGTAATTCTTGATAGATCACTAGTAATACCTCCACAACCTCTTCAGCTATTTCTTTCAGAATCCTAATGTGTAGTTCATTTAGTCCAGGTGACTTATCTACCTTTAGGTCTTTCAGCTTCTCAAGCACTTCTTCCTTAGTAATCCAACCTACAATCACTTTTGTCCCCTGACACTTCTGAATTTCTGGCCTTCAACAGTGAAAACAAACTCAAAATACTTACTAAATTTATCCCCCATTACTACCTCTCCAGTATTATTTTCCAGCGATTTGACACTCAGCTCTATTTTACTGTTTATTTATTTGAAAAAACTTTTGGTATCATCTTTTATCTTATTGGCTAGTTTACCTTCATATTTTGTTTTTTCTCCCCTTATTGTGTTTTTTTAGATTTTTGCAATCCTCTAACGCTGGTTCATTTTTGCAACAATATATGCCCTTTCATTTGCTTTTATGTTGTCTTTGACCTCGTGTCAGCCAGAGTTGCCTCATTCTCCCTTTGGAATATATTTCCTTATTTGGGATGTATCGATCCTGTGCCTTCTGAATTGCTCCCAGGAACTCCAGCCTCTGCTGTTCTGCTGTCATCCCTGATAGTGTCCCCTTCCAATCAACAATGGCCAGCTCTCTCATGCCACTGTAATTCCCTTTACTCCACTGTAATACTGATACATCTGATTTTTGCTTCTCCCTTAACTAGGTTTCAAAACTGCAATCAAACATGTATTATTGAGTTTTAAAGAATACTTTAATGAATCCTCACTTACATGGGCACTGTCCTGATACAACATCAGGTCTTTATTAATCACTTCCAATATTACAACATCCAATATTCCAATAGCGAGGGAGTGCGAAGCGCAGAAACAAATGTCACTCTGATGATTGTACGCTCTAGTATCAATTATTTGGTGACAATAAAGTATAAAAGTATCAGGAAAAGAATTAACAGGGTACCACAGATCCCGACCTTAAGTGACGATGATGTGAAGTGTGCATGTTTTACCTATGATCACCTGGGTTTTCTCTTAGTACTCTGATTTCCTTGACATACCCAAGACATACTATTTGCTTAATTGGCTACTGTAAATCTCCCTTACGGCAAATTAATAGCAAGAAATAATAAAGAAGTTCATGAGCAAATGCGAGAGAAAATAACTGTATGCCTACTTTGGAGGAGGGAAAGAAGAAGGCTTCCTTCCATATTGTTGTGATCGTATCATAAAAGGTAGAATCTAAACCTGAAGGTATGAGTGTGCTCAGTCTGCTGTTTCTCACACTGCTGACACATGGATTCAGCTCAAACCACGTCATCAAGTTTGTGGATGACACAACAGTTGGCTTCATCAACAACAATGATTAGTCAGAGTACAGAGGGGAAGGAAGTGGAGGGGTTGGTAGTCTGGTGTGAAAACAATAACCCAAATCTGAATGTGGAAAAGACCAAGGAAATCATTGGGGGCTTCAGGAAGGTGCAGACAAACCACCCCCTTCTACAAATACATGGTTTCTCAGATTGAGGTAAGTGCACCAAATTCCTGAGAGTTCACATCATGGATGATCTCACCTGGTCCCTCAACATCACCTCCCCAAACAAAACACAGCAGTGTCTCCACTTCCTAAGGAGACTGAGGCAAGCGAGGCTCCCTCCTACCACCCCCTATCTTAACTGAATTTTTACAGCAGCACCATTGAGTGTCCTGACAAGCTGCATCTCCGTCTGGTATGGGAGCAACTGAGCATCGGACTGGAAATCCCCACAAAGGACTGCGAGAATGGCCATGAGGATCATAGGGGTCTCCCCATGACATTGGGGACATCTATCATGAACACTGCAATACACAGGGCCCTTAGCATCATCATGAATCCCAGCCATCCATCCAGCATCTTTTGACTTTCTACCATCAGGCGGGAGACTCTGATGCACAGACAAGACAGACAGGATGGGAAATTTATTATTTCTTTCCTCAAACTATTAGGCTTCTGATCTCCCTGCTGCATCGCATTTGATGTGTCACTGGTTAATCTGTTCTGTACTTAATATTTAATAATTTATGCACTTTACTTTGTTTATTTATGCGTAATTCACCTGCCAATTTTATCCTTACTTTTCTAAGTTATTGTATGTTGTATGTACATACAATTGTGCTTTACACCTTGGTCCGTAGAAACATCTCATTTGACAGTATATCTGTATATAGTTAAATGACAATAAACTTGACTTGAGTAGTAGCTAATCTGTAATGTAACTGAACTAGCCTTTTGAATTGCTTGTTTTCTCGCAGAACTAATTCTATAAGGAAATTATTGTCATGTAATCAGCATTTTGTTCACCAGGAAGACTTTTCGCTCTAAACAGTGCAGATAAACTGATAAATCTCAATCACCAAATTACATCATTTATAGCCTGTTGGTAATTGATTATGGATTGTGATAAGGGCATTTTACCATGCAGTGTCGTCACAAAAAAAAATCAGCAAGTCAGGCAGTATTTGTAGAAAGTGGAAAAAGTTGTGCGTTACAGGTCAAATGCTTCAAGACATGAAATGTAAACTGTTTCTTTGAAGTGCAGCAGGACGAGTGTATTCAGCGTTCTCTTTTAATTTCATATTTCCACCATTTCAAAAACATCTACTCAGTAAGCTATCCAGCAATACTAATAAAATGCTTCCATTGTATCACTGCAGAAAAGTTACGTGCTACTTAAAGACTTTCAAGCTAGGCACTAGTCTTAAACCCATGTTTATGAAGAATTTTTTTAAAAAACTTGAGGCATTTAGTTTATAAACACAATATAATGGCTTCCTTAATCCCAACTCTTATTGAAACAGCAAGGTTAAAACTTTAATTCTCTTTCAGTTTGCAGATTTGTAAACTACTTAACGACTGAGCCACTGGGTGGTAGTTATCTACCATTTTGAGGTGCTTCGAGAGGCTGGTCATGGCACGCATCAACTCTGGTCTTCCACACAACCTCAACCCACTGCAATTTATCTACTGCCAAAACAGATCTATGGCAGATGCTACCCCCGTGGTCCTACACTTATCTCTGGAGCATCTGGATAGTAAAGATACCTATATCAAACTATTGTTTATTGACCACCACTCACCTTCAGTATTATAACTTGAGGAGAACTCATCACTAAACTCCCTTTCTGTAATTGGATATTTGATTTGCTGATCAACTGACCACAATCAGCAACAGTAGGCTATAACACTTTAGCCCGATATCCAATCCCTCTACGCTCATTACTAAGTGGCCAGATTCTGCTTGAAGTTTGCAGATGATTCCATTGTAGACTCTTGAACACATCTTTTGTACTTTAAGATGAACTCTACCTCACAATCAACCTCGCTACGATCTTGCAATTTGTTTAACTGCATCTCACATTCTCTGTAGTTTTACTGTATTCTTCATTGTTATTGTTTTACTTTGTTTCACCTCAATGCACTATAATACTGATGATCTGTAATATCAGTATGCAACACAAGGTTTTCAATGTATATTTCTGCATGACAATAATAAACCAATACCTGTGACTTTCTATTTAACCTTTTAAACGATTGAGAAGGTGCTTAATTGAAGGGATCTTAAACACTTACAATATTCAGAAAAGAAAAAAAATGCTCTGCAGAATAAATATTGAGACAAATAATCTTTTAGGAGTTCCATACATTAATTTGGGTGGCACAGTAGAGATATGTCTCTAGCAAAGGAAGTGTAAGGCACTTCTTCCCTTCGCTAGGCTGCAGGTCACCCTTGGGTAAGATGTAGCAACTGTTTAGTCCCCGGATCAAGGTCACATGAAGCCATGGGAGCAAGTGATGAATGGTTGTATGAGCAGCTGCTGCATATCACAAGTCCTGATTATGCAACCAGAGACACTAGACAGACAATCTCTGATGGGTATTGATAATGGCTGGAGTCACCTGTCTTGGAAAGGCACTGCATTGAAGGTGGCAATGGCAAACCATTTCTGTAGAAAAATTTGCCAAGATCAGTTATGGCCATGGAAAGACCATGATCACTCACATCATACAATATGGCACATTAATGACAATGATGCATTAAATTTTATAATGAGTACCTGTTTTCCCCAAAATGTAGATCACATATCCTGCCAGGTCCACTTCTTTGCAGACAGCTCTAAAGAACTGATCACACAACATACTATATGCGACTGCTTGCCTAGGTTGATAGAGTTGATTTAACACACTGGAAGATGCCTACAAGATTAAAAAAATACACTGTTAAATCTCAGTTTTGCACAGAATGGGTCCATCACTGCCATATCCAATTGGCTCTAAAATGAATTTTTGATTTTAGCCTTTCCTCCTGTTTTGGTTCCCAGCTCAATCAGCAGACAACTACCTGATAGTCCAAAACCAAATTGAAGTTCAAATTTAAGTATCATTCAACCATACACAAATGTAGCCAAATGAAACAGCATTCCTCCAGCACACATGGTTATGATTTCAGAAAACAGTCACAAAGCAAAAAACAGCTCAAGTCCCTGAGCAGCATGTCTATAGAATTGATGACAAGTTGTCCTCATCTAGTTTGTTCTTCCACTGAATGAACACCAGAGGGGTCAGCCCATAATCCAAGGATGGATTCCAGCATGTCCCACAGGGGCTCTCCCACATCACATTGGCGTCTCCTCCCCTGGTCAGCTGCAACAAGCAAGACCTCTGCCTAGTCCTCACTACAACTGAAACAATGCAGCTCTCCTGCCAGTCATGCCAATGAACCAGTGAATTGAACTTGTAGTATTCTATGTTACCAACATCCAACAAGGATTTGCATTCGCAATAAAAACTTCCAAGACAATCACTTACACTACTCATCGGTACATGACAAGTCCAGGTGACAACACAACAACAGCATGCAATAAAACCATCTCCATTGCTATCGAGCAACTTGCTGTTGAGATAATTATGTAGTACTTGATGGTTTTAGTATCCAGCAGTGACTTGTGTGCATGTCACCATCTTACTAAAAATCTATCATCTGCCTTCAGGCTTCCTTGACAGCACTTCCTAAATCCATGACCACTTCCATTAAAAGGAACAAGGTTGAGGGCATACGGGAATTCTACAGCCTGCAAGTACCTTCTCCACATTATAGAACATAACATGGATATTATGTGCTTGGATTTTCAAAAGGCCTTTGACAAGGTGTCACACAAGTGGCAGCTTAAACAAGTGCCCATGGTATTACAGGAAAGATACTAGCATGGATAGAGCATTGACTGATTGGCAGGAGGCAAAGAGTGGGAATAAAGGGAGCCTTTTCTGATTGGCTGGCAAATCTGGTGGTGTTCAGCAGGTATCAGTCTCAGGGCTGCTTCTTTTTTATGTGCAAGTCAAAGATTTAGATGATGCAATTAATGACTTTTTTGCCAAATTTGTAGTCGATACAAAGATAGGTTGAAAGGTAGGTAGTGTTGAGAAAGCAAGGCTGCTGCAGAAGGACTTAGCTTTGGAGAATTGGTAAAGAAGTGGCAGATAGTATATATTGTCAAGAAGTGTATGGTTGTGCACTTCGGTAGAAAGAATAAAAGTACAGACCACTTTCTAAATGGGGAGAAAACTCAAAAATCCATGCTGCGAAGAGACTTAGGGAATCCTGCATGAGTACTTCTAAGGTTAATTTGCAGGTAGAGTCAGTGGTCAGGAATACAAATGCAAATGTTAAAAATCATCGAGAGGACTAGAGTACAAAAAACAAGGATGCAAGTGCTGAGGCTTTATAAGGTACTGGCGAGGCCTTACTTGGAGTAGTAAGAGCAGTTTTGGGCCCCTTATGTAAGGATACGCTGACATTAGAGAGGGTTCAGAGGAGATTCATGAGAATAATTCCGGGAATGAAATGGTTAACAGATGACTGTGTTTGATAGCTTTAGGCTTATACATGTTGGAATTTAGAAGAATTAAGGGGGATCTCATTGAAACCTATCAAATGTTGAAAGGCTTAGATAAAGTGGATGTGGAGAGGATGTTTCTTATGGTGTGGGTGTCCAAGACCAAAGAACACAGCTTCAGAAAAGAGGGACGTTCATTTAGAACAGGGATAAGGCAGATGGTGGCAAATCTGTGGAATCTGTTGCCACAAGCAGCTGTGAAGGCCAGGCCATTGGGTGTACTTAAGGCAGAAGTTGAAAAGTTCTTGATTAGTCAGAGTGTGAAAGATTATGGGGAAAAAGGAGGCAGGAGAATGGGTTGAGAGGGAAATGGACCAGCCATGAGGAAATGGCAGAGCACACCCAATGGGCTGAATGGCCTAATTTGAACCCATGTCTTATGGCCTTAACATTTTGAAGGAAAATAACCATTCCTGGGCCAAAAACCCAACAATACTATGGAAATACTTACGTCCACTTTAATAATCCTACCACTTTCTCAAGGATACAAAGGGATGAGTATTAAATACTACCCTTCCCAAAGATACTCTCCTCTATAAACATATCAGCATGTCGTACTATAATGAGTTTTATTTAAAAGTCACATGTCAAGCATTTGGTCCATAATGATATAGGAGGAAGTTCGTTAACTCAACAACCATTTTATTAGGACAAACACGAAACAGACCGGGCACCATGACCCCTGAGAGTGAACCCAACCAGTCTCATACAGATGGGGGAGGTGACCATCACACACCCCGGTTACAGTTAGGGTGACCCACAAATACACAAGTGAATAACTATATAACCCAAGCTAAAATGTAACACTAAATGAACTGGAACTTCACACCATAATCCCACAAAAGCACTTTAACACAAGAACAATAAACAGTGCTGGTCATTAGAAAGGCAGGGGTGGGCTGGCGACCACACCACCCTCCCCTCCCCTTCCCAGAGCATCACAATAATTTTCTAAATGCACTGCTGCCATCAAATACAATTTGAATACCTTCAACGACTCTAGCCTTGATATATTAGCTCTTAGTGATAACAGATACCTGGAAATACAAAAGTGACCCTCAAGAAGACTACATTATGAGTATTGAATGTAGAAAAGTAGCTCAGAAGTGTTAGTGAATTATAATGCTTCACCCAAGGACTGTTTTGAGTTTGTGGACCAAGTAAAAGGGCCACTTTGCAGAACACTTCTAATCAGAAAAATTTGACCCTAAACTTCTAGCTGCCTGTCACTTGCATTCTCCTATACCACTCCCACTTTGACCTCTTTATGCTTAGCGTCCCATCTGTTACAAGGAAGCTCAATGTGAGCTTAAAGAATAGCTCCTGATTATGTAGCTCTTGGGACCAAATGTCAGACATAAGCATTTCAGATAATTAGCTAGTTTTTGTCGGATTGGAGTTCTAATTCAAGGTCATCTAACTGAGCTCAGCTTATCCTCACTGATCTACAAAGATTTCAAGTATGCTCTTTTGCTTCAGATTTTTTCAAAGTACTATGTTGTGCCTCTCCGAATGGGGAAAAGAAAAGAGAATGCTAGAAATCTACCTTGGTTCATTCATTGATTAACTGGACAATTGTGAAAACATCAAATCACGTGGACCACTTTAGTTCTCTGCGTTATCATTTGTATTTTCTTTGTTCTCTCCACTTTTTCCCCTTTCTACAACTCATTAATAACATTTATATCAGAATTTCTTCCTACAACACGCTCACATCACAGCTAAATATTAAACTGAATGTAAAAAACTAAATTACCTGCAGCTGTTGGTACCTGGTTTTCTTTGTAGCAGTCAACTGCAGATCAACATAATTATGCCGACCCTTGCATGATGCAGCAGATAGATAATAGATCAGGTATCTTCTACCCTCTTTTAGCAGGGAACGTAATTCAGCAATTGGGCGCCAGATATTTAACATATAGACTATTTGGAAGAAATATTATCTTGTTAGTGTTTGTCAGAGTCCAATTAATTTAAATATTTTATGAATAAGGCAAAGAGCAAGTAGTTTGTGAGTTATCTTTTTAAAGAAATGCTACAGCATCACTTTTCCTACACTATTTATTGTACTAAGCTTGGTACCACCTACCATATGGCTTCTGATCATTAATATAGGACATCAGCAATAATTATGTTAATAAATGTATTATAATCAAGATAAAACAATAATTAAACACCACTTCTCTGGCGATCCACTGGTTTCAAGAATGACTTCCTTCCACTTCAGTTTGAGGAAGTGGGGGTGGAATGATGAGGTTAATGTGGGGCTGCAGAAACTGCAATAGATGGAACAAGAATTGTCTGATGGAATGAAGAGACTTGCACAACACAACTTCACAGGGGTTGTGAGCCCCAATGAAGTCAGAGAGATACAGCAAGGAAACAGACCTATTGAGCCTGTGTTGATCATCAACCACCCAATTATATATATCAATTCTTCATTAATCCTATTTGTATTTTTCCTATGCCCTCAGCAACTCCAAGATTCTTTCATTAGGGACAAACTTCAGTGATCAATTAACCTACCAACCAGCATGTCTTTGGGACTTGGGAGAAAATTGGAGCAGCTAGAAGTTTACATTGCCATAGCCAAACATGCAAACTTCATGCAGAAAATTCCCAAGGTCAGGGATGAACCCAATTTCCTGCACTGCAAGTTAGCAGCTCTAATAGCTGTGCAGTACCACCAATGAGTTTCTGCAGCCAGCCACATTTTAGAACACAGTTGCCTTTACTTGGCAGAGGCCAGCTCTTTTGTTTGAACAAACTTAATATTTGATAAAGAATATTTACTCAGCATTTTCCATACTTTACTTACTTTTAAGGACATTTAATGCAATTGAAACAGTTAGCTTCTCACTGATACTATTTCAAACATTTGACTGAATAATACCATTACCATAACAATAAACACAAAATGCAGTGGTAACATCTTGCCACAAAAAGAGACAATGGATCGACATGTTGGAACAGAAACAGGAATCTGAATTAAAATGTTAGGCCACCATGAAGTGGTGCTTTTGGTGAATTGAAAATTACTGAGATCAAGAGCACAAGAAGAAATCAATGATTTGGACTACGGGATTAATGGATTTGTGGCTAAATTTGCCAATGACACAAAGATAGGTGGAGCAGTGGGTAGTGTTGAGGAAACAGAGAGCCTGCAGAGAGACTTAGATAGTTTAGGGGAATGGGCAAAGAAGTGGCAAATGAAATACAATGTTGGAAAGTGTATGGTCATGCACTTTGGTGGAAGAAATAAACAAGAAGACTTTTTTAGATGGGCAGAGAATTCAAAATGCAGAGATGCAAAGGGGCTTGGGAGTCCTTGTGCAGGGTATCCTAAAGGCTAGCCTCCAAGTTGAGTTGGTGGTGAAGAAGGCGAATGCAATGTTGGCATTCATTTCTAGAGGTTTAGAATACAAGAACAGGGATGTGATGTTCAGGCTCTATAAGACACTTGTGAGACCACACTTGGAGTATTGTGTGCAATTTTGGGCTCCTTACTTTGGAAAGGATATACTGACATTGAGTCCTAACAAAGGGTCTCGACCCGAAACGTTGACAGTGCTTCTCCTTATAGATGCTGCCTGGCCTGCTGTGTTCCACCAGCATTTTGTGTGTGTTGTTGTTTGAATTTCCAGCATCTGCAGATTTCCTTGTGTTTACTGACATTGGAGAGGGTTCAGAGAAGGTTCATGAGAATGATTCCAGGAATGAAAGGGTTTCTGTATGAGGAACATCTGGCAGCTCTTGGGCTGTATTCCTGGAGTTCAGGAGAATGAGGGGGGAATCTCATAGAAACATTCTAAATGTTAAAAAGGCCTGAACAGATCAGATATGGCAAAGTAATTTCCCATGGTTGGGAAGATAGGACAAGAGGGCACGACTTCAGGATTGAAGGACGCCCATTTAGAACAGAGATGTGGAGAAATTATTTTAGTCAGACGGTGGTAAACCTGTGGAATTTGTGGCCACGAGTAGCTGTGGAGGCCAAGTCATTGGGTGCATTTAAGGCAGAGATCGATAGGTTCTTGATTAGCCAGGGCATCAAAGAGCACGGGAAGAAGGCAGGGGAGTGGGGTGACTGGAAGAATTGGATCAGACCATGATTGAATGGCAGAGCAAAGTAAATGGCCAAATGACCCACCCACTTCTGCTCCTATATCTTATGGTCTTATCTTAAGAAGTGTCGCGGATGTAGGTGTGAAGGGACTGAACCAAGGGGGATAGAATAGAGTTGAGGTATTAGGATACGAGTTCAATGAAGCAGGAACAGGCAGAGTCAGTAGGACAGTCAGGTTTGTGGATCCTAGGTAGGAGGTAGAAGCGAACATTACCATAAATTTATTAAATAATGTTTAACTCCCATTGTACACTCACCAGCATTATTATCATGGCTTTTGTAGTCCACAATGCATAATTTCCACAATGGGACGACATTCCTTTTTACACAGCTATCGTTATCATGAGCATCCTCTAATGCTTTTCTGAATCGAGCCTCTATCCAGACCTGTTGTTTTTCTTTTAACAATTGTCTGTAATTATTCAGAGCTTTTAACTGCTGTTCAGTAAAACAAGCCTGCAATGTCAATGTGATATATATCAATTATTTTAAGGAATATCATTAAAAATCACAACATTTAGAGATAAGTCAATCAATAATAACCTGCATGCTTACACAGAAACCCATTTCTACTGAAAAATGATCTTAATGCAATAGAGAAATTGGTGAGGAAACACCCAGATAAAGCTTTGCTTCAACATAATGGGTATCAATTTAGGCTCAAGATATTGTGGTGAGAATTCAGTGCATAATGACGGACAAGGAAGCAAGTTAAACTGAATAACCGTTGTTATTGTGATAAACACAAAAACAGACCGGGCACTATGACCCAGGGAGAGAACCCCTTCTATCACATACAGATTAGGGAGGTAATGATCACAAACCTTGGTTACAGTCAGGGTGACCCACAAACACATGTGCGAATAACTGTATAACCCAAGCTAAAACGTAACAATAAATAAAGTCGAACTTCCCACCATAATCCCATGAAAGCATTTTAAAACAAGAACAAGAAGCATCGCTGGTCATTCGAAATGTAGGATGTGGGTTGTTGACCACCATGCCCCCCCTCATCCGAGTGTCACACTACCCCTGCCCAAGGGGTCAGCCACCTTTGGCAACCCGAGTCCATAACAAAGTCCAAAAGTCCCAGTGGTACTTCATGCTGCTGCCTGGGGTACTGGGGGTTTTCTGGATTTCACATCCCCCTCCCCCAGGGGAGACACTCTTTGGTGAGGCAAGAAGCAGGGCACAGGGAGTGTCACTTCCTTCCTTCTGACTCACAGGGTTGGTGGGAAGCAAGGGTTGATACCATGCGAGCCGGTCCCAGTGCAATATGACTACCTTCCACCACTCAGGCAACTGCACCTGATATACCACATCGGAGATGCAGTTGAGCACCTCTTCCAGTGGTTTCCCAGCTTAGGGGATAGCCCCTTCCTCTGGGAGGGGCAGTAGACCCATACTGGGGCCCCCTCCATGTACTGCTAACACTAGCACTCTAGACTGGTGGCCCAAGATTGGTTTGAGACATGCAAGCACTGCAGCGGTACGCAAACAGCTCCATTTCTGCCTGTACCCAAGCCAAAAATGTTTGCACAGCTTGCCCAAAGTCTTTGCAACCCCAAATTAGCTCGCCCTGACCAGCCCATGTACCAATTGCAGCACCGTGGTGGAGCCCCCAGGGGGCCACCAGTTGCAAATGTCTGTCACTGTTAGAAAACTGCCAAATCGTTATTCATCTTTTAACATTAGAAAATTAATTAATATTATTTATACTTCTTCATCTAAAATACCAGAATGTGTTATTTCTTTAGATGCTGAAAAAGCATTTGATAGAGTTGAATGGCCATATTTATTTACTACAATGCAACAATTTAATTTTAGTTCAAAATTTATATCATGGATTAAATTAATATACCATAAATCTTTAGCTTCGGTTTTTACCAATAATCAAAGATCTCCTTTTTTTCAGCTATTTCGTGGTACAAGGCAAGGTTGCCCTTTAAGTCCTTTACTATTTGACATCGCTTTAGAACCGTTGGCTATAGCTATTCGTGAATCACCTAATATTCTGGGTATTACCTATGGGGAGAGGACGTATAAAGTATCATTATATGCTGATGATTTGTTATTATATATATCTGACCCTGAAAGATCTATCCCTGCTATTTCGTCTTTGCTTGCTCAATTTAGTAATTTTTCTGGTTATAAATTGAATTTTAACAAGAGTGAAATATTTCCATTAAATATGCAAGTTCCAATTTATAAACATTTACCATATAAAATTGTTACAGATTATTTTACTTAAAATTACTAAAAAACAAAGATTTATTTGAGGTTAACTTTTTATCTTTAATTGATCAAATTAAGCAACTTGCTATTAGGTGGTCTCCACTATCTTTGTCATTGGTTGGTAGAGTTAATGCTATTAAGATGATGATACTACCTAAATTCTTATATTTATTTCAAGCATTACCAATTTTTATTCCTAAAGCTTTTTTTGATACTATTGACCCTAAAATATCTTCTTACTTGTGGCAGAACAAAAATCCTAGATTGGGCAAAAAATATTTACAGAAGCCTAAGAAGGAGGGTGGCTTGGCTTTACCAAACTTAAGATTTTACTATTGGGCAGTTAATATACGGTATTTAATATTCTGGACACAAGAATTGACTATAGCTACTTGCCCACAATGGGTAAATTTGGAATATAAATCTGTGCAAGATTTTTCACTGATTTCAATCTTAGGATCTTTACTTCCTTTCTCTTTATTCAAATTGAATAAACAGATAACTAATCCTATAGTCAGATATACATTACAAACTTGGTTTCAATTTCGTAAATTTTTTGGTTTGAATAAATTTATTTTATCATGTCCTATAATATCTAATTATTTTTTTCGGCCTTCATCTATGGATCAAGCTTTTCTTTTATGGAAAACAAAAGGTATAACATGTTTT
Source organism: Hypanus sabinus (assembly GCF_030144855.1). NCBI lineage: Eukaryota > Metazoa > Chordata > Chondrichthyes > Myliobatiformes > Dasyatidae > Hypanus > Hypanus sabinus. The sequence continues at coordinate 37,679,052 of NC_082708.1, forward strand.
CGTGATCTGTTTCTGGATGATAACATTATGTCCTTTGAACAGCTATCTAATAAATATAATTTACCTAAAACCCATTTTTTTTTAGATATTTGCAAGTTAGAAATTTTTTGTATAATGAGTTACGGTCTTTTTCGAAAGAATGTCCATTGGACATAACAGAAAGAATTTTAGCCCTTAATCCTTATCAAAAGGGTTTAGTAGCCATCATTTATAAGATGATCATGAATTTACAGTCAGATGTATCAGAAAAAATTAAGAAGGAATGGCAAGAAGAGTTGCATTGTCCTATATCTACTGAGCAATGGGAAAAAATTTTATTATTGGTAAATTCGTCCTCTATTTGTGCTAAACATGTCCTAATATAATTTAAGGTTGTACATAGAGCTCATATGTCTAAGGATAAACTGGCTCGATTTTATTCTCATCTTAATTCAACCTGCGATAGATGTCATTCTGATGTTGCTTCATTGACTCATATGTTGTGGTCTTGTCCTTGTTTACAAAATTATTGGAAAGATATTTTCAGTATTATTTCAAGAGTTTTAAATATCAATTTCCAACCGCATGCTTTTACTGCAATTTTCGGTTTACCAATGACAGATAATAACCGTTTATCCGCTTCATCTCAACGAATGATTGCATTTGTTACATTAATGGCTAGAAGATCTATTTTATTGAATTGTTAAGAAATTAATCCTCCAACTGTATTTCAGTGGTTTTCTCAAACTATCTCTTGTTTGGGTTTAGAAAAAATTAGTGTGGTCTTTGATCCTTCCGTTAAATTTGAAGAAACTTGGAGACCATTTATTCAACATTTTCATATGAGTTGAACTGTCTTTTCCTAAACTTTACTTATATTATCCTTAATTATTTGGATGGAGGTTCAGAGTTATTGGCACTACTGTATATGTACGTAATATTATTCAATGGCCCATGTTGGTTAGTGTTTTTTTTTGTTTTTTTTTCCTTTTTTTTTGGGGTCTTTCTTTTTTTTTTCTTTTTGCTTCTTTGTTCATTAATGTTCTGAGTTTGGGAGGTTATATATTTTTATTATTATATATCTGAATGTATATTTAAACTATTAATTATGTACTCTCAAACACCTTGTATTCATGTTTCATTTATGTTTGTTTACAATTAATAAAAAGATTTAAAAAGAAAGAAAGAAAACTGCCATCGCTGGCACAGCTACCCATCACACCCCCCCCCCAGTGTTCCCCACTGAGAGAATAGGGCTTTGTTTTCTGGATCCAGGGTGGAGACCTTGCCCACTCCGGCCACTGTCCCACACGCGGCCACCTCCTCACCTGAACCAACACTGGATCACTCACCCACTTGCTACGCAGCTGTTGGTCAATGGTAGGGAGGTCTACATCCACACAGGCCCCCCAATGGGACAGCAAATCCAGCTCGATGATGCTGGATTCCTGGATGTTGACTAGCTACACCTCATGCCCCACTATATTTTTCCCTACTGTGATGTACAGCCACCTCTACCCAGTCATCGGCGGACAGTTGCCAGTGACTGTAGCTAGCTGGACTGCAGTCATTGTCCACCTGGGCAGGTATGGCTGGTCCATGTTGGGGAGGACACCTGGATGGATGATGATTAACCGTGTCCACCAATGCACAGTATCTAATGCCCTCTCCCATGCAGTCCATGAACAAGCCTTGCTCTTCCCAAATGACCCACCTGTAGAAGCAACAACTGAAGGATTCTGCTGGAGGTCTCAGGTGGTGCCACCCCCTTGCGTTTTCCAATGGCTGTACTGGGCTGTGGCATGGTGAGGTAATGGTGTGAGGTAGTCCAGGGCCACACGGCCTGCCTCATCACACCGGCAGCAGAGATCATTTCGTGGCTTGTGGCGGGATCAGCAAGGCACTGGTTAGGCCTTTCTCGCGGCATTCGGGGCAATGCTGCAACACTTTGGAGAGGCTAAAATTGCTTCTGCCCTCTCTGCCTCTGTCAGCACCTTGTCCAACAACAATGGCAATGACAGGCGAAGATGCTGCCAAAGGCACTCCAATGTTAGCGCCCTTACAAAGGTGTGGAGGGCAAGCTCTTCTTGGGCCACGAGAGCGAATTAAGGATAGCTATGCTGAGCAGTGGTTGAGATCTGCTGCAAATGCCCCCACAGGCTTTCTCCTATACAACACTGTCTGCTGCACAGTTCTTCACTCATTGCTTCCTCATGGCCTCCGCTTGAAGCGCCAATATAAGGGCTCTGTAGTCATGCTGCTCAGCTAGCGTTAGGTCAAGGAGGGCTCGCAGGGCACCCTCCTCCAGTGCCAGGGCAAAGTGAACCACAATCTTGGTGGGGCTCCACCTATTATGCCATGCAGCAAGTTTGACGTGCCAGGTAAGGCTCCAGGCAGCTCGTACCATTGTATCTAGGGAGCTTCAGGATGGACCCCACGGCATGAATTGTTGACGTCTACTGGTTTTCCTCTTGGCCCCGTGGTGTTGGTGCTTTCTGTCTGCGATGTTGCTCATTATCCCATGGCTGCAGCATCTTGGGTTCCCTGGTGCGAGCCAAGAGGGAGATGAAGGGTTGCGCTCTGTCATAACTCTGGGTTGGGGAGACTGGGTACGCTTGCCCTGTGGGGTTTCCTGGGAAGGCATGATACTTGGTTCTCAGGTCCTCTCTCCAGGACTAGCCTCATGAGCCTAGTCTATCTAATATCGCAGCTCTTCAATCTCATTGTCAATTTCTAATCACACTCCTGAAACCAATGTAGCGAGCATTTGGTTCATGACGACAGATGAGTAAGATCGTTTAACTCAACAACCATTTTTATTGTGATAAACACAAAAATAGACAAGGTGTTACGAGCTGGAGAGAGAACCCCCATATTCACATACAGATGGAGAAAGCAATAATCACACACTCCTGTTACAGTCAGGGCAACCCACAAACACATATACAAATAAATACACATATATAACCCAAGTTAAAATGAACTTGAACTTCCCACCATCATCTCATGGAAGCATTTTAACACAAGCACAATAAACAGCGCGGTCATTAGAAATGCAGGGGTGGGCTCTCAACCACACCCCCTTCCCTCCCCAGAATGTCACACTATTAAAAATCCAAACTCAAGCTCCATAAAGAAAACAAGGAGAAACATGACTTGAACATTAGGGATTATCATAATATTTGGAATTCCCTTACCGGGAAAGCTGAAAATATACCAACCAGACTGCACTGAATTCAGTACTTAAGGCAATCAGTCTTTCTAGTTTCATTTCCAGATTTTTCAGTCTCTCCTCTCATAATCTGATTTGTCATTGCCCATTTATTCTTCTAGTCATACCTTTATTATTCACTTTCATTCAACCAGCACCACCACTTGGGCCATGCATCTGAGCACTTAAGCTTGATGCATTCACAACCATATTTAGCCAAAAGTGGGCTGACACACCTCAGTTTTCTCTTGAGATCACCGCCTTTACAGAATCAAATTTCAGCTAATTTAATTAACTCCATTTAATATGAAGAGCCATTTAAGAGCACTTGAAATGGCAAATGCTATATAATCAGACTACATCCCAGCTGTACTAATTAGGTTAACCAGAATTAAAAGAATCAAGCCAAGCTGACAGAATAAACAGTAAATATGACAAAAATCTGACAATATGGAAAATCATTCAGACAAGGAAAACAAAGACAAATTATATGTAAGAAAATATATGCTTAACAGTCAAAATACAACAAAATGTCTTAAGCCATTGCAAACAATGGCATTATCAATTACTTGATTGCACATTGCCAGTGTTAGTGTTAGCTTTTTTCAAACTTGAAGCACAAAAACATTACTGTTTGCATCGACTTCTGTGAGCCTGACTGGCAGATCATGCAATTTTTTTTGGCTTTGAAACTGTGACACACCAACAGAAAGATGCCGCTTTGTATGTGATTAGCACTAGACATTGCACTGTTGCAAAGTTTACACTCTGCAGATCATATTAGTTTACTGTCAGATACACAGAGGTGCAATAAAATCTGTTCCCATAAAGCTCACAGAATAAACAGCATAAATAGCGCAGAGCACAAGACAAGTCAATGGTACGAAGATTAGTACTGCAAAACTGTCAAGGCAATAATAACAAAAGTGGTAGAATTGAGGGCACAAGAAACTGGCAGCATCATCAGGAAGGCGATGAGAAAGAGGTGATTGGTTCTGATAACAGTGGTAGTCTGGGTTTTCAAGGGAAAGCACTGACCAGGATGGAAGGTATTCTTGACGATACTATAACAATGCCCTGTGAAGATGGAACTTGGGTCCCACACCACCAGGTTCAGGAAGATATTACCCCTTGACAATCAGGATCTTGAACCAGTGTGGATAACTTCACTAACCCCAACACTAAACTGATTTTATAACCTATGAACTCACTTTCAAGAACTCAACATTGTGTGTTTTGTATATTATTTATATTATTATCATTTTGTTTTTCTTTTATATTTGCATAATTTTTTGTCTTTTGCACATTGGTTGTTTGTCTTGGTTTTGTGTAGTTTTTCATAGATCCTATTGTAAACACTGACAAGGAAATGAAATCTCAGGGTAATACATGTTGTCCTGCTGAAAGATGAATTTCCTCCCCAGAGTAAGCTTTCTGCCAGATCCTAACAGGTTTTCATCCAGGAACTTTCTGTATTTAGCAGCATTCATCCCTCCATCAATCCTGTCCAGACTTCCAGTCCCTGCTGCTGAAAAGCATCCCCATAACATAATGCTACCTCTACCATACTTTGCTGTCGGGATAGTGTTACCTGGCTGATATGCAGCATCAGAATTGTGCCACATGTACTGCTTAGTGTTGAGGCCAAAAAGTTCCCCATTAGTCTCATCTGACCACAAGAGTTTTTCCTCATATCGCTACAGAATTTTCTAAGTGACATTTGTAAAGTCTTTACAAGAAAGGATATGCATTTTTTCCAAGCAGTACTTTAAAAAAAAAAGCAGCAGGGAATGGAAATCTGGTCAGATTTATTTATTTATTTATTTTTTAAAAGCCCTCCCTACCACTAAGAAAATCTACATGGAGTGCTGTCTTAGGAAAGCAACATCCATCAGCAAAGATCCTCACCATCCAGGCCATGCTCTCCTCTCTCTGTTGCCTCACTGGAGCCTCAGGACTCACACCACAAGGATTAGGAACAGTTATCAACCCTCACTGCCTTAATGAAATGTTCCCACAACCTATGAGTTCACCTTCAGGAACTCTTCATCTCATAATCTATTTATTACTTATTGATTATTATTACTTTTTGTTTGTTATTTGCATAGTTTGTCTTTTTCATGTTGGTGCTGTTTTTCATTAAAACCATTTTGAATCTTGGATTTACTGTGTATGCCTGGTCCTTGATCTTCATGGTATAATAACTTAGAGTAGGTACCTACATATGCAAAAGGAAACAGATGGAGTACATGTATTTTTACCTCAACAGATAATGAATCTGAAGAATTCAGGACTGCTTCATACAACTCTTTCCCATCCTGAAGCATCATGATTTGTTGCTCACTTAACAACTGCACTTTGTGTTCCCTCTTTTCCTTCTCGTTAACTTAAAAAAAAACAAGAATTTTCAATGTCAACCATACATTTTCTTAAATTTTAAAGGAGCACATCTTGTCTGTCACAATCAGATTAGAAAGATTTGTAAATCTTTACTATTCCTTTGTTTCTATATTTAATTACAATAATTATATTCCACTAGGTACATGTTCATGCATATGTAAACACTCATCAGTGGGTATTTATCCTTGCACTTTGCGAGTAATTTTATTTTCATTTGTCTTCCAGGACAGAGTTGTCCAAAGCAAGGTCTAACAAAAATCTTGTTGTTTCAGAAGTTCACCAGGCTGATATTGGTATAATTTCCTAATACTGATATAATTTAGGCCATATTCCCTAAAATATCAAGGTGATAGATAATCAATATATACCAAGTCATGGGAGATTTTTAACATGCACTTACTGAATAATTTACTTCGGTATTCACTACGGAAAAGGACCTTGGTGATTGTAAGGATGACTTATAGTGGTCTGAAAAGCTTGAGCATATGGACATTAAGAAAGAGGATGTCCTGGAGTTTTTGGATGGCATCAAGTTGGATAAGTCACTGGGACTGTATGAGAAATACCCCAGGCTACTGTGGGAAGCGAGGGAGGAGATTGCTGAGCCTCTGGCAATGATCTTTGCATCATCAAAGGGGACAGGAGAGGTTCCAGAGGATTGGAGGGTTGCAGATGTTGCTGTCCCATTATTCAATAAAGGGAGTAGAGATAGGCCAGGAAATTATAGACCGGTGAGTCTTACTTCAGTAAGTTGATGGAGAAGGTCCTGAGAGGCAGGAATTATGAGCATTTGGAAAGGCATAATATGATTAGGAATAGTCAGCATGGCTTTGTCAAGGGCAGGTCGTGCCTTACAAGCCTGACAGAAATTTTTTGAGGATGTGACTAAATACATTGATGAAGGTAGAGTAGTACATGAAATGTTTATGGATTTCAGCAAAGCATTTGATAAGGTACCCCATGTAAGGCTTAATGAGAAAGTAATGAGGCTTGGGATCCAAGGGGACCTTGCTTTGTGGATCCAGAATTGGCTTGCCCACAGAAGGCAAAGAGTGGTTGTAACGGGTCATGGAGGTTGGTCAAAGAGTGGTGTGCCTCTGGGATCTGTTTTGGGACCCCTGCTCTACGTGATTTTTATAAATGTCCTGGATAAGGAAGTGGAGGGATGGGTTAGTAAATTTGCTGATGACACAAAGGTTGGGAGTGTTGTGGATAGCGTGGAGGGCTGTCAGTGGGACATCGATAGGATGCAAAACTGGGCTGAGAAGTGGCAGATGGAGTTTAACCTTGATAAGTGTGAGGTGGTTTATTTTGGTAGGTCAAATATGATGGCAGAATATAGCATTAATGGTAAGACTCGTGGCAGCGTGGACGATCAGATGGATCTTGGGGTCCGTGTCCATAGGACACTCAAAGCTGCTGTGCAGGGATGACTATGTGGTTAAGAAGGCATACCATGCATTGGCATTCATCAACCGTGGGATTGAGTTCAAGATCCAAGGGGTAATGTTACAGCTGTATAGGACCCTGGTCAGACCCCACTTGGAGTACTGTGCTCAGTTCTCATCACCTCATTACAAGGACGATGTGGAAACTATAGAAAGGGTGCAGAGGAGATTTACAAGAATTTTGCCTGGATTGGGGAGCATGCCTTACAAGAATAGGTTGAGTGAACTTGGGCTTTTCTCCTTGGAGAGATGGAGGATGAGAGGTGACCTGATAGAGGTATATAAGATGAGAGGCATTAATTGTGTGGTTAGTTAGAGGTTTTCTTCCCCAGGGCTGAAATGGCTAAGACGAGAGGGCATAGTTTTAAGGCCCTTGGAAGTAGGTACAGAGGAGATGTCAAGGGTAAGTTTATTTTTATTAAACACAGAGAATGGTGAGTGTGTGGAATAGGCTGCTGACAATGGTGGTGGAAGCGGAAACGATAGGGTCTTTTAAGAGACTACTGGATAGGTATATGGAGCTTAGAAATTACCTAGGGTTACACATCGCCCTCTATTTTTCTAAACTAAGTACATGTTCGGCACAGCATTGTGGGCTGAGGGGCCTGTATTGTGCTGTAGGTTTTCTATATTTCTATGTTGATGCTTTGTCCTGACAGGGACAAAGAGTGGGAGAGTATTACTACCCTGGGAGTGAAAGACATGTGCCAGTTTTCCATCACAGTGAAGGCAGAGGGAAGGCAAGGGCAGGACTGAGCAGTAGTTCAATTGGGAGCCTCTGGTGATGATATTTCACAAGCTTACAGTAACCTGACTGCTCTGAAGACAAACCAGTTATCAGAATTGAGTGCTGGAGAAGTGGCAGCTGCTCAGCGAGATGACCCAGGCATTGGTACCATTTGGTCAGCGGTCGAAAAGGGAGACATGGTCCAAACGGAGAAGACGAAACACACTGTGGTGCTTCCATTACTGAGAGAATGGCCCAGAATGGAGTTGAGGAACCAAGCCCTATATCAGGTCACATCACCTCTGGATCGGCCTCTGTGTTCCCAGCTGGTTCTGACTGAGAAGTATCCAAGGATTGTATTGAAGTCACTTCATGATGATTCTAGACATTTGGGGGTTGGAAAGACCTATGGATTGTTCAGAGATTGAACCTACTGGCTCCGAATGAAACCGGAGGTCGAAGAGTACTACAAGTCATGTATTCAATGCATACAAAGGAAGCCGCTGCCTACGAGGTGCTCCGTTGTCCCACATGCAGAGTGCAGGGCCCCTTGACCTGGTGCGTATGGATTTCCTGTCAATTGAGTCAGATGCCAGAAACATGGCAAATATCTTCGTCATTATGGATCACTACACCAGATATGCGCAAGCTTTTCCTACCAAGAATCAGAGGGTGTCCACAGTGGCCAAAGTGTTATGAGAGAAGTATTTTATTTATTATGGTCTCAACAGGCAGATACATAGTGATCGGGGACGGGATTTTGAGGGTAGGCTCATACATGAGTTACTGAGCATGCTTGGAGTTGAGAAGTCAAGGATTATGCCTTATCACCCACAGGGTGATCCCCAGCCACAGAGGTTTAATTGGACCTTGCTAGACATGCTTAGAACCTTGGAAATCAGCAAGGAGAACAAGTAGCGTCAACATATTGCTACAACTGTACACAAAATGAAGCTACTGGGTACTCGCCATATTATCTGATGTTTGTGTGCAAGGCGAGTTTGCCCATTAACCTTTGTTTTTGGACTGGTGAAGAAAGCCTTCCACCGAAGACTTATCTGAAGTATGTGCCTGATATGAGAAGGGTGCTAAAAAGGCTTATGCATTAGCTGAGGTCAGGCTGCCAAGCTGAATAAAAGAAATAAGAGGAGGTATTATCAAAAGGTTAGATTCTCTCAATTCATGCTGAAAGACCGAGTCCTCATAACGAATTTGGGGCTACCTGGGAAGCATAACTTAGCTGACTGATTATGTAGTGGAGAGTCAGATGCCGAATGTACCAGTTTTCCAGGTGAAACGTGAGGATGGCAATGGGCCTGTCAAGATTCTCCATTGGAACCAATGTCTGCCTCTGGCACAAGAGATACGGGTTGACCCAGAGCCCGACCTGGAGTCTACACCGAGTAAGAGGACTGCTGGAATTGGTGCTTGCTTTCAAAGAAGCACCTGATAGTCTCAGCCAATCTTTGTAGCCTTTAGATTCTCAAGCCTTTTCTTTTAAGAGCTATGTGATGTTAATCAGCTAGAGGTGCTCTTAAAACAGAGCTCTTAAAATGAGGACCACCACAGGACTACAGAGTGACCCTGTGTAGACACCCAAATTACATTGTGGACCAAGTGGTTTCAGCGACATTTACTATAAAAATCTTCTGCAGATGTGATACTTCTCAGATGCACAACTTGGATCATAGAAATGAACTAGAAGTAATGAGGAAATAATGCACAGTGGTACAACGACACAGCTAGTAAGAAGCATTGCTACTTCAATGCCAGAGATCTGGATCTAATCCAAGTGCCTTTTCTGTGGTGCTTGTCAACATAGATTAGTGCAAAATGTCAACCATTTATTACAGAGCACAAATACAAACATGCAATCATAATCTGTGAAAAGGTTTATGAATGCATTTACAATGATTAAAAACTATTTAATTACTGCTACAAGTATGAAATAAAACTGAGGAAATAATGTTTTTATACAAACATGTCTGATTTCTTTAAAGGTTATCCATTTAGAGTTGCATTACCTCTATCCTGATCCTGTAGCTCAGCTTCAATTTTGGTATACAACACCTCCAGCTTTCTTTCCTGAATTTCATAGTGCATCTGAGCTTCCCGTTCTTCTGCCCGTTCATTCCGGAAGACATATGTCCCATTGCTGCTTTTTTCCATCCACTGAAGAAATTAAAAAAAAAATCACTTCACTTTGCAGAAGCACAAATTATACAGTGAAACAAATGTCCATCAGATATCTCTGGAGAAAGACTCTATATTCAACTACTTTAATTCGTAATATACTGTATATGCACTAGAAATTACAGAATCAGCAACACAAGCTGGACAATAAAACTATCTAGGCCAGAGGCAACATGGAGCAAATGAGGATGCACCAGAGATAATGAGGAACAAGTAATAAGTGCCAGAGAATCAAACACAGCAAAGTTGACAAAGCTTAAGAGAAGAAAGCAAAGACCGAGAGGGTAAATGAGGCAAGTCAAGGAGGAATGATTACTAGAAAGTAATAAAACATAGAATAATACAGCACAGTACAGGCCCTTCGGCACACAATGTTGTGCCAACACTTAACCCTGCTTTCCATATAACACCCCACCTTAAATTCCTCCATATACCTGTCTCACACTCTTTTAAATTTCACTAGTGTAGTTGCCTCCACCACTGACTCAGGTAGTGCAGTCCACGCACCAACCACTTTCTGAGTAAAAAACCTTCCTCTAATATCCCACTTAAACTTCCCACCCCTTACCTTAAAGCCATATCCTCTTGTATTGAGCAATGGTACCCTGGGAAAGAGGTGCTGGCTGTCCACTCTGTCTATTCCTCTTAATATCTTGTACACCTCTATCGTGTCTCCTCTCATCCCCCTTCAGTCCAAAGAGTAAAGCCCTAGCTCCCTTATTCTCTGATCATAATGCATACTCTCTAAAGCAGGCAGCATCCTGGTAAATCTCCTCTGTACCCTTTCACATCCTTCCTACAGTGAGGCGACCAGAACTGGACACAGTACTCCAAGTGTGGCCTAACCAAAGTTTCTGAGAGCTGCATCATTACCTCGTGACTCTTAAACTCTATCCCTTGACTTATGAAAGCTAACACCCCATAAGCTTTCTTAACTACCCTATCTACCTGTGAGACAACTTTCAGGTATCTGTGGACATGTACCCCCAGATCCCTCTGCTCCTCCACCCTACCAAGTATCCTGCCATTTACTTTGTACTCTGCCTTGGAGTTTGTCTTTCCAAAGTGTACCACCTCACACTACTCCGGGTTGAACTCCATCTGCCACTTCTCAGCCCACTTTAGCATCCTATGTCTCTCTGCAATCTTCGACAATCCTCAACACTATCCACAACACCACCAACCTTTGCGTCGTCTGCACCCTTCTACACACATCCCGGTCGTTAATAAAAATCACTAAAGTAGAGGTCCCGGAACCACTAGTCACAACCCTCCAATCCGAAAGTACTCCCTCCACCACAACCCTCTGCTTTCTGCAAGCAAGCCAATTCTGAATTCACCTTGCCAAACTTCCCTGGATCCCATGTCTTCTGACTTTCTGAATAAGCCTACCATGTGGAACCTTGTCAAATGCCTTACTAAAACCTATGTAGATCATATCCACTTCACTACCCTCATCTATATGCCTGGTCACCTCCTCAAAGAACTCTATCAGGCTTGTTAGACATGATCTGCCCTTCACAAAGCCATGCTGACTGTCCCTGATCAGACGATGATTCTCTAAATGCCCACAGATCCTATCTCTAAGAATATTTTCCAACAGCTTTCCCTCCACAGACATAAGGCTCACTGGTTTATAATTACCTGGACTATCCTTACTACCTTTTTTGAACAAGGGGACAACATTTGCTTCCGTCCAATCCTTCGGTACCATTCCCATGGACAATGAGGACATAAAGATCCGAGCCAGAGGTTCAGCAATCTCTTCCCTCACCCCGTGGAGCAGCCTGGGGAATATACCGTTAGGCCCCGAGGACTTATCCATCCTAATGTATTTTAGCAACTCCAACACCTCCTCTCCCTTAATATCAACATATGCTAGAACATCAACCTCACTCATATTGTCCTCACCGTCATCAAGTTCCCTCTCATTGGTGAATACCAAAGAGAAGTATTCATTGAGGACCTTGCTCATTTCCACAGCCTCCAGGCACATCTTCCCAACCTTTACCTCTAATCAGTCTTGTCATCCTTTTGTTCTTTACATAATTGAAGAATGCCTCGGGGTCTTCCTTTACCCTATTCGCCAAGGCCTTCTCATGCCCCCTACTTGCTTTCCTCAGCCCCTTACACACATAAAATGCTGGTGGGACTCAGCAGGCCAGGCAGTATCTCAGTGATGTGCCTCAGTCGCATCATCTTCATCCCAGGACACAAATCATACACAACACGGCAACCCGCAGGTTATGGGTAAAATGTCTTCTATTTTGCAAATTTAAACAATGACTATTTTTGAATATGTGCCATTCTGGACCAAGGGTAGGTTCATGATTAAGGATTGGAGCTGGGAGTCAGACATCTTCTGCTAAACCTATCAGATAGACTACAATAAAATTACAAAAATAAATATTTTGCTTGTATTTTCACATCCAGCCTTTCTGAACAAGGTTATGTAATTAAGCAAAAAGCTCATTAATTGCATCCCAACTATAAAATTCCACCTCAAGGAAAGGACTTCACTGCTCAAGTTTAGACCCCCACTAAAACAAAAGATGTCACTGAAATATAAGATCATAGTTTATTCAAAGAGAATGATTTACGGCAATAACCCAAGGTGTATGATATACCTAGCAGTACAGAGCTGGGTCTTTTAAGCTTAACCACCATGTCTACCAATCTCTTTTTTCTCATTCAACACAGCGATTTATCTATTAATTGATATGACTGATTTAGAAGATCAAGTCATAGGAATATGGAGAACTAGTATATTGAATTCAAAATTAAGATTTGAAATCAAATGGAAGAGGAAGATTTAACAGCAAATGACATGACCCTTTGGAGAACTGATGTAGATGGAGATCTTGGATGCAAGTCCATACCTCTCTGACAGCAGCAATACAAGTAGATAAACGTGGCATACAGCATAATTGCCTTTATTAGTCAGGTCGCTGAGTATAAAAGCTTCACATCAGATTGCTACTCAACAAAACATTGGTTAGGCCACATTTAGAGTACTGTGTCCATTTCTGGTTGCTGCATTTCAGGAGAAGAGGCTTTGGAGAAAGTGCCAGAGGTTCATTATGATGCCTTGATCAGATTAATATGATAAATCTGGACTGTTTTCTCTGGAGCAACTCATCCATTTGTATGCGTTTGGCCCACATCCGTCTAAATCTTTACTACCTGTGTACTTACCCAAATGCCTTTTAAATATTGTTATAGTACCTGCCTCCGCTACTTTCTCTGGCAACTCATTCCAAATGTGCACCAATCCTTTGCATTAGCTTGTCTCTCAGGTCTCTTAAAATGTTCCCATCTTAACTTAATCGTATACTCTCTAGAAATATAAAAATTATAAGCTGCGAAGACAGGGTAGATAGTAGTTCTCCCTAGATGGAAAATCTATGCCTCTAGTAATCTGATACCAAGGCGAGAGGGGTAATATTTAAAAGAGATTTGTGAGGCCTAGAATGCACTGCCATGGGGGTGGTATAAACAGATTCAATAGCAATATTTGAGAGGTATTTAGATGGGCACATCAACAAAGGATATGGACAACATGCAGACATATGGGAGGAGTTTAAACTGTTAGCTTGATCAGCACAAATATCATGGACCCAAAGGCCTGAACTGTGTTGTACTGTTCTACTTTGCATGTTAATAATGAACATTCCACAAACTCTTGACATTCTCTAAAAATGATTTATCTGCCCCTAACTGACATTAACACAACCATGTCAAAATCATGTGCAATCAAGTTTAATAACAGAATTAAAAATGCAAACCTTAAAAACATTAAACAAAATTTTAGCCTAACATCTCAATCTTATACAATTCCTTTGTGTTATTAAGTTATGATAAAATTTTGCTGCCCAAAGATATACTCTACAGTCAAAGATAAATTCCAAGTTCAGTAAAGAACAACATTTGGAACAAAATAATGAAACCAGTGCCAATTCTCTGAACTGTGCTTCTTCACTTTGTCTCCAATCCTGTAATCCAGTCAATGGATTACATCATAAATATACAAAAGTAAAATATCAGAAGGAGAAAGGGCAAACAGTATTTAACCGTTAGGCAGCTGTACCCAAAGGCAAGACAGGAAATATGTAGTTTTATCCAATTATCAGTTTAATATAAAAATTAGTGGATTAATTAGTGCTCTCACCCCATTATTTCAAGTGATGAACAAATCAAAACCATGTTAGAGAAAAATAAACAGCTAAGATAGGAAAATTGCACAAGACTTTCAAGAACGAGATTTTAGACTTGCATTTCACTTAAAACCTATCAGCATTATTCATATTTAAAAAGCTAAATTAATTTAACAATGATAAACTATGATTTAAAAAATAATAATACCTCATCTAAAACAAGAAATTGTAAACAATTTTAACTGCATCATTTTCCATACCTGTACTGGGTAAATTCTTAGAACAATTACATCAACACATCCAACCATTCCACCTTCGCAAAACAGAGAAGATAGTGGCAACAGAAAAGGTCGAGGATCACAATGAAATCCAAGCTTAGCATACCATCGAGCAGGTCTTGTACTATTAGCTGAAATCTAAAATTGGACACACTTGTTAAAATACTGATGATATTTTGCAATTTTGTTGTGACAGACACATGATAAGCTTACTTCCTTTCCTAATTTTGTGTACAAGTGTAAAGATTAATGCAACCTCATCTTAGCCAGTTTATATTATATTTTATTTTATTTACCACTTTATATAGCCTGTTACAATACCAACTCTTGTACTGGAACTTCAAATAAAAGGAGCAGAATGTCCAATCAGTAATTATCATTCCACTTGAAGAAGATAGAATGCATAGCTTACAGTCACAGCAATGGATAGAATTAAAAAACTCTGAGGACAGAATCAAAGGGAAGGTCTGGGTTCAATGTTAATGTTAGCAAAATGAAGATCTAAGGACCCTGTATTTGTTAACTTCTTACTTCAACCATTTGCACCAAATATTTTTGTGTGGTGTTATGAAGGATGAACAACTCTGATGGGCAGAAGGGTACAGAGTTGCCCATGTCCCCCCCCCCCGGGAGAATCACAAACTGTTACTGTTACCACACTGCTAATGAGAGAGAAAGAGATACAAAAGGAAAACATACTGGGACTGGAACATTTGCTTCAGATAAGGGTGAGACACACCAGGAGACACACTAGTGAGCACTGCTTGAGTGTTGGAACTCACGAGAAGTGTGGGGCATCGGAGACCGAACGAAGGATCGGTCAGTTTAACTCAGTGTTATAGCAGGGCCGGTGGGGGCTTGTGTGTGTGTCCGCCCTTGCCTGGGTGACGAGTCCACCACAGAAGAACGGTCTAGCTGAAGGACAGAGGGGTCATACCTGAATGGCCACAACACATCGACGGATCAAGAACATAAAGGAAGGTTTGCATGACTGTAGCTGTCACTGTTCGCTCGCTCTCTCTCTCTCTCTCTCTCCCCAACGATTAAAACACAAGAACCAACAACTACTTCAGCACGTATGAACTGAACTTTATATTCACATATGATAATTCATTATCCCCTAGACATCGATAGAGCTTGTTTATTATTGATTATTATTATACCCACACTTTTAGGTTTAGTATTGCTAACATGTATTATCTATATATTTGCATTGTTGATATTGATTTGTATATTTTACTAATAAACACTGTTTGAAAATAGTACCACCAGACTCCAACGGATTCTTTTATCTTTGCTGGTCAGACACCCAGTTACGGGGTACGTAACAGTGGTAACATTCCATAACATAATATAAGGTTTTTCTTGGTCTAAATACACCACTGTTCAGCAGGGTGTTGAATTTCCTAACCAACAAACCTGTAATAGTCAGGATGCACAAATGCTCCTCCCTCCCAATCATCCTCAACATGAGTAGCCACAGGGTTGTGTGCTGAGCCCATTGCTGTGCACTCTGCTCGCACATAATTGCATGGCCAAGCACTCTTTCTTTTTACAGTATTTTTATTCAGAAGAAAAAACAAGATTTACAGAGTGCAACACATAGATGCATCTCAACATAAATCGTGTACATTCATTTATTGTAATAAAATTGATCAGAATGTTATAGCATATCACATAAAGGTATACCATTCTGTAATCAAAAATTTAAAGATAGGTCATAACATGGCCAAGCACTCAAGTAATCACATTGTCAAGTACGCTGATCACCAACAATGATGAGACAGCCTACAAACAGGGAGGTGGAAGAGCTAGATGCCTGGAGCCAGGCAAATATTCTTTTCCTCAGTGTCAACAATACAAAGGAGATGATTACCAACATCAGAGGCCTCACAATAAAACTCCTGTAAGTAAACATCTTGCAAAACCTTGCATGGTTCCAGAACACACCCTACGTGATCAGGAAAGCTCAATAATATCACTACTTTGAAGAGGCTGAAGAGAACTGGACTATGCACATCTATACTTTCATCCTTCTACAGTAGGTGAAGTGAGAGCATCACAACGTGGTACAGAAACAGTACTGTAGTGAACAGGAAGGCTCTACAACAGGTAGGCAAAACTGCCTAAAACATCACCGGCATCAGTCTACCTGCCATCAGGCACATATATACAGAAAGGGTCTGGAAAAGGGCCAGTAACATCATGAAGGATCCCACCACCCTGCTAATGGATTGTCTGAGCCATTCCCATTAGGAAGGAGGCTACACAGCATCTACGTCAGGACAAGAAGACTCAAAAATAGTTTCTTTCGCCAAGCAACATCTCCAGCCACAAACCCACCCCTCCACTCCCCAATACAGCACTTTATCATTTCCTGTCAGTCACCTGATGTATGGACACCCCTGTGCCTAGTGTCACTTTATGGACACATAATCTACGTATATCAGCTCTTCTCATCCCTACAATTATGGTGGTGATTCAGGAACCTGAAGAGAGACACCCAATGTTTTAGGAACAACTTCTTCCCATCCACCAACAGATTTCTGAATGGGCAATAAATCCATGTACACTACCCTAATACACATTTTCTTTTTTGTCTTCTTTTTGCTCATTTATTTCTTACTTTAAAAAAATATAAATCTTATTTCAATTTAGTTTAGTTTACTATTATGTATTGCAATATACTGCTGCTGCAAAATGAATTTCATGACATATTAAACCGGATTCTGGGGTATTTATATTTATTATGTTTTCTAAAAAATTTGTACATTATCTTAGTGTTTTTTTGAGTGGCATCAGATCTGGAATAACAATGTCTTCATTCCCCTTTACACTTGTGTACTGGAAATAGTATTTAACAATCTTGAACAACTTGTGATTAAAACAGTAGTTACTATTGGAAATCTAGTTAAGACAAAAGACATTAATAGTCAACTGCACCATTATGACCAAAGACACATACAAGCTGAATACAGATGGAGATTCTTTTGCATTTTTAAAACCAAAATGGTAATGCATCCCCTGAATAATCAATACAGATCCTGTAATTATACAGGGCTTAGCACTGACATAATTATGAAAAGTAAAAAAGTTATTAGTATTTCAATAGTGAATTGAGTTTATAAATGAAATGCAAAGAACATTATCAGTGGGATAAATGTCATGGAGCTAGGATATTAGGTGGAAATAATTAAACTTTCATATAAAGTTTTGTAGAATCTTTCCACTTCAGAGGGGGAAAAAATCAATGGAGTCAGGATCAATTGAAACTTGAGATTTATTAGTTAAAGCTATTAGGCAATAGAGAACAAGTGTGGATAAATGAAGCAATGTTATAGCTCAGTCTCAGCCCAACTGACTGGTGTAACATTCAAGGAGGTAGACAGCACAGAAATAGGTTATTTAACTCAAAGGAAGCAGGACATATTTATATTTCATCCAAGCCTTCTATGCCCCCCTCCATATATCCAGTTTTATCAATATCTGGTGCAATTATTTCTGCATTTAACTTTTTCCTTCCTTACATGTTAAAATTTAACATTTAACATCAGAAAATTTCAAACTTGTAACAATAGATTGCAACAGGTTAAGATTCATATAGAACAGCACATTGGCATGATGTAAAACAAGTAGAGGTAAAGTGTAGATACTTGCTTTCAACTTCTAATGTGAACTACCTTGAACAAATTGCGTTGCTCGAAGACAAAGTGAGAAAGGAAGCTCAACTAAGTAGGCCTGATAAACCACAGAAGCTAAATATGATATCTCTTTTTATTACCAAAGTGCTAAGTCAGAAGGATAGAAAGCTGGACTAAAGAACAAGTTTACCATCCTTCTCAGATAATATTTATTGATCAATATATCAGAACAAAGCAGAACGATACAGAATATCTTTAATAATGTTAAAGAACTGGTCAACTGTTATTCTTACCTTTAGCATGAGGGACTCTGGAGCTTCTAAAGGTGAACAAGGATCCTGTGATCCTATTAATTCCGCTCCATGCACGATAATCTTTTGACCAATAACAAGTCTTCGTTTTTGTAACAAATTGGTGAGCGGAGAATCCAAAAGGGCCTTAATTCCATACCATCCATCAGTGACTTCAATAATTGCAAATGACATATCCTTTTTTGATCCTGTGGCATGTTTCTCAATTAGAGTTGTATTATCTTTAACTTCATCTTCAAAATTTTGGCTGTTTTGGGATGATCTTGATCCCAGTGATATTATTTTAGAAATGCAAAGCACTAATGTTTTTGCTGATACGTCATCCCGCTCCATGATTATTTTTAAGGCAGATCGCCGACTTTGATCTATCTCCACATCGTATCTACAATGACAAATTTGTTTTAATTAGAACATTTGCATAATTTGCAATTTTCCATTTGCACTTACTCAACTTTTATTCAAGACTTCTCAGGGTATCTAGAATAACATCTAATACAGGTCCACAATCCCTTATCCAAAATTCTGAAATCCAAAAAGCTCCGAAAACCTAAGTTTTTTTCGCCAACAGCTGACATCACTCAGGTGCGACGTGGCAGCATTAGCAGAGGCCACCAGACGTCAGTTGTGGCTCAGTGCTCATACTGGTTACACGTGCATTTGCTGTTCACTGATATTTTGTGTTCATTGTTGACTTTCTGTTTAATTTCACTGTGAAAATGTCAAAAAGAGCTGCAGATACCCCTATGGGTAACAATGAGAAAAAGAGAAGGAAGCATCTATCATTATCAGTAACGCAGAAAGTAGAGTTATTGCAGAAGCTTGATTGTGGTATGTCTGTGCAGCATCTAAAGAAGAATATGTTGTTGGAACTACCACTGTATATGATTTAAAGAAACAGAAAGACAAATTACTGAAGTTTTATAGTGAAAGTGACATCCTACATTTATCCCAATAAGTCATTTACCATGTGTTTGATTCAGTTCGTTTGAAGCTGTATAGTTTTATGTTTATTTGGAAGTTTTTGTTGGAAATAAAATTTTTGCCTTGTCATTATTCCCTAAACAATACAGTATAACAACTATTTACATAGTATTTACATTGTATTAGGTATTATAAGTAATCTAGAAGATTTAAAGTATACGGGAGGATGTGCATAGGTCTGGTGCTCCGCAGGGTCCTAAAGTACACCTGCACTGAGAGGTTAAATAAGGGACTTGATCATACATGTTTTTTGGTATTCACAGGGGGTGGGGGTCCCAGAACCAATAAGGAGGGATTCTGAAATCTGAAAAATTCTGAATTCTGAAATGCAACTGGCCCCAAGGATTTCGGATAAGGGATTGTGGACCTGTACCACACCACAAAAAATTCATAGAATATACAACCTTAGAGCACAGTACTGAAGTGCAATAGATCACAAAAACAATACACTCCAAGGAGATGTTATCAACCAACTAAGCATACAGTATATGGATGATATTTTATTTCAGAGATGGATTAGAAACCATTACAGACTACTTAGACTGAGTGATTATTTGCCACTTTCATAAAGTTTCAAATGCATGCTTTTAAACTACACTGAACTCTTAAATCAATGTAGGATTTTGTTGCTAATCTTGGGAGACAATGAATTAACAAGCTTTTTATTCCTGAATTGACAACTCTACTTTTTAAGACAGAGAATTTGCTCCACATTTAATCTGGTAAGAATATATAGGAAATGACAAACTTCAACTTCCAACTAGAACTGGTATTTATATAGTGTCTTTAGTATTGCAAAATAGCACAAGGCATCACAGGATTATCAGGTAAAAGTAAGACAGATTGGACAGGGGAGTGGTGTCAAAACAACATCCTTGTATCCAATATCAAGACCAAGAAACTGATTATGGACTTCAGGAAGAAGTTGGGTAGCAACATATTGGAAGCAATCCTTGCCCCAACACACTGATGTAATCAGAGAGGCGCCACTGCAGCAGCTCTGCTTTATTTGGAGCTTCAGCATATCACCAATGATATTGACAAATGCATATGATCACAAGAAACTGCAGAAGGCTGTAAGCTCAGCCAGTTCCACCGCAGGTACACCCCTCCTCAGCATCCAGGATATCTTCAAAAGATGATGCCTCAAGACAGCAGCATCACTAAGGACATTCATCATCTCATGGAACCTCATTAAGCATCATTAAAGACCCGCTTCTCATTACTACCATCAGGAAGGATACGGAAGAACCTGAAGACCCACATTCCGTGAATCAGAAACAGCTTCTGGGAGTTGCTATCAGATTTCTGAACAGCCCATGAACCCAGGAACATTACCTCTTTATTTATTCCTTTCTTTGTACTTATTATTTATTCTTATAATTTATAGAACCATAGAACATTACATCACAGAAACAGGCCTTTTGGCCCTTCTTGGCTGTGCTGAACCATTTTTCTGCCTAGTCCCACTGACCTGCACCTGGCCCATATCCCTCCATACACCTCTCATCCATGTACCTGTCCAAGTTTTTCTTAAATGTTCAAAGTGAGCCTGTATTTGCAACTTCATCTGGCAGCTCATTCCATACTCCCACCACTCTCTGTGTGAAGAAGGCTTCCCCTAATGTTCCCTTTAAACTTTTCCCCCTTCACCCTTAACCCATGTCCTCTGGTTGTACGTCTTGGCAAAACAACAAAATTCACTTCATACAAATCAATGATGATAAATGTGATTCTGATAAAATCTGTAATACAAGCACAAAGAAATTTGAGCAGATAACAATATGCTTAATCAAGTGGACAGGCTTTAAAGCTAATCCTAAAGGGAATGGAAAAGGGGTTGAATGGCTGAGAGGAAGGAAATTTCATAACTTTGCATCATAGCAGCTAATTGTAAGGGTGGAATTATGAAGAGATTTAAACAAGGCATATGACAAAAGCAAGAAAGAGAAAAAAAGCTGGACTTTAAAGCTTGATGGGTGCTTGGCTGATGTAAATTCAGTGGTTTAAGGAGTCTGTTTCCATGCTGTTTGACAGTATGGTTAAGATTACATAGCTGAGACTCTGGAGAGATTGGCAGATAAACATGAAAATTATAAAACAGATATTACAGCCAAAGATATAAAGAACAAAGGAGTGACGAGCCCACGTGACATGGCATGAGCTCATACACAGGTAGCAGAGTTTCAAACTTTCGATTTTGGGAGAGAGAAATAAAATAGACCAATTACAAATCAAATGTCTACCTTGAGTACCAAAATATTTAATTAATTTAAATAGATCACCTATATTTAAGTTGCAGAAGTATTCTTTCAGGTGTCAGGCACCTGCCACCAAACTGTTTGGGAAAAGCAATCTCCATAGCAGCAAGCTTCCACACTAACCACCTATAATGGTTATAGGCCCAAACTTCATTGATCAGGTTGGAATCTACACCAGGAGTATCTAAAAGAGCTCTGGGAAAAAAAGAAGACACTCAATATCATTGATAAAATTAAGCACATCAAATGCAAGTTTTCCATAAAAGAACATGTATACACAGCTGATCTCATCCAAGAATCTAAAGAGATACAAAGAAGCCATTTCTTCTTAGTGGTAGGTCCAGAACTATGAGGCATATTCTCAGGGAAGTTGTCAGCCATTTAGAAATGAAATAAGAAGAAATCTCTTTATGGGGAGTGTGGAAAATCTTTGGACTTCACTCTATCAAAGAGCTATGCATGCTCAGTTTGAGTATATTCAACACTAAAATCAACAGATTTTTGTTGTGAGGAACTGTATCAGAATTGAGGAAAATAGGGACAGCCATTATTTTACTACAGGAAGGAACAGAAATAAAACATTCAAAAAGGAGACTCGATGGACTAGATAATGCTGAATTCAGTCCAACAAGAGCCCTATTATTTATTTCCTTGCCTAAACTTGCCTTTGTAATTCCTTGAAATTAATCAATCCAAAGTCCTGGCCCATGCCCCATAAAACAAATGAACCATGAGCAGGAACTGGGCTTGAAGCAATGAATCCCAATACCCAATCCCAGAAGATGCAACAGGCTTCAGATTGCCATGGTCAAACAGTGAATGAAACTACTGAAACAAATCTGATAATCAAAAATATTTAAATATCCAAATAGATTAAAATATTTAAAAGTAATAGATTACTAAAAAAACCTTCAGCTACCAGAAATTAATTTAAAAGACTCTTTTCAGGTAAAGAAAGACAAGTTCTCTAGTTAACTGTACTGACCATATTAAATTAAGCTCGATAATCTGAACGAAATGAATGGGTTGCACTGCACAACCCAGTCTTGCGTGGTGTACAGCTCTGGGGTCAGGTGCAAGGCATATTTTATTGTGGAAAAGTTAAGAATTAGGGTTACTCAAGAGGAGGATCCTATCAGTGATTCTTTGTGGAACTACTAGCCAGAGACAAAAATTGATTAGATTCAACACAACTACAGAAAGTATCCTCTGTGACATATATTTAAATCCAAAGAAACATTGGACTAAATATACTTTATGTGAAGCAAACCATGTAAGCTGAACTGTATTCCATTAGTTGTGAAACAAAAAAGTGAATTATTAAAAACTCAAATATTATTCTCAAAAAATATTGTATGTTATTATTTTAGGGCAGTTTATTTATTTATTTTTACACACTACAACAAGAATGGATTTGGGTGGATCAACAATTTCAATATGTACACGTGACAGAATTTAACAAAATGCCCATGCCTGAGTGAAGGAAAGTAATCACGATGTCAAAAAGTAAATCATATAACATGACACTATTCTAGCAATACTATCTTCCATTTGGCTTTTCCAAAGCAGTCCCCCAGATTTAAGGTGACTATTTCCCCCCCATTTTAGATCAGTAGGTTCTGATATGACAGCTAAAGTTGAACAACTAATGTTACAATGGTCTTGGTTCCGAAGTTGAACAATTTCTCATTCAACCCTTATACAATATCCGACCATGTCTTCAATAATACTGCAGCAAAGAAAACTGGAAACAGTACTCACCTTTTCTGCAACCCAATTGCCACGTGGTTGATTTAGAAGGACAAATCATGATCCCTGATGCACTGAAAGGTTGAAGATATCTCTGGACACTCCAGCCAGGTGGTTGATAGCAAGTTTTCCATACCCTGCCAAGAATACTATTGTGGCCTGACACCTTGCAAGGGTTCACCCGCTTGAAGGACGTTCAGCCATCTTGAGCTTTTGGTTGACATTTCCTGGATAGTCCATGAAACCATATATTTTGCTTCTTTTATATCTTTTACACTTGTTCCTCATCTTGGATGTGATTCTGGAATTGTTGGAACCTGTGATTTGCCATTTGGAGATCCCTTGGGCATTCCTGTACTCAGCAGTCTCGGAGAGGATTCCAGGAGGCAGAGACACCATGCGGGAAACTCACGACGAGCTGGCTGTAAGCTGATGTCCAACTTCATCTGCCCGATTAAATCTTCCATTGTTTGCTGACTAAAGTGATTAGAGATTGAAACATCCAGGCAAATGCGTAAGCTTGGAGATTGTTTGGGTGTTTCAATGGTTTACAGTATCTGAGAGAATTCGGGGACAGAGACAGCATGCGTGAACTTCATGGCAGGAAGACTGCAGGACTAGGCACAAACCATTATTAGACTATTTTGCCAATTAAAGCTTCCATTGTTTGCCAATTACAGTGGCGAGGAAGATTGAAGCATCAAGGCAAGTGCAGACTGCTTCTCTTTTGATCGCTCTGTACCAGAGAGGGAAAGCTCTGCGACTGGGCCCAAAGAGTGTTCCCCAGGTTTTCTGTGTTTTGTATGTTGGTTTGGAGCATAGACTCCCCCGCCAAAGTCTTTTAGTTTTTCTTAATATTCTGCGATCTTTGCCCAATTTTTCCTGTTTTTTTGTGTCAGATTTGGGGATTGATGTCCCGGTTCAATTTTCGTTTATTTTTTTCGTGCAGTGGGGCAGGATTTTTGGGGTTGATGATCATGCTGCCTTTCTTTACTTCTCTGTTTCATGGCTACCCAGAGAAGAAGAATTTCAAGTTGTATACTTTGATAATAAATGAACCTTTGAAAAGCAGCCTCCAATACAGATCATAGGGTTCCCAAATGCTGTGGGGATTATCATAGTGTAGTTTTATTCTCCCTTTCAAAGTGTGCATAAAAGGCCTTGAGCTCAGCAGGAAATGAAGCATCACTGCGTTTATGTTGTTAGGTAGTTCAGCTTTACAGAAAATGACACACAAACGATGCCATAGCTGTTGTGCATCCAAATGTATCTCTACTTTCACACAGAATTTCCTTTTCACTCAGTGGCCTTCCATAGATCGCATCTGAATCACTGGTTCTCCTTGCCTCCCAGTCGAAAGAATCATGGATGCTTGGTTCATGGGTGATCTTAACTACATCGAAGGATACTGTTAAGACCAACCATGATCCAAAAACTAAGGGACATAAGGAATACCCATGATCTTTCCAAAATTGTTCTTTAGGTTACATGATTTTACATTAGACCTTCGCATTCCGATGCCTACAACAGTTTATTTTTCCTCTTTCTTAAGATGGTTTCCAATCCAATAATAACTCATACATGCTTCTGAATCTTTTGGTTGTTCTTATCAAGTCAGTTTCAATGTTTTCAGCAAGAAAAATACATTTTTGTCAGTTTATTTTTCCCTTCTCATCTCACCTCAAAGGTGAAATTCACCATCTGAAGTAATATATTCTGAGAACACAAGTTGATTTCAAAATTTGAAAATTTTGAAACATTGAACACTGGATGAAGAGCAAATATGCAGTCAGTAACCCTAAAGGTGAATTCATATTACAGTAGACCAATCATGATGGGTACAAAATAATTTTTAATATTTAGTACAGAAATTAATGGGTAAAAATACAAATTCTAACCTGTAAAATTCAAATTTTCCTGCCATTCCATTGTCATCTGGAATAAGACAACCACCATCTGCAAGCCAAAGACCATTGCTAGCATTCAGTAATTCCTCAGAGAAAAAATCTTGACTGTTGATCTGGAATGATTCAGCATTTTCTGCTTGTACACGGAGAGTACTTCTGTTGACTCCATAACTGTACAACTAGGAAAATGAAAATATTTAGAACAGCAAGATGTGACCCAGTACCTGTCAGAAGTGGCAAGTCAGAAAATGTTAGCTTAGACAGGAAGCGCAAAGGACAAAGATTTTTCAGGCAGTGGGCAAAACTTAGGACCATCAAGCCTTTACTTTTGTTAGTTCATAGTGGTCTTGCAACAGACTATAATAAAATAGCTAATTAATTTGGTATTTTTGGCAAGGAAATCAGTGATCAGATATACCATTCTTACATGAATTCTAACAAAGCTTGATTAATCCGTTACACTCTGCACTTCAATGGTTCCAGTCTAGCAAATTTTCTGGACTATTAGATGTTATGGCTACCCACTGCATCTTTAATTCCTTTTATTTTGGAAGACACAGAGTAAAAAAAAATAAATTCTCCAGTGAAATTTGCATGTCCAGAAGGAGCTAAGGAATTGGAGCCCAATATATTCAAAGGGAACATGAGGATTAACACTCTGCGAACAAGATGCTGTGCTGTCAGGTTTTCTGAACAATTGAACATCAGATTATCAGTGTTTCACTATTATATGGATTCAGAAATATCTTTGAAGCAAGACAGACATGCTTTAATTAAATATTAGTTTTATAAAGTGCTAATGTTCATTATTATAAGCAGAAAACTTTAATATTTGTTCAGGAGCTTTCTGTCAATTGGCTGTTACATAAATATTTACATTTGAATTTAAATTAAAAAATAAATCAAACACATGCATTTCAGACTGTACCTTTTCTTTTGTAAAATGAGACGGAGCTTTTCCTTCAACTGATGCACGTAGAGAGAGTTTTGAAGAGCAAGTTTTAGATCTGTACAAGCTCCCTGGTAGTGGATGAGTAGTTTGCCTCTTTTTCTTCATTAACCGCATTTCCTGTAGATTCCTAGCATGATGCCAATTTTGAACCATCTTTGAAAATCCTACAAACGAAAACTCAGTCAGATAGTTCTACTGCATACAAAGGGAGTATAAAGACTTCCTTGACTGCAGTGTCAAACTGGGGGCTGGAGCTCAAAATCCAAAATAAGGGGTAAACAATTTAGGGGTGAAATAAAGTTTTTTTTTTAAAAAAGGTGCTATTTCACTCAGAGGATGATAAATGTTCGAAACGTTCAACTCCAAAGGGAGGCATCAATCACTTTCAAAACTGCTATTGATTGACATTTGGTCAAGAGAAGACTTAGCAAAATGAGAATAGACAGGAAAATTATGTTAGTGTACAACATCAGGAACAATGCTTTAGAGAATTTGATTACACAAGATAACAGATGGCATATTAAATGACAGAGCAGCCTGGGGGGTGAGAAATCCTGTTCTTGTATAATGTGCTCATATGACCTTCCATGCTTTAGAGAGATCATTATCTTGTCACCTCGGTTGATGTGGCATTTTTAATCATGAGTGCTGCCAGGGCCAGAGTACTTCCACGAACAGGTTTTCATTATTCTAAGTACATTCATTGTATCACAAGTAACAACTTTCAAAATGCTTAATAAAATGCAAAAATATTAATTCGACATGGGTTTTACTGCCTTCCTTCCCCTTTGAAGTGCTATTAAGAGCAGCTCTTGCCAATGATAAAACTTGTTTAAAACTAATTTTATAATTTTTCCTTCAAGCTAAACTAATATTGACTAAATGAAGTGCATGTATTTCAAGTGCAAAACAAACCAGCAGATACTGAAAATCTAAATAAGAGACGGAAAATATTAAAAATAACAATTACAGTTAGAAACTATTCTTCAGGACTGAAGTGTTTCTGCAAAGTAGAATAGATGGAAAACACCAAGGAAGATCAACTTTGTCATAATTCTGCAATATCTTACAGGAAACTTGGAAGAGAGCAGTTTGGTTATGATAACAGGGACGAAAATGTTATTAGATTTTTTGAAACATAGGTCAGATAGGTATGTACTGTATTTAGAAAAGTTACATTTTTAGAGAAAGTGAATTAAATTTATATTCACATTCTGGAACAATCAATTACAGCAAAGGTGTGCTTGCAATATTACCTGACCACATTTGGATTGTTTAAAATGGCACAATTTAATTTGTTAAGTAGGTAAGTTATCTTTTTAAATGCTCAATGATGTCTTTTAATCCAAGAACATCAACATTATGTTATTCCAGAATCTCAATACAGTACATTAATTCTGTGGTTTTGCTAAAATTTAACTTTTTAAAATTTCAAAAGGATAGTACTAGGATGGCTGAAAATCTCTCATAGAAATTTAAACAGCTTGGAGTAGCAAGACACAAAGCATCCAAAAAGGGAAAGAAACACTGAAACACACTACACCAAATAAAGGTCCTTTAGCATCAATTTCCATGTATTTTCTTCAACAGTGAAGTTAACTTGGAAGTGTCAAACCAAAAAGTTGTATTTCTGTCCAAATAAATTTATGTTTTTATGAGAAGCAGGGTGGAATATTGAATCACGGGACTGTGGATTTTGTCCAAATTTGGATAAGCTCATTTAATAATTTGAACGTGCATTATCTTTTTATTGATCTCATTCATATCACTACCTTCTTAAATGAATTGTTTGCATAACTAGCTCTTGTCAAATTTAATAATATTTACATTGTGTAAAGAAGGAGGGTCAGAAAACTTGAGACCGTCAGTTTACTTTCTTTTATTATCCATTACAAATCTATTCTTCAGGTTTCCACCCACCAAAACATTATACAGGAAAACTTCTACTTCTTACCCTGATTATAAAAATTCCATGGATCAGAAATGATCTCCACAGAAATATTCAGCATTTGGTTTAATTAACAAAATGCAAGAATGATCAAAATTTTTAGTGGTATCTGGCATTTTGTTCTTATGTATATTACACTAGGAATATTAATGTTTTTGGGAGATTCATTCCAGTCTTTGTGTCCTTAAAACCATTAGCATACTTTATCTTGATGAAAATGCTGATAAAAATTGTGACATTTATTTTTGCATATGATTCTTGTGTATTGAATAAATGTCAATAAATACTTAAACAGAGTTTTAAAAAAATACGGCTATCTTAAGCACATCTTTTTTATTCTAATTGTGGAAAAATCAAGATTTATGCCACACATTTTAATTAATAATTTTTTTAACCTGGTCCTCAGAACTAGTCAACTTTTAGTTCTCCCTTTCCAATGAGCTTCAAAATTAATCTGGTTAATATCTAAAAAATACATTTGATTTACTTTGTTCCTTCATAAAGCTAGAGAATCATGACCATACACCAGTCTCTCAATAGGCAAAAAGGTTATATTCAAAGTAGAATAAAGAGGAAAAATAAGAGTTATAGGAACAATGAAAATACCTTCATTGTTGGCTTTAAGTTCTTCTGAAGTACCATTTACTGACTGGAGTTGGTCTTGATGATATCCACTTAAAGTTAAATAATCATTTAATGGACAACCATCTTGCAAAGTTCCACTGTAGTTACTTGCTTTTGCAATAGATTCACTTTCATTTTCCATTGGAGAAATTACAGTCTCCATATCTGTCATCTTTTCCACATTTGGACCAGATTTAAATGGAGGAAGAAATTTTTTTTCTGACTTTGATGCATTCTGTCTGCATTTATATAGCTGCCTGTGATCACTAGAGTGACTATGAAATGGAGGTTTAAATACTGTAATTTGTCCTTTCGATGACTTAACATCACAATGAAGATGTTGATCTTGTACTGAATTTTCATGGATAGGGATTGTGATGTTAGGAGAAATCATTTGATGACTATTGTTCGAAAGACTGAAAGTAAAAATATATAGACATTTAGGTTACAAATGGTACAACAAAACTTTCTTCCTAACAGTATCTTGTTTGCCAAGTTACGTTTCTTTAAACATCTTTAAAATGGAATATCCACGAATGATTCAAAACTCAAACTGAAAAGCGAGTTATAAATCAATATTCTTACTTAAGATTATCAGTTGAATTTTACTTCCAATAATGTCACAGAAATTACCTTTTGACTTTTGATGGAGAAGAAATAACAGTCTTAAGTGGAATATTGTACATGAATTTCCTTCGATCACAAAGTGCTCCTGAAAGATACAATACTTAAATTTTCTGTACTCCAAGTGTTTAAAAAAAAAATCCAGTGTTATCAACAGTAGACCATAGTTGACCAAATCATACAATTCTCTGATTAACTTGAACATTTAAATAAGCTCTCCTCTCAACTGTCTATCCTACTGAAAAAGTAAATCTTTCTTCAGGCTTTCAAAACTGTTACTGCCAAAATTCTTTTCTGCAGCATTTCCTCGGAATTTAGGATGTCTGGCTTCCACCACACTTGCTTGGTTCTGTAGTGGCAATGGACTGTGCCACAGATGGGCAGTGGGAATTTGACACAGTAGGCAGATGGACATTGAGAGTTATAAATTCCCCGTTATTTATATTCAGTTTCTATATACCCTTATTGAGAGAAGCTGTTCATAATGTCATGTATCATGGTTTTTTTTGAACAGTTATAGCCATGAATTCTTACAAATTGGTAGAGATATCAGTGAACCATTTTCCCTGCCTACCTGTTAACCTCTTACCACAATAGAGTTGCTTTGGGTATCTGGTGTCAACCATGCAAACAATGTAGCTTTCCCATTGGAGCTGACTGTTTTATGTGCTGTGTGTGATATGTTTTGTCAGTGAATTGTGGACTGGAGGAATGTTATTGCATTTGGTTGTATACATGTATAGTCAGATGACATTAACCTTGAACTTGAAAGTATAGTGCCCCTCAAAATGCCGAAGCTGTGCTGGTATACCGAAAACACTGGTGAATGTCATCACTGATGTCAGCCTCCCTGGCAGCTCCTGAGATTTGGGAAGCAATTATTCCACATTTACCAGTGCTTGATATGATCCAAAATAACAGGATGTATATTAAAATTTATCAAAAAATTTGATAAAATATAGAATTTACAACAATCTTGATGCACCGATAGAAACATAGGAAACCTACTGCACAATACAGACTCTTCTGCTCACAAAACTGTACCGAACATGTCCTTACCTTAGAAATTACCTAGGATTACCCATTGTCCTCAATTTTTCTAAGCTCCATATACCTATCCAGGAGACTCTTAAAAGACCTATCATTTCTGCCTCCTCCAGCGCTGACAACAACCCATTCCACGCTCTCACCACTCTCTGCGAAAAAAACTTATCCTTGACATCTCCTCTGTACCTACTTCCAAACAACTTAAAACTGTGCCCACTCATGTTAGCAATTTCAGGCTTGGGAAGAAGCCTCTGGTGATCCACACTATCAATGCCTCTCATCAGCTTGTACACCTCTATCAGGTCACTTCTCTTCCTCCATCACTCCAAGCAGAGAAGTCCAATTTCATTCAACATGTTCTCATAAGACATGCTCCCCAAACCAGGCAACATCCTTGTAAATCTCCTCTGCACTCTTTCTATGGTTTCCACATGCTTCTTGTAGTGAGGCGACCAGAACTGAGCACAGTACACCACTTCCTAAAGATGTCCTGGGTACTTTGGAGGCTAGTGCCCATGATGGAGCTAACTAGATTTACAACCTTCTGCAGCTTCTTTTGGTCCTGTGCAGGAGCCCCTCCATACCAGACAGTAATGCAGAGAAATTCGAAAGAAAAACAATAGAGAACTACAGTGGAATCAATGAAAAACTGTACACGACAGATGGGCAAACAACCAATGTGTAAAAGACAACAAACCGTCCAAATACAAAATGAAAAAAATAATAACAAATAAGCAATAAATATCAAGAACACAAGCTGTAGAGTCCTTAAAAGATTGTGGAATCGGTTCAATGTTGGGGTGAGTGAAGTTATCCCCATCTGGTTCAAAAACCTGATGGTTGATTGTATCCTGAAGGACAAATGACGGAACCTTCTAGACCAGCCTCCATTGGTAAAGGTTTTGCTGAAGCCCATGTAGACAACATCCACTGTTTTACTTCGTCAACTTTCCTGGTAACATTCTTGAAAAACTCTATAAAATTAGTTAGACATAACCTACCATACACACAGCCATATTAACTATCCCCAATTACACTGTTGTCTATTCAATTATCCTGATCCCTAGAATACCTTCCCATGATTGATCCACTGCAGCTGTCAGGTTCACTATTCTTAGTTTCCCCAACTTATTTTTAGAATCTTTCTTGAACAACAGAACATTATCTATCCTCCAGTGACTCAGCACCTAATTCATGGTTTAGAACATTTTAAATATCTATGCCAACCTAATTTGTCTCAAGACAGCAAGCACTTCACTTATGTCATCCAGATATGGTCCATTACCTCATTACTATTTTGCCTCAGTTCTATAGAAAGTGTTCATCTCCTGAGTATATACAAATGCAAAAAATCCATTTATGATCTCCTCTATCTCTCTTAGTTTCATGCACTGATCTTCAAGTGGACCAATTTTATCCCTTGCTATCCTTCCACTTTTAGAAGCCCTTGGGATTCTCCTTCATCTGGTCTTCCAGAGTAAACTCATGGCTTCTTCTAGCTCTCCTAATTTCTCTATGTCTTCTGTTGCATTTCTTGTAGTCCTCAAGTACCTCATTTGTTCCTTACTGCCTATACTTGCTATGCACCTTCTTCTTCTAACAGAAACATACAATACAAACTCAGTACATTCAATATTCACTTTTGAAGCCTCCACTACCAAGCATCCCTTTGCCAGAAAACAACCTATGCTAATCTACAGCTTTCAGTCAACCCAAAGCATTCTCCTACACACACTGTCATCTGCCTTGTCACATTCTCTAATAGGAGATCCAAAATTTTTTGTGCTCTCTCTAGTTGGGACCTCAATATGTTACAGAAACTTTCCTGAACACATTTGACAAACTGTTTCCCATCCAGTCGTTTTACAATATGGGAGTCCCACTCAATATGTGCAAAGTTAAAATCACCTATCACAACCTTATTTTTCTTCCAACTGTTTGTTGTCTCCCTACATACTTGCTCTTATAAATCCCACTGACTATTGCGAGAACTATAATCCCGTTAACCCGATCATCTCTCTTACTCTCATTTCCAACCATATGGCCTCAGTAGACGAGCTCTCCTGCCTCAGCACTGCATTGACATTTTCCCTGATGAGTAAGGCCACCCCTCCTCTTTTAATACCTCCCCCACTATCATCTCCAAAGCAGCAGGACCCCACAACATTGAGCTGCCAGTCCTGCTCCTCCTGTAATCAAGTCTCACCAATGGCTACTATATTGTAGAGTAATGTAATAGGTGGAAACACGTGCATAATTCACAACCACCGACATTGAGTTGGGGTTCACTCTAAGATGCTGGTCTGATGTGATGATGTAATTACGTGAAGTGTTTTTTTACTGTGCTTTATGTTCTCTGCTTGGTGGACAATAGAGGAGTTGTTACTGTTTCCCTTAATAAAAACAGCACAAGTGTTTTAAGCTTAACACAACCCTATTTTTACAAAAACCTATAATATCATTCAGCATTCTGATCCATGCCCTAAGCTCATCTGCCTTACATACAATATTCCTTACATTGGAATAGATGCAACTGAGAACATTAGTTCCACCAAGTTCAAACTTTCAGTTCCTGTCTTTATATGTAGGCTCAACATCTCCTTTCCCCACAATCATTCCATCTGCTACCTTATTGATCTGGTTCCCATCCCTTTGCTTTTTCTTAAGCCCATCACACCTACTGGGGCATAGGCTGCCAATAGCAGCTTGCTAGAGAGCCCTGTCCTGGCCTGGCCAATAGAAGGTCAATCTGCTCTGTTGCTTCCGTTTTCACTTCGTCTTTTAGGTGAAGATTCTCCCTCTCCCAGGAACAAGATCTTTGGAGTATCTTTGCCTTTTCTGTAGCTCTGGGTTTTTAACAGTATGTGGTTGCTTTGGCAGCTGGGCTTGGACTGTCCATGGTGCTGTCCTATTCCTCTGCAACTCCAATTTAACCCCCCCCCCCCCCCCCCGGAGCAACACTCGTAAACCTTCCTGCAAGGATACTGGTCTCCCCCCCCCCCCCCCACCCACCTTGCAGTTCAGGTACAAACAATCCCATTTGTACAGGTCTCACCATTCTTGGAAGAGCGCCCCTTGATCTAAAAATCTGAAGGCTTCCATCTCCTTCGTCATACTCTAAAGCAAACAGTGGTGCAGAACTGATGGGGTGAATGGTCTAATTGTGTTCCTATGTCTTATAGTCTAATTATGCAAAACTGGGAGCCTACCTTCAGGGTTACATTTTAAGGGTTTGAAAGTAGACCTGTGATCACTCTGCAAAGTGTTGTCAAATTTAGATAACAGTTGTCTTTTTGATAGAGGTTCCTCTGAAATAAAAATAATGGTGTTTCATTAAAAATAACTACATAAAAATGAATACCAAGTTACCTTGATTAAAGTATTACAAAGTAGTTACTTTCTTTATTCTGCCAAGCCTTTTGACAGCAGTGTCTCCATGAACGTTGACAATAAAACAAAATAACAGGTAATGGTGAAATATGGTCTTAAAAAAAAAAGTATTAACAAAACTTTTAAAACTGAAGTAAGGGTTAGGTGAAGAAGTAGAGCTAGGAGATTTCAATGTAACACTTCCAATTAAAGGTCAAGGACACCACATTATGGTAAAGAGCATGGAAAAGAGGCAGGAGTGATCATAGAAAATTAATGTGCAACAACATAAACAAAATGCTAGAGGAACTCAGGTCATGTGCATCAGGGCTAGGATGTTGAATAGTTTGAGGGAGAATATGAGAAATTATAAATTTGGTGTGCAAGTGACAGAAGATCAGTGTAAGATTAGTACAACAGAAACAAAAGACTAGAAATGAAAGAAAAACTGAGTCAAAGTTTCAGGTTGCAGACTTTTCATTAGATCTGAACCAAGAACTTTCCCACAGATGCTACTTGACCTCAGAATCGCCAACATTTTTAGTTTAGATTTCCAGTAAATGCAGTTTTCTTCTGCTTTTTTTGACTTAACAGTGAAAGGACAAGAGTATGATAGTCTTGAATGATTTTAACTGTAAGGGTTGGAGGAAACTGACAAGGAAAGAAAACAAAGTGTTTTGTTGTTCGCCAAGATTGGCAACTAGCTTGAGGACGTTTCATCACCAGTCGAGATGACATCCTCAATGCGCAGTTGTTGGTGTTTCTCTCTGGAAGTGAGAAACATATTCATTTTATCTCTAGTGGCAAGTGCACAAAAAAATGGCCCATGTTGAGAAAATACAAAAAACTGCCTTGCTGGCATTCAAGATGCAAGGTTTGATACCTTCGAGCTTATGAATTTGATTTTTGAGCACATTGTGTAGATACACAAGTAGGGAAAAACTATTTGAGAACTTTGTTTCTTTTGAAGGACCCATAGGTTGATCCAATCTCAATCCTACAAATAATAAGAGAATGATTTTCCATTAGTTTGCACAAGGATGCTACGAGCACAAAGTAGGAAGGAAACAGTCATGAATGTATGTGAAATACAAGGCCAGAAGAGAACATGCTGAATATCTATTCAATATTTTGGACACAATGGGATAAAGAATCGCTTCAAACAAGAATGCAGATGACAGCAGTGGAATGAAAGAAAACAGCTGAGATGGCCTTGATCATGAAATACAGATTGCATAATGCAACACAAATGTAAGATCAAGGGAAAAGCCAGAAATAAGGGCTATAGAGTTAATGTGAAAAGAATGAACAAAACTTAAACCATATAACCATATAAGAATTACAGCACAGAAACAGGCTATCTCGGCCCTTCTAGTCCGTGCCAAACGCTTACTCGCACCTAGTCCCACGGACCCGCACTCAGCCCATAACCCTCCATTCCTTTCCTGTCCATATACCTATCCAATTTTACTTCAAATGACAATACCGAACCCACCTCCACCACTTCTAACACTCTCTGGGTAAAGAAGTTTCGTGTTACCTCCCTGGTGCAAGGGTCAAGGATGTCTCTGAGCGGCTGCAGGACATTCTGGAATGGGAGGGTGAACAGCCAGTGGTCGTGGTGCACATAGGTACCAATGATATAGGTAAAAAAAAAACACAATGGGATGAGGTCCTACAAGGTGAATTTAGGGAGTTAGGAGATAAACTAAAAAGTAGGACCACAAAGGTAATAATCTCTGGATTACTACCAGTGCCATGTGTTAGTCAGAGTAGAAATAGGAGGATATTTCAGATGAATACGTGGCTTGAAAAATGGTGCAAGGGGGAGGGATTCAAATTTCTGGGGCATTGCAAACAGTTCTGGGGGAGGTGGGACCGGTATAAACAGGACAGTCTGCACCTGGGCTGGACTGGAACCAATGTCCTAGGGGAAACATTTGCCACTGCTGTTCGGGAGGCTTTAAACTAATGTGGCAGGGGGATGGGAACAAGTGCAGAGAGACAGAGGGATGTAAAATGAGGGTAGAAGCAAAAAGTAGTAAGGTGAAAAGTAAAAGTGGCAGGCAGGCAAATCCAGGGCAAAAAGCAAAAAGAGCCACTTTTCAACATAATTGTATAAGGGCGAAGAGTGTTGTAAAAACAAGCCTGTGTGTCAATGCGAGAAGCATTCGTAACAAGGTGGATGAATTGAATGTGCAGATAGTTATTAATGAATATGATATAGTTGGGATCACAGAGACACGGCTCTAGGGTGACCAAGGATGGGAGCTCAACATTCAGGGATATTCAATATTCAGGAGGGATAGACAGGAAAGAAAAGGAGGTGGGGTAGCATTGCTGGTTAGAGAGGAGATTAACGCAATAGAAAGGAAGGACATTAGCCTGGAGGATGTGGAATCGATATGGGTAGAGTTGCATAACACTAAGGGACAGAAAACACTTGGGAGTGTTGTACAAGCCACCTAACAGTAGTAGTGAGGTTGGGGATGGCATTAAACAGGAAATTAGAAATGCGTGCAATAAATGAACAGTAGTTATAATGGGTGACTTCAATCTACATATAGATTGGGTGAACCAAATTGGTAAGGGTGCTGAGGAAGAGGATTTCTTGGAACGTATGCGGGATTGTTTTCTGAACCAACATGTCGAGGAACCAACTAGAGAGCAGGCCATTCTAGATTGGGTATTGAGCAATGAGGAAGGGTTAGTTAGCAATCTTGTTGTGCGAGGCCCCTTGGGTAAGAGTGACCATAATATGGTGGAATTCTTCATTAAGATAGAGAGTGACATAGTTAATTCAGAAACAAAGGTTCTGAACTTAAAGAAGGGTAACTTTGAAGGTATGA
The DNA here is from genome assembly GCF_030144855.1 of Hypanus sabinus. Classification (NCBI taxonomy): domain Eukaryota; kingdom Metazoa; phylum Chordata; class Chondrichthyes; order Myliobatiformes; family Dasyatidae; genus Hypanus; species Hypanus sabinus. The sequence continues at coordinate 37,715,705 of NC_082708.1, forward strand.
GATGTGAATTAGCTAAGATAGACTGGCAAATGATACTTCAAGGGTTGACGGTGGATATGCAATGGCAAGCATTTAAAGATCGCATGGATGAACTAAACAATTGTTCATCCCAGTTTGGCAAAAGAATAAACCAGGGAAGGTAGTGCACCTGTGGCTGACAAGGGAAATTAGGGATAGTATCAAGTCCAAAGAAGAAACATATAAATTAGCAAAAAAAAGCAGCACACCTGAGGACTGGGAGAAATTCAGAGACCAGCAGAGGAGGACAAAGGGCTTAATTAGGAAAGGGAAAAAAGATTATGAGAAAAAGCTGGCAGGTAACATAAAAACTGACTGTAAAAGCTTTTATAGATACGTGAAAAGAAAAAGACTGGTCAAGACAAATGTAGGTCCTTTACAGTCAGAAATAGGTGAATTGATCATAGGGTACAAAGACATGGAAGACCAACTGAATAACTACTTTGGTTCTGTCTTCACTAAGGAGGACATAAATAATCTTCCAGAAATAGTAAGGGACCGAGGGTCTAGTGAGATAGAGGAACTGAGAGTAATACATGTTAGTAGGGAAGTGGTGTTAGGTAAATTGAAGGGATTAAAGGCAGATAAATCCCCAGGGCCAGATGGTCTGCATCCCAGAGTGCTTAAGGAAGTAGCCCAAGAAATAGTGGATGTATTAGTGATAATTTTTCAAAACTCCTTAGATTCTGGATTAGTTCATGAGGATTGGAGGGTGGCTAATGTAACCCCACTTTTTAAAAAAGGGAGAGAGAAACCGGGGAATTATAGACCGGTTAGTCTGACATTGGTGGTGGGGAAAATGCTAGAGTTGGTTATCAAAGATGTGATAACAGCACATTTGGAAAGAGGTGAAATCATCGGACAAAGTCAGCATGGATTTGTGAAAGGAAAATCATGTCTGATGGATCTTATAGAATTTTTTGAAGATGTAACTAGTAAAGTGGATAGGGGAGAGCCAGTGGATGTGGTATACTTAGATTTTCAAAAGGCTTTTGACAAGATCCCACACAGGAGATTAGTGTGCAAACTTAAAGCACACGGTATTGGGGGTATAGTATTGCTGTGGATAGAGAATTGTTTGGCAGACAGGAAGCAAAGAGTGGGAGTAAACAGGACCGTTTGAGAATGGCAGGCAGTGACTAGTGGGGTACTGCAAGGCTCAGTGCTGGGACCCCAGCTGTTTACAATATATATTAATGATTTAGACGAGGGAATTAAATGCAGCATCTCCAAGTTTGCGGATGACACAAAGCTGGGCGGCGGTCTTAGCTGTGAGGAGGATGCTAAGAGGGTGCAGGGTGATTTGGATAGGTTAGGTGAGTGGGCAAATTCATGGCAGATGCAATTTAATGTGGATAAATGTGAGGTTATCCACTTTGGTTGCAACAACAGGAAAACAGATTATTATCTGAATGGTGGCCGATTAGGAAAAGGGGAGATGCAACGAGACCTGGGTGTCATTGTACACCAGTCATTGAAGGTGGGCATGCAGGTACAGCAGGCGGTGAAAAAGGCAAATGGTATGTTGGCATTCATAGCAAAAGGATTTTAGTACAGGAGCAGGGAGGTTCTACTGCAGTTGTACAAGGCCTTGGTGAGACCGCACCTAGAATATTGTGTGCAGTTTTGGTCCCCTAATCTGAGGAAAGACATTCTTGCCATAGAGGGAGTACAGAGAAGGTTCACTAGATTGAATCCTGGGATGGCAGGACTTTCATATGAAGACAGACTGGATCGACTAGGCTTATACTCACTGGAATTTAGAAGATTGAGGGAGGATCTCATTGAAATGTATAAAATTCTAAAGGGATTGGACAGGCTAGATGCAGGAAGATTGTTTCCGATGTTGGGGAAGTCCACAACAAGGGGTCACAGTTTAAGGATAAAGGGGAAGCCTTTTAGGACCGAGATGAGGAAAAACTTCTTCACAGAGAGTGGTGAATCTGTGGAATTCTCTGCCACAGGAAACAGTTGAGGCCAGTTCATTGGTTATATTTAAGAGGAAGTTAGATATGGCCTTTGTGGCTAAAGGGATCAGGGGGTATAGAGAGAAAGCAGGTACAGGGTTCTGAGTTGGATGATCAGCCATGATCATACTGAATGGCGGTGCAGGCTCGAAGGGCCGAATGGCCTACTCCTGCACCTATTTTCTATGTTTCTATGTTATCCATAAACTTTTGCCCCCTAACTCTCAACTCATGTCCTCTTGTTTGAATCTCCCCTACTCTCAATGGAGAAAGCCTATCAACGTCAACGCTATCTATCCCTCTCATAATTTTAAATGCCTCTATCAGGTCCCCCCTCAACCTTCTACGCTCCAAAGAATAAAGACCTAACTTGTTCAATCATGGGTTAATTAGAAACAATACTTATATTACATAAGCATTTTGAGCATGCAAAATTTATAGATAATTGAAGACCTAATCACTCAAATCTATATTCTGGATATCAAAAATATTCAAAACTTCCCAAATGGATACAAATAAAACGAAAATCGGGAATGTAGAATATATTTAAAAAAAACAGAATTAGAAGTACAATCAAAGACGTTGGTTTTGAAGCATTTTTGAATTTGGAGAATTAAGTGCATAATCAAGAATTAGTAAAGATCATTAACTATCTGATCTTCAGTATCCAGCAGCAACACTATTCTCTAAAATACTTAAATATTGCTGTCTACAATGTTCAAATGTTAATGATTCATTTGTAGCAATCAGCTTTCCCTGGCTATATAGAATATCCATGGTTTACATTGGAGAAGTGTTCAAATTAATGTATTTTTGCATCTTTATGAAAACCAAACATATTATCCTACACAATTTAATCAAAATTTAGCACAATTTACCTTTTGTAAATTTTTCCTCCAATCTTGATCTCTTCCCTGTTCTTAAATCAGGTCCAATGATTTGATCTGTGAAAGCATGGGTGCCTCTGAATGGCATGCCTGACATAAAATCTAAATGTTCATTGTGGTCCATTGGTGCCTTGGAACTCTTCACAGTTTCTTCTGGTATCTTGGGATGAGCGTCATAATTACTTCTCAATTCACACAGAACTGATGTAGAAGCATGACTTGCGCTGCAAACTGGATTAATTCCTCCTTCTGCAAGGGTATTAGATTTCTCAGCAGAATGACTCACTTTATCATTTTTATTTGAAGCCAACTGAATTCTTGCCATAGTTAAACTGTTTTCTTCTACCATTACTTCCTTACCCTTAGCTGTTTGAAATCCTGACATAAGCACACAAGTATTTGAAAAATATGTAGACAAATTTCTTGGAGGCCTGTTAACCTCAAGATCATCGATTTTCTTTTTGTTTAATTCTACTTGGTCAGAATTTTGCATGTTTGAAGTCCTCTCTGGACAGCCATCCAATATTTTGTGAATTAACTCTGCAGCTCCCTTATCTTGATGTTCATTGTTTACAGTAGCATCAGCAAACAGCGAGGAAGTAGCTGATGATTGTAATTGCTGAGCTTTATCAAAAGGTGGACTTGTTGCACACTTTGGGCTACCTGGAGAACTATCATTCATTTCAAATTCTTTTAACATACATTTAACTTTCTGAAGAGCAACATCAGAAACTAAAACTGGTTTCCCACTTGCTGTGTTGAAACCGAGTGATGCCTTTGTATAGGAGGTATCTGAATGCCTGCTCCCATTGGACTTCACAACTTTATCACTGAACATTTTAAGCTCATCCTCACTGACTGCAACTTCAGCAAAGATTTGCTTACATTTTTTTAAAGATTCTTCTGCAACTTGAACAGATTTACCACTTGCTGTGCTGAAGGCAGTTGTTCCTCTTTTTAGAAACTGTTCAGGAAGCTCAAACGCAGTATCACCAGTAAAATTAACTTGGTTATTAACAGTGGTACTTGGAATTAAAACTTTGCTTTCTCCAGATTCACTTTCCACATATTTCTCTTCCGCATATTTCAAGTCAGCTTCACCTACAGATATACTGCTATCATTTGAAGCACAATATGCTAAATACTGTTTAGGTAGAAGACTATTCACTTGATTCATCTTGTCTAACCTGCGCGGAGGCTTAGCCTCCAAAACATTGTCATTTAAAGCACTGCCCTTGGAAGATGCATTTTTAAATGTTTCAGGAGACATAAAACTATGTTGAATTGTAAATCTATTGCAAACATCATCAAGAAATAATGCTTTTCCCTTATTTAAAGCTGTCTTTGATACACTGACTTGTTTACCACTAGCCATTTGGAAACCTTTCATTTCTATATTAGTATCTAGATCCAAATCAAATATATGCTCACTTTGATTAGAAAAATCATGGAACCTACTATGACTTTTAGAATTCACATGACTATGGTTATCTTTCAGTTGTTTCACTGTTCCACTTTTAATAGCATTCTGAATCAGTGTAGTGCTATTACTTGCATGAAGAGATTCTTTTGAAATATCTTTCATAGTATGTTTTGCTTCATTCAAAAGATCCTTCTCAGCAAACAGAGCTTTGGCTTTATCAAGAGACGCTTTGCAGACATTAACCATCTTGCCACTAGCAGTTTGGAATCCTTTTATTGCAGTTTCTCTTGCAATAAATGGTGCATTAGTTAATTCTTCTCTATTTCTAAATGAGTTACAGAGTTCAGAGTTTTCAACATTTGGAGCTATAAATGCAACAGAAACCGAATGATTTGGTACAGGCTGACAAGTTTGTTTTTGATCACTTAATTGCTCCTCTGCATCAATTTTTCCTAAATGAATTTGAGAAGCATTCATCCGCTTATTAAGTTGAGAGGCATTTTTTTCTATTTCTATAGGCAGCTTGGGCTTTTGCAAATTTTCATTGCAGCAGTCTTTGGTCTTAAGCAGGTCAGTTTTGGGGACACTGACTCCCCTACCATTGGCAATCTGGAAACGTGCAAGATCATTACTCTCCTCAATATTTATAGCTTTATCTGAAGACCTAATGTGGCTAGCAGAAGGTCTGGACAATAAGTGATCATCAGATAATTCTACCTTACTACCAAATTCCATATCTTCTCTTTCTTTTGCACTACTACAATCAGATTGATGGATATACTTTTCCCAAACTGTGTTTTTCATTCTACCACGTTTCACAACACCTATGCTATCAGACTTTTCCAAGACACTGTGCTTCGTGGATAAGTACATTGCTTCTTGTAGAGAAGCATCTTCCAGTATGTTGGCAGACCCAGTGCCATCTATCTGAAAATCATCTTTTCTATCACTATTCACTATCTTCTCATTTTGCAAAATGCTATCCTGACTATTTTTACTGCTTAAATTGAAGAGAGGTGGATGCAGCAGATTTGACTCACTGCTTTTTACAGTCTCTATATCACCTAATCTATCTTCAGTTATCTCTTTAGACCCACTAACAGAATTGCTTAATAAGTAACTTAAAGCATCAGTTTCAAGTACTTGAACATTAGTTTTATCAAAGTCATTGCCAATATCCCCGAAAATATTTTCTGCTTTTCTCAAACTCTCAGCAGAGGGCTTGATTGCACTCCCACTTGCTGTACAAAAACCTTTAAAATTCACTTTATCTCTCAGAGGTGGATTTACACTATTAAACATTGTGTCTGTATGAATTTTAACACTGTCCAATGAATTTATGTGGAAGTTTGGTACTGTAAAAGCTGTAATTTCTTTATTTTTACCGATAAAGCCAAAGGAAGCAACAAGTTTATTTGGTATGGTTTTGTCCATTTCTTCTGTGGTCTGCTGATAGATTTCAGAACTAATCAGGGTTTCTGAAAACTTTGTTGGTGGTTGTGAGTTACAAAGCTTATTATTCAATTCTATTGAAGAATTAACATCCTGTTTCTTATCCAAAGCAGATGGATGAGTACAATCTAATTGCTCAATGAGCAAGTGGGTACTCTTGTCCACATCACTGACTGCAGACTCCTTTCCAAACTGTGTAAATTCAAATTGGCTATTGGTGTCCTCCAACATAGTAAAAAGTTTGCTCACATCTTCTGCTTGACTAGCTGTCAAATATTTGTAGTCACCATCCATATTTTTCTGTGCTAAAGGTACAAAGGAATCAAAAGTGTGCACTTTTGTCAAAGTTGATGATGACTGATTTACCACTTCCATGCTAATCTGGGGCTCTGGAGACTTAGTTTTAATTTCTGGATTAATTGAGGAGATTGGACAATTGCCTTGATTCTCAAATGTATTTCTTGAAGTGACTAACTTAAGGATGACTGCCTGTGCAGAACTTGCTTCTAGATTGTCATTTTTAATCTTTTTGCATAATTTCTCTTGTGAGGAGCTTTCTGTGCAATGCTCTGGAAGATCTCTGTTGGAAGATCCATAATTATAAGGCTCAGGTATCAGGTTCTTGGTGCTTTCCAACACTGCACAAATTTCCTTTTTCATTACAGAGTTTAAATCTGCTCCAGGACCTCCAGATTTCAATTCTGTTCTATCAGTGTTCTCTTCTTTATATGGTTCAATGTTGTGTGAAGACTGGGTTATTTCAGCTAGCTTATGCAGTTCTGTTTTCGTAACAGATGCAGGAAGATCTGTTCTTGTTTTGTTGTGCAAATTACTTGATGACTCAGATGATTTGTTCCAATGCATTCCAAGACCATATGGAGCAGAACTGGACAAATTATGTTGTACTTTCCCGGCTTTTGCAGGTATGTTGTCTTTGCAACCTAGTTCATATTCAGGCAATATAGTTGAAGAAACCAAGAACGCATCACTGATGGCAGCTTTCAATTTTCTAGTCTTCAAGGTGGATGCCAACACTGCAATTTTTCTATTCTGAATGTGAAGATTTGTTTCAGAGCACTTCCCCTTTTCACTTCCTAATAAATTATGCAAGTCAGATCTTTGATTTGCATTTAACAACTCCTTTTCCACAACAAGACTTCTCTCAAAATGTTGCTCTTGGCTCAAACAAATTGATACTGTTTCTATATTTTGTTTTACTTGAAGTTCAGAGGCACTGGACTGATTCTTCAAAGTTCTGTTACAGTTTTCAGGATCAGGGCAAAATTGTTCTGTTTTATGTAAAACCCTGCAGGAAGGATGAGATGACAGTGTGTGAATTACAACTGATGTGCTGGTTATTACATTTGTTGATAACTGGTCAGAAAATGGTGTAATACACATATTGTCAAAATGACCAAGAGAATTTTTGTCTTTAAATTTGATTTCACCGACATCATGATGCACAGAACTTTGTTTTTTATCAGCTAAAGGTTCAAAATCAGATTTCCCATTATGCTGTTTAACAGTATTGTCAGACACATTTACCTTCTCTGCTTGAACATAATTAATAACTGCAGGTGCACTCTTCTCCTCTGCATCTTTACCTTGTACATCAAAACTATTAGTCATCATCATTTCAGATTCCATGCTTAATCTTTCAGCCACTGTACGACAAGCTGTGGCAAAGATTCTACGCTTCTTGTTTTGAGAAGTTCTGTTCAATGGCGTCACAAAATTATCCCAACAACTGTCATTATTAAAAGTACGTGATAGCTTATCAACAGCTTCATCTTTAAGATACTGATATGTTGTGTCATCTTCTATTTTGTCAGATCTGTCCAAAAGCAGACTTCCATCTTGTAAACTTTGTTTTGCTTCCACACGTTTCCCACTGGTCTCGTTGAAATCAACGCACAAAATATTTTCATGAGAAGCACCATCTTTGTTTTTTCTGCAAATGGTGAGATCTAAACAGAAAATCAAATTGAACATTAGTCACTCAATTCACATTGAATGAGCAGAAAAGATCTAAGTGAACATAAGGACCTGTAGTCACCCCAACCACAATCTATTCCAACTGCTACCACCTAGGAAGCAATACCACAGTGTAAAAGCCAGGACCAACAGGCTCTGGGACAGTTTCTTCCAACAGACCATCAGACTGATGAACTCATGCTGATTTGAGTGTACTCTATATAACATTGACTGTTCTATTTATTATAAATTACTATGATTGCACATTGCACATTTAGATGGAGATGTAAAGATTTTTACTCCTCATGTATGTGAAGGATATAAGAAATAAAGTCAATTCAATTCAATTCATCCTATAAGTAGAGGAAATTCTAACAGTAACAGGGGCCTCATCCTCACCAATGATGCAAATGTTTTTCTCCATGAAAGTATTTAAACAAAAATGATCACTATGCACTCTTTAGGAAAAAAAGTCTGGTTTTATCTGGAGAAACTATAAAATGATTGTGAATGTCAAATAGTGGAAGCAGCAAAGTGATAGCAATAAGGTCATAAACAATAGAGCAGTTCACAGCTCTGCAATCCTGCCAGATCAGACTGCAAATAAAGTGGGCAATTAAGCTGATAACACAAAAAGGCTATTTTAGGAACAATCCATATTAAAGAGGTGAGAGCCCATCTTCAGCCATAAATGCTAGGTTAGAAATCCACTTAGACCAGATAACATGATCACTGCAGAAGCAGGGTTTCAGCCAACACATCACATGACAATGAGAACGCAAATCTACAAGACCAAACCAAATTGAGCTGAAGACCTTCTGTCCAACACTAGCTACAGGTTCCATAGCCTTTCACTGATCCATGGCACAAGAAGTTACATGGAATAGATCTGGCAAACCTGCCATTCCTACCTAGAACTGCAATCAGCAGTTTCTCCATATGAATATTTAACCAATCTGACTGAAGAGAACCTAAATTTGCTGGGCAAAAATATCCCAAAATTCAACTGCATGTCTAGATAACAGTAGTGTCTGTAAAAGCTCAAGAAGGAAACTGTGCCTCTTTGCTTTGCTGGTTGCTAATAGTTTTAAATATTTCTTATATTCAAAGAGATTTAAACAACTAGAACTGAAGAAAACATTTAAAATTTAAAAACAAGTAAAAATAATGTAAAATGTAATACAGATTAATTTTAATCTGAAGCATTACAATTCCTGCTGAGTGCATTAGGTCCTGGACCATGAAAGAATGTAGCCTGACTCAGGATCCGAAATGTTTAGCTGATCTTGAATTGCTGGTCATTACTCAAAACCCAGCAGCAGAGTTTGAAATCTGTCAAGGTCTAATATTACCGTATTGCTGCATTTTACAGCAAGCATATGCATGAAGTACTGAACTTGCTAAATGCTGGTAATTGCAAATATAGCCACTGATACTTGTCAGAAACCCAACTCTTTCAGACCAGCCTACAAATAGCAAACTCACCACAAATAGATCAATTACAACTTTCAAACCCCTTAGACTTGCTACCCCATCTGTGGACTTGAAAAAAGTCAGACTTATTTCCTTCCAGTTTTATGTAACTAAAGCAAACCAAATTATAACAAGGCAATTCATAAAATCAATCTTAAAACTACTGCTGTCCACCATGTAGTAATATGCTGCACTGCAGACCGGCACTTGCCATTTTACTTTTAAAGTATTTTTTACAATTTAAATTTCGTAATGCAGATAACTGGATTCACTCTAACACAAGAACAGTAATTGATCACAAAAATACATAATTTATCTACTGCATTTTAATTTGTATTTTCCCATTGTGCCTCACATTCATTGTTAAATTTGGTAAAGGAGTTATTGGCTCCATCAGTACAGTTGTCGGAGTTTAGAGCACCATACCCATACCAATCAAATACTCATTTATATGAATCCCATTTACCAGCAATTGGTTAAAAAGTCTTCAGTGATTAAAGTGCTCAACCAGATACTTTAACATGTTATGAGAATACCCGTATCTTCCATCTTCGCACGTAGTGCAACACAGATTGTAATCAACCTAAGTGAAGACATTCATTTAGCCCTCAGATTCCTAGATCAAAACCTATGCCCTCATCTATTATGCCTTTTTATCCAATAACTTCCCATCTTCCACCCTATGTATGCCCTTTATAATCTTCCAGCACCTCTTCCCCATCCTTCTCCTCTGCTCTAAGGAAAACAAACTAGGTCAAACTGGCTCTCATCATAGGCAATACGTTCTATCCCATGGAACATCCTGGTAAATCTCATTAGCACTGTCTTCAGGCATTCATACCTTCCAAAGTGTGGTAAGCAGAAATGCATAAAATACTTAACCTGTGGCCAAGTGTTATCAAAACACACAAAATGCTGGAGGAACTCAGCAAGCCAGGTAGCATCTATGGAAAAAAGCACAGTCGATGATTTGGGCTCAGATTTCCAGCATCCGCAGATCTTCTTTTGCTTGCCAAGTGTTAGTGGTATCAAGTTGCTCATTATTGACTCAACTAATGAAGGCCAGCATTTGACATGCCTTCTTCACAATTTAACATATGTGCTGTCTTCTTTATGATTCAATGTACATGTAACACCAAGGTCCGCATGTTAGTCAATACCTAATGCTTACTGTTTCATTTGAATATTTTTCTTATATCAACTTTTGAATTCAGTATATGGTTTTAGAAGTCCAACAAAAGAGTTAAGAATAGAAAAAGGAACTTGAATATAAAGAAACCTTTAGAAATTCAACAAAAACACAATTAAAATTGAATCTAGTGGTGCATCATAATGTAATTATGAACCTAATAGAAAGATGATTGATTCCTTAGAGCAATTAGTCTAAAATCATCTCAATGTATTAGAATATCTGAAATTGAAGAGGAAAGATTAGCACAAAATTAATTATACCTGGCCTTTGCTGATTTCCACATTTTTGGGCTGATGATATGCATAAAGACTTTGATGGGAAAGGTTGAAACTGTGTTTTCATTTGTAACAGTGCACAAGGGATGTTCTTACTTTCATGATGTAAAGGATCTTTCGCAGTGCATAGAAATTTCCTTGAATACCCCTTTAGGGTGGAAAGCAATAAAGTATGGTCTTCGCCAGCTACTTGATACTTTGCTGTATCCTGAACCAGCAAAGTATTTCTAGAAACTACAGACTGATTAGACTTATCATAATTATTAGCAGAGCTGGCTTTGTGATCTTTTAAGGCAATCACTGGCTTTAATTGGCTTACCTTACTTTCAAAATTACTCCTCTCTACACATGTTCTTTCCATATTACATGAAGGAACACATCCAAATGCTACATTTTCAGAACCTGAACCCAATCTTCTCTCATCAGATGAATAAATTTGCAGTGAATTACCAATCATCAAACAATTTGCATCAAGAATTTCAAGACTGGGAAGTTCTGACAATTGTAATCTACCACCTGTACAATTTGAAGTACTGAATTTTTCTTGCGCTTTAGAATTCTTTGTGCTTTCATCATTTGCTTTGAAATCCTCAGCAACTCCACAATAACTAAACTGATTCTCTATTGTTACACATACTGAACAGCAAGCCAAATTCTGAGCCATTGAACCTATTTCTTCATTAGACTAGTTCCTTTATCTTTTTAATTTGAAACAAACAGCAGATTCTCCGTGTTGCTCAAACACAATGTATCTGTGGAATGAACTATATTGTTCGAGTCTCCATTAAACATCTGGCTTTCATCAAGTTTTAGATGTGACCAGCTAGACACTGAAGATATACAGTGGCCTGACAACTTCTCTGAGCTTTTGTCATGCAAGTTTTGATCAACAGGCTTCATGTTATTTGAGAATCCTCCATTCATATGGAAGTCTAATTCAGCTACAATACTTTGGAAGGAATTATGAGATGCTAAGTATTTAATGGCATTTATCTTAAAATTATTCACTGCAAGTTTGTTCTTTCTATTTGCTGTATTAGTTTTTATTCCCCGTGGTCCCAAAAGTGTGAAAGATACAGGCACAGTTTGCTTTCCGTTTTTACAGCTTCTGCTCTCATTAATCAAGTTATCCAGTCCATCATCAGACTCTAAAAACATGCAAAAAAATGTCAAGAATCTTAAGTGTCTATAATTATCAAACCATACTTGGAGAAGTTGCTAGAGATTTTGTCGAGTTTTGGTTTAGAATTGCCACTTTAGTTCATAGTGGCTTTTAGTTCTCCACGTTCACTATCAATATTGAGATCTACAGTATATGAATACACAAGGGCAGAATCAGGCTCCACTTTAACTGCTCATCCTCCCTGGCTAACCCCTCATCCATATTGTACATGTAACTCCTGGTTAAAGATTTTACTGCTAGTGTTGTAGGGTATTTCATGTATTTTTTTCTGTAGAAGCAGTGTGTTCTGCTGGTAGTATTTGGGCTACTGTGAAAGATAAGGGATGCTTAGGAATGTGGTATCATCCAATCAGGATGGTGGATCTGGGAGAAGGTTCCACAGAAAGCTGCGGGAGAGATTTTGTAACGGACAGTGAGGTGGGTTGAGGTCTTTTTTGGCAGGAGATGGAAAGAGAAGCAGTTCAAGAGAACCGGCTATAAGAATCCTGTAAGAATACACAATTTGATGGAACCCAAGTCAGGGAATTCTACCAGGGATTGATGATAGGAATTGGTGTCGTGAGCATGTTGGACACAGAGGCTTCTGGAAGATTTGAGCTCCAACCCGTGCACATTTGATAATTATGATGAGCCCTTTTGTTTTTTCTTTCTTTCTTTAATAACTGGTTCAGCTAACCAGTTATAAAATATACTTTCTTTATAATTCCATGCAGTGTATGGTCTGCTATTTCTTGCCACTGGGTGATTGCATGGGTGCAGCAAGTTGCACAGTATTCACACAAATTGGGGTTCGGGTGGGCGAGGCATCCCAACCTCACGGGTTTAGTGGGATAGATGTCGTTTCTATCCTAGATGTACGGAGTCAGAAAAGGTGCTTTTCTCACCACTGCGTCCGGTGGCAGTAAGTGAGGGGCTAATGAGCCGCACCTCTAGAGATGCCCAGTAAAAGAGGGTTTCATACAGAAGCACATTTCCAAAGAGTTGGGAATCACACAGTCTGAAATAACACATCTTTATTCTATTTTTATACTGCACTGTAAACAATGATTTTGAAAAGCATATGATAATATGTTTATATTATTTTCCTTAAGTGCCTTAGTAATACCAAAGTGATTAAGATTCAGCAGATTTGAATTTGCATAGACTTCTGAAAGCTCAGCATTTGATGCTGGTGACTTTAAGAAGAGTTCCTCACGATTAACTAATGGTCAGTGGCATGGAATATCACTTTAGTGACTTTAATTGCTGTTCTGCATCAGATTAAGAAGGTTCTTGCATCCTCAAAATGTAAGTTAGAAAGAAAACAGATGCTGAAAATCTGAAATCATAATGGAAAACACTGGAAACACTTAGCCTGTCATACTAGGAAAAGTGAAAAGAAAATCAAAGTCAACATTTATTATCAAAGTCTCTTTGCCAAAAAATTTGAAGCCATCAAACTTAGAAGTTAAGAGAATATTCAGCAAATAAGATAAAGCAATTATTAATTAGCTGATTCAACATTTTGCAAAACATGTTAGTAACACAGACAAGGCTTTGAACAATTCCTTTACTTGAATTACAACACACAGGGAAGTTTATTTAGGAGAAAAACAATTAAAACTTACTACAACTCTGATTAACCTCTTCAATTTCTTCATTTTCCTCCTCCCCAGTTACAGGTAGCATGCATTGTCCAAAACCAGATGCATTACACTCCTTGTTTAAGTTACTGTGTAAAAACTGCAAGCAAATTAATAATTAGAATGTTAATAGCAAACTCATTTTAAAAAGCTTCACCTTTTTACAACACACAAGTAGGTTGATTTTAGTTTTAAAGACAAACAAAATATTTTTGTTATGTCTGTAGAATATATAAAAGTATTCCATTTGTTTAGCTGGTAATACAGCAAAATGTCCAAAATAATCAGGATCAATATGTTACATCTCAACCAGAGTTCCTGCAAACCATTATTATAAATAAATACTCCGTCTGCCTCTTGTATTCACTAGATACAAAAATACTTTTATTTAAAAAGGCAAACTTTACATGATCCAACATTTTCTAACACACTTGGTGGCAAAGCTTACCACTAGACTCATTCCCAACATAAATATGGACATTTAATCTGTAGGTATTTTTGGTGCATTTTCCCCCCAACTTTGGTATTGCCTTATTTGCTGCACTTGATAAGCTCACACATCCTCCTATATGATTAGCACCTGAACATCTTTCTACATAATAACCTTGCTGCTTTTTTTTTGCAGACAACATTCAGAAGATTAGACATGCTGTCAGTGTCTCTGCATCAGGTCAGAGGTCAGTAACATCCTGTCACTAACTTAGAACTAATTTATTTAAGATGACACAACCCAAACCTATAAAACTTTAGAGGAAATTGTGCTACACCTGAAATCCTCCTTTTGTTCCCTTGACATTTTGTCTACAACCTTTTTAAAAAATGTTTTTAATTGCATGGCATCAGACATTCTACACGCAGTCAGTACTTCTCTTCTATCAGGCTGCTTCCCAAAAGCCCTGAAAACTGCAGTTTTTAAGCCTCCTTTAAAAAAAAACCTAGATGCCTCAGTACTTAGTAACTACAGGCCTATATCAAACTTGCCACGTTTAAGCAAAATCACTGAAAAGGTTGTTTATCAGCAACTTAATAGTTTTTTGGCACTAAGCAAATATATGGATTTCAACAACATCATAGTACTCTGACTGTTCTGGTCAAGGTTTTAAATGACAATACGTTTAAACCATGATGATGAAGAAATTTCAGATTTATATAACATCATCAAGTGACTATGGCAAACAAAAAAAATCACCAAAAAACTGTATTGAACAAATCACTGATTGGCTGAGTCAAAAATTTCCTCCAGCTAAACAAAGAAAACTGAAATAATTGTTTCTGGTGCCGAAAAAAAAGGTCAGTGCTCACTTAGAATCCCTGTCATAACCGACCACAAACCAAACCAGAAACCTTGGTGTCGTGATGGACTTGGACTTACATAGAAACACAGAAAACCTATAGCACAATACAGGCCCTTCAGCCTACAAAGCTGTGTCGAACATGTCCTTACCTTAGAAATTACCTGGGTTACCCATAGCCCTCTGTTTTTCTAAGCAACATGTACCTGTCCAGAAGTCTCTTAAAATCTATCGTACCCGTCTCCACCAGCACATTCCACGCACTCACCATTCTCTGCATAAAAAGATTTACCCAACGTCACTCAGCCTATTCTCATAAGGCATGTTCCCCAATCCAGGCAAAATCCTTGTAAATTTCCTCTGCACCCTTTTTATTGTTTCCACATCCTTCCTATTGTGAGGGAACCAGAACTGAGCACAGTACTCCAAGTGGGATCTGACCAGAGTTCTATATAGCTGCAACAATACCTCTCGCATCCTAAACTCAATCCCACAATTGATGAAGGTCAATACACCATATGCTTTCTTAACCACAGAGTTAACCTGCGCAGCAGCTTTGGGTGACCTATGGACTCTGACCCCAAGATCCCTCTGATCCTCCACACCAAGAGTCTTACCAGTAATATTACATTCTGCCATCATATTTGACCTACCAAAATGAACCACCTCACACTTCTCTGGGTTGAACTCCATCTGCCACTTCTCAGCCCAGTTTTGCATCCTATCAATGTCCTGCTGTAACTTCTGACAGCCCTCCATACTATCCACAACACCCCCAACCTTTGTGTCATCAGCAAATTTACTAACCCATTTCTCCACTTCCTTATCCAGGTCATTTATAAAAATCACAAAGAGCAGGGGTCCCAGAACAGATCCCTGAGGTACACAACTGGTGACTAACCTCCATGCCGAACTTAAATTTTAACTGCCACATTAAGACAATTACAAAGTCAGCCAATACCACCTTTAAAAACATAGTGAGAGTTAAAGGCCTTAGGTCTCAGCAAGATCTAGAAAAACTCATCCATGCATTTTCACAGGTCTCTGCAAAAAATCCCCCACAGATGCAGCTCATTCAGAATGCTGCTGCTAGAGTCCTTACAAAGATCAAGGAAGTAAGAACATATCACTCTAGTTCTCATATTGTTAACACTGGCTTCCTGTCCAGAGGATTGACTTTAAAATATTACTACTGGTTTATAAAGCACTGAATGGTCTAGGGCCAAAATACATCTCCAATCTCTTGCTGTACTGTGAACCTTTCAGGTTGTCTGGGCTGGGACTGCTTTTAGTTATTATGCTCCACATGCCTGGGATAACCTTCTAGAGGTCTAAATTCTTTTAAATAAAGGCTTAAAAGTTTGCTATAACTTTTAATTAGAATCCCCTGCACTGCAACTTCCATTTTTCATATTTTTTGTGATTTTATCCTCTTATATATTGACTGAAATTTCAGGTTTGATGTTTATATCTTGTTCTATGTAAAGCACTGAATTGCCTTGTCGTTGAAAAGTGCTATACAAATAAACTTGCTTGCTATCTTGATGTACTTATATATGGAATTATTTGTCTGGATGGCATGCAAACAAAAGCTTTCCACTGTACCGCACTACATATGACAATAAAAAGCAATTACCAATTAACCATAAAAACTGTGTTAGCAAATCACAAATAATAAATCAATTCCACCATCATGGGATTTTGATGGATGACAATGTACAGCCCAAGAGTGTATGTTATGGAAAATAAAAACCTCCCTTACTATTCTCAAACAGACAGCCATCCACACACAATCTTACCAGAGGCATTTGTACTTCTTTAACCTTGTCTTGAAGCAATTCACTTTCCTTGGCTAAAATGAAAAAAAATAAATTCACATAATTTGGGGATATGCACACTGAAAAGAAATCATGAATCTATTGACAGCATATTGCAGAATGCCATATTCTGAACATAGAAGTAACCACATTCTTGACGTCACATTCCAATTTATAAGCACGAGTTTAATTGCTGACCTTTCTACTTAAAAAAAATAAGCCTGACATTTGCAAACAACTGAACACCATTGAATAGAATTTTAATACTACATCCATAAGAAATGAAGTTAGAACAGCATCTTGGATTGTAAAAGTTGGAACAATCAATTGTCAAGTGAAGGAAATATGTAGAAGAGATAGAAATACTGGAGTTCAAGAGTCATGGAAAACTAAAATAGAATAGCAAAATTTAGGAAGACAATTATAAAATTACCAAAATTGAAATGAAATTGAGAAAAATTAAGACAAAGGCAAATATTATTAAGACAAAGCAATTGAAAAACATGTCTAACTGAAGTAGACTTCAAGAACTATTGGCAACAGGTGGTGAAAATAAAACACTGCAAGACAGGGAAACCCAAATATTATCAAATACTAAAGTAGAATTGAACTGTGATGCATGGGCTGGTGGAAAACAGCAAATAGATTTCATGGAATAAGGCAGATATGAAGATATAGCAAGATTGGTAATCAGTTCACTCAGGTACAAAGGTAAACTAGCCAAGAATATAAAGGAGGATAGTAAAAGCTTCTTTAGGTATGTGAACAGCAAAAAAATCGTTAAGACCAAAATTGGGCCATTGAAGACAGAAATGGGTGAATTTATTATGGGGAACAAGGAAATGGCATACGAGTTGAACAGGTACTTTGGATCTGTCTTCACTAGGGAAGACACAAACAATCACCCAGATGTAATAGTGGTCAAAGGAACTAGGGTAAAGGATGAACTGAAGGAAATTTATATTAGGCAAGAAACGGTGTTGGATAGACTGTGGAGTCTGAAGGCTGATAAGTCCCCAGGACCTGATGGTCTGCATCCCAGGGTACTTAGAGGTGGCTCCAGAAATCGTGGATGCATTGGTAATCATTTTCCAATATTCTATAGATTCAGGAACAGTTCCTGCTGATTGGAGGGTGGCTAATGATGTCCCACTTTTCAAGCAAGAAGGGAGAGAGAAAACAGGGAATTATAGACCGTTTAGCCTGACGTCAGTAGTGGGAAAGATGCTGGAGTCAATTATAAAAGAGGAAATTACGACACATTTGGATAGCAGTAGAAGGATCAGTCCGAGTCAGCATGGATTTATGAAGGGAAAATCATGCTTGACTAATCTTCTGGAGTTTTTTCAGGATGTAACTATGAAAATGGAGAAGGGAGAGCCAGTGGATGTAGTGTACCTGGACTTCCAGAAAGCTTTTGATAAAGTCCCACATAGGAGATTAGTGGGCAAAATTAGGGCACATGGTATTGGGGGGAGAGTACTGACATGGATTGAAAATTGGCTGGCTGACATGAAACAATTAGTAGTGATTAACGGGTCCCTTTCGGAATGGCAGGCTGTGACCAGTGGGGTACCGTTCGGTGGGGTAGGTTCGGTGCTGGGACCGCAGCTGTTTACAATATACATTAATGATTTAGATGAAGGGATTAAAAGTAACATTAGCAAATTTGCTGATGACACAAAGCTGGGTGGCAGTGTGAAATGTCAGGAGGATGTTATAAGAATGCAGGGTGACTTGGACAGGTTGGGTGAGTGGGCAAATGTATGGCAGATGCAGCTTAATGTGGATAAATGTGAAGTTATCCACTTTGGTGGCAAGAACAGGAAGGCAGATTATTATCTAAACAGAGTCAAGTTAGGAAAAGGGGAAGTACAATGAGATCTAGGTGTTCTTATACATCAGTCAATGAAAGCAAGCATGCAGGTACAGCAGGCAGTGAAGAAAGCTAATGGCATAATGGCTTTTATAACAAGAGGAATTGAGTATAGGAGTAAAGAGGTCCTTCTGCAGCTGTACAGGGCCCTGGTGAGACCCCACCTGGAGTATTGTGTGCAGTTTTGGTCCCCAGATTTGAGGAAGGACATTCTTGCTATTGAGGGAGTGCAGCGTAGGTTCACAAGGTTAATTCCCGGAAATGCGGGACTGTCAAATGTTGAAAGATTAGAGTGACTGGGCTTGTATACACTGGAATTCAGAAGGACGAGAGGGGATCTGATTGAAACATATAAGATTATTAAGGGATTGGACACACTGGAGGCAGGAAGCATGTTCCCGCTGATGGGTGAGTCCAGAACTAGAGGCCATAGTTTAAGAATAAGGGGTAGGCCATTTAGAACAGAGATGCGGAAAAACTTTTCCACCCAGAGAGTGGTTTATACGTGGAATGTTCTGCCCCAGAAGGCAGTGGAGGCCAAGTCTCTGGATGCATTCAAGAGAGAGTTAGATAGAGCTCTTATAGATAGCGGGGTCAAGGGATATGGGGGGAGGGCAGGAAAGGGGTACTGATTGTGTATGGTCAGCCATGATCACAGTGAATGGTGGTGCTGGCTAGAAGGGCCTATTGGCCTACTCCCGCACCTACTGTCTATTGAAACTACCTATAACAAAAAGGCAACATGGAGAAAAATTGAACAAAGAAAAAGGTGTTCAAAAACAATCAGAAAGTTTTAGTACCACTTGCACGTCGTGAAAATTGTTTTGCGACTGCAGTACATTGCGATACATGGTAATAAAAGTTATAAGTACAGAAAGTACAAAAATATTGGAGAAGTGTACAAGGGTTCACTGACCATTCAGAAATCTGATGGCAGAGCGGAAAAGCCGTTTCTGAAACACTTCGAGTGTGTGTCTTCAAGCTCCTGTACAACCTTCTTGTTGGTAGCACCAAAAAGAGGGCACATCATTGGTGATAGGCTCCCTTAACGATGGATACCACCTTTGAGGGTATCCTTTCGAACTTGGCCTCCACTGCCTTCTGGGGCAGAACATTCCACATATACACCACTCTCTGGGTGGAAAAGTTTTTCCGCATCTCTGTTCTAAATGGCCTAACCCTTATCCTTAAACTGTGGCCTCTAGTTCTGGACTCACCCATCAGCGGGAACATGCTTCCTGCCTCCAGTGTGTCCAATCCCTTAATTATCTTATATGTTTCAATCAGATCCCCTCTCATCCTTCTAAATTCCAAAGGACATCCTTTCGAAGATGTCCTTGAGGGTAGGGGAGGCTAGTGCCCATGATGGAGCGTGCCAAGTTTACAACTTACTGCAGCTTTGTCTTATCAGTTAGAAAGTTCTCCAGTGTACATCTGTAGAAATCTGCAAGCGTCATTGGTAACATACCAATTCTCCTCAAACTCCCAATGAAATATAGCTGTTGTTGTGCCTTACGTGCAATTGCATCAATGCTGGGCCCAGGATAGATCCTCAGAGATGCTGACACCTAGGAACTTGAAACTGTTTGGTGCAATTTCTGAACCAGGCAGCTGCTCAGGATGCTCTCAATACAACCCCTGTAGAATGTGATGAGGAAAGGGGGGGGGGGGGGGGTGGGAGATGGACTTTCCTCAGCCTTTGCAAAAAGTAGAGATGCTGCTGGGCTTTCTTTGCTATGGAACTGGTGTTGAGGGACCAGGTGAGATTCTCCGCCAGTGAACACCAAGAAATTTGGTGTTCTTAATTATCTCTACCGAGGAGCTGTCGATGTCCAGCAGGGAGTGGTTGCTCTGTGCCCTCCTGAAGTCAACAACCATCTGTTTTGTTTTGTTCTGTTCACATTCAGCAACAAGTTGTTGGCTCTGCACCAGTCCACTAGCCGCTGCACCTCCTCTCTGTAAGCTGACTCATCGTTCTTGCTGATGAGACCCACCACGGTTGTTTCTTCGGCGAACTTGATGTAGTTTGAGCTGTGTGTTGCAGCACACAGTTAATTATAACTCAGGGTATGATTGTGTTGAACGCCGAGCAGTAGTCAATAAACAGCAGCCTGCCCCCAAGTATTACTACAATCCAGGTGATCCAAGGCCAAGTGGCAAGCCAATAAGATTGCATCTACTGTAGATCTGTGGTAGTGATAGCCAAAATGCCACCAGAACTAAAAATCATCACATTATAATAAGTTTTTAAACCTTAATTGTTTTGGCAATGTAGAAGTTTCGACTTGGATAACACAGCCAATCAATATGAGGGTTCAGTCTCTTTGACCCTGCTCAGCAAACCAGACAAGCACTGAAAAGCATTGAATGTGATGGAAGTTTCTAATCATCAAGATTCATGATTGTTTAATGTTATTTCCAATACACAAGGAGAACAAATAATTGTTACTTCAGTTGTGAAAATCAATTACAGTATAAATGCACAAGGTAGCTTAAATATATAGATTGATTGCATGTGCATAAAGTGATGCTAGGCAAAGGACAGTGTGTATATAAGATGACTGCCTGGAAATGATAGAAGTAATGATGGTTGAAGAGTGTGAAGGGGTTGGTTACTGGGTGAAGGTGTTAATCAGCTTTACTGCATGGAGAAATAAACTAGGAGTCTGGTGGTCCTTACTTGGATGCTACATAGCCTCCTCCTTGATGGGAGCAAGGAGTCCATGAGCTGTGCTGGTGAGACCCTTCATGATATTATACACACATAATGTATATGTATGTCCCTGATGGCAAGTAAGTTGGTACTGGTGATGCTTTAGGCAGGTCTGACTACCCATTGTTATCTCTTTCACCTCAAGATGGTTGAAGAAGTTTGACAAGAGTTGCCAAATCCTAAGGACTTTCTACAGAGGCACAAATGAGAACACCCTGACTGGCTGCATCACAGCCTGGCACAGGAACTGTACTTCCCTCAATCGCAGGGCTCTGCAGAGTGGTGCGAGGAGCAAAGCACATCTGTAGATGTGAACTTCCCCACTATTCAGGACATTTACAAAGACAGGTGTGTAAAGAGAGCCCAAAATATCATTGGAGACCCGAAACACGCAACCACAAACTGTTCCAGCTGCTACCACCTGGGAAACAGTACCACAGCATTAAAGCCAGGACAGCTTCTTCCACCAGGCCATCAGGCTGATTAATTCATGCTGATACAATTGTTGATATATTCGATGCTATACTGACTGTCCTGTTGCACATACTATTTATTACAAATTACTATAAGTTGCACATTCAGAGACTTAACAAAGATTTTTACTCTTCATGTATAAAGGATGTAATAAAGTCAATTCAATTCAAATCTGTAGAATAGAAACATAGAAAACCTAAAAATATAGGCCCTTTGTCCCACAAAGTTACCCATAGCCATCTATTTTTCTAAGCTCCAGGTGTCTATCCAGGAGTCTCTTAAAAGACCCTATTGTATCTGCCCTGTCATTATATAAAAGAGAACATATCTGATGTGGACAGAATGACGAGAGAGCAGATGTGGACTGTCCAGCTCTCTTCAGGCTCCTCAGAAAGTAGAGGTGTTGGTGAGCTTTCCTGTTTGTGAAGAATGTGTTCTGGGACCATGAGAGGTTGTACAAGATGTGAACTCCTAGTAGCTTGAAACTGCTTGCTGCTTCCATTGCTGTGCTCCTGATGTAAAGGTGTGAGAGTTCTTCTGAACTCAATAACCATCTCCTTCGTCTTGTTGATATTGAAGAAGAGTTTATTTGCCTGGCACCAGGCCTAGAGTTTTTCCTGATCTCCTCTGTATTCATATTACTATTAACATCTTATCCCCACTTAATTTATCCATAGCCATTCATTAGAGTTAAACGTCTTCATTATTGTCACAGCCTTCCTTCTGTAAAGAAAATTAACCTAGTTTTGTTAAAGACAGGCAGATATGAAATATTCTTTAAATAAACCAGCACATAAGTTTGAAAGCAACACACACACAATGCTGGAGGAACTGAGTAGGCCAGGCAGCACCTATAGAAAAGAGTAAATAGTCAAAGTTTTGGGCCAAGATGAAGGAAATACAAGTCAATTAGTCAAACACTTTACACAATCAACTGCCACTTTGTTGGCCATGGCAAATATATCTTTGGAAGAAATCTCCAGCTTTTCTCAAATGCATCAGTTATTTTGTTCATCAATAGATTTTCCCTCTAGTCAAAATGAAAGGGAGATATCCACGTTATCCTTATCCTTATTTTTAATACAGTTTCCTAGATTTTTATCTCATTAGGTAATCTTGAATTATAATTCTGTTCTGGATTACATTTATTGAAGTTAAAAATATTCATTCTTCCTTAGGAAAAACTAGTATAGTTCAGATTACTG
Source organism: Hypanus sabinus (assembly GCF_030144855.1). Classification (NCBI taxonomy): domain Eukaryota; kingdom Metazoa; phylum Chordata; class Chondrichthyes; order Myliobatiformes; family Dasyatidae; genus Hypanus; species Hypanus sabinus. The sequence continues at coordinate 37,738,548 of NC_082708.1, forward strand.
TTTAAATATTAAGGAACGGATAACATTTAAAAGAAAAATAAGCAGACTTCACCAGAAGATAATCATTTGAAGATAATTTAGTTTTTAATAACATCATGCTGGAATTTCTCCAGTTTCCACACACCAACTCTTCTTTGGAAGGCAGAATGCTTACCTCATCATTGCCTTTTTCCTCATCAGCAGGAAAAGAGGCCTTGGATCTCAGCCCAAGGCTACGATCCTATTACTCTACACTACAGTATGGTTAACTGTGCAGTGTAGTTAGGAACAGAAGATGTGCCATTCTTTCTTTAGCAAGTCACAGACTTCAGAAGTGAAGCATTTGCTTCACCGATCCAGCAAAACTCTAAATATAGCCTTGACAATAATCTATAAATATTTGATTTACTATGTCCAATGTTGCCAACTGATTCAGGAGTATTATTTTTCTATAATGTAGACAGTTGTTAAATTTTAAATTAAAGAATATTTCAGATTATTGGTACAAAATCCAGTAATCATAACCAAGAATCCATAAATTCAATTTCAAAACATTAATAAAAACTATCAATACTAAAGCTTCTGCTAATTATTTTCAAATGATTACTTTGTCTACAATCAAGGTGAAATCTTGTACGCTCACCTTTACAAATAATAACAGTTGGAGTTAATGATGGAGGAGTTGCTAATGAACTAGTCCAAGACATGTCTGGATCCATCTCAGCTCCAAGGCTTTCTAAAATCTGTTCTGACATGACCTGGTTTAGAAATAAGATTTCAATATTTTCCCTTGAAATACAAAATAAATCAAAGAAAAACTACATTTTTAGAATTCCTTACCTTACTTGCTACCGGAGAACCGAAAAACAAACTTCTATCATCTGCAATTAAACATTTAATGAAGTATGAGCATTTTGTAACTCAGTTAGAATTTTTTTTCTGAACATTGCAGAGTATTCAGTTTTATTTGGTACACTGCCCATGTGAAAAACTGTGTTCTATTTAAGAATGACTAATTTTTTTCCAAAAAAAAAAACTTCAGCTCCAGACTGACAAGGTCATCTGGGAGACTGAAAACCACAGAGATGAGACTTTTACTGAGGTGGTCACACCCAGAGATAGTAGATGGGTAGTTACGAGAAGTAAGGAGAGTAAGCAGTCATGGCCACTCTGTCGCCATGGCCCCCAGTAACAAGTATACTTCTCTGGATACTGCTGGGGGAGGAATGACCCATCAGGGCACAGCAGCAACAACCAGGCCACTGGCAGTGCTGCCAACTCAGTAGGGAAAACATAAAACCTATAGCACAATACAGGCCCTTTGGCCCACAAAGTTGTGCCAAACATGTCCCTACCTTAGAAATTACTAAGCCTACCTATAGCCCTCTAGTTTACAAAGCTCCATGTACCTATCTGAAAGTCTCTTAAAAGACCCTATCGTATCCGCCTCCACCACCGTTGCCGGCAGCCCATTCCACGCACTCACCACTCTCGAGTAAAAAAAAAATTACTTGACATCTCCTCTGTACCTACTCCCCAGCATCTTAAACCTGGTCCTCTTGTGGCAACCATTTCAGCCCTGGGAAAAAGCCTCTGACTATCCAGGAGGAAAGGGTAAAGTCAGACAGAACAATGATAGGAGACTCATTATTTAGGGGGATGAACAGCAGACTCTGTGGCCTCCAAAGACTGTGCTGCCTTCCAGATGCTAGGGTCCAGGATGTCTCAAGAGGGAGGGTGCACATTGGCACCAATGACATAGGTTGAAACGGTGAACTGATCCTATGTAGCGTGTATAGGGAGTTAGGGAAAAGGCTGAAGAACAGGACGTCCAAGGTAGTAATCTCTGGACTACTCCCAGTGCCACATACTAGTCAGGACAGGAATGATTATATAGATGAATGAATGGCTGAGAAAGTGGTGCGGAGACGGGGTTTCTGAATCACTGGGATCTCATCTGGGTTAGGAACGACCTGTGTAAAAAGGACGGGTTACACTTGAAGCCAAGCAGGACTATTATCCTTGCAGGCAGGATGCTGGAGGTATTGGGAAGGGTTTAATCTAAGTTGGCAGTGAGATTGGAACCGAAGTGATAGCACTGTGGATAGCACTGTGGATATACAAGCCAATACAGTCTGCATTAAGAGCAAGGATGGAAACTGCAGTCAGTGGGATGAGGTGAAGTGTAACATGGGGACAAAATCAAAAAGATTGATGAATACAGGACTGAAGGTGTTATATTTGAATGCATGCAGTAAACAGAATAAGGTAGATGATGTTGTAGTGCAGTTAAGAGATCAGCAGATATCACTGAAACTTGACTAATAGAAGATCACAGTTGAGAGTTTACAGGCAGGTAGGCAAAGGATGTGGGGCAACTCTTGGTAAAAATTAAATTTAATCCTTAGAAAGAAGTGACATACTGTAGGATCCTTGTGGGTAGAGGTAGAAACTGCAAGGACAAAAAAAAACAAATCTCCCTTATGGGAGTTATATACAGGCCCTCGATCAGTAGTCCAAATGTGAGAAATAGAAAATGCATGTTATGAGGGCAATGTCACAACAGCCATGGGGGATTTCAATATGGAGGTGCATTGGGAAAAATCAGGTTAGTGCTGGGTCCCAAGAGAGGGCATTTATAAAATGCCTACGGGAAGGCTTTTTAGAGCAGCTTGAGGTCAAGCCCACAAGGGCAAAAGGCAAATCTGGGACCAGATTTAATTAGTAAGTACAAGGTAAAGGAACCCTTAGAAGGCAAAGATCATAATATGATAGAATGCACTCTGCAGTTTGAGAGGGAGAAGATAACGTCCGATGTATCAGTACTAAAAAGAGAATTACAGAGGCACTACAGGGGAGCTGGCCAAAGTTGTTTGGAAGGGGACATTAGCAGGGATGAAAGCAAAGCAGCAATGGCTGGAGTTTCTAAAGTCAATTCAAAAGGAATATTCTTAAGGGAGGTCGAGGCAAAAAGAGAAGTCGAAGAGAGCATAGAAGTAAAAGAGAGGGCATATGATATAGCAAAAACTAGGGGGAAATTACAGGATTGGGAAGCTTTTAAAACCAAACAGAAGGCAACTAAAAAGCCATTAAGGAGAGAAAAAATGAAATACGATTGTAAGCTAAACAATAATATAACACAGGATACTAAAAGCTTTTTCAGGTAAAAGAGAAGCAACAGTAGATAGATATTGGACTGCTGGAAAATGACAATGGGGTGGCAATGAGTGACAAAGAAACATGGACAAACATAACACATATTTTGCATTGGTCTTTACTGTTGAAGACACCAGCAGCATGCCAGAAATTCAAGTGTCGAGGGCAGTAGTGAGTGTAGCTACTATTGCTAAGGAAAAAGTGGGAAGCTGAAAGGTCCGAAGGTAGAAAAATTACCTGGACCAGGTGGACTACACCCCATGTTCTGAAAGAGGTAGCTGAAGAGAATGTGGAGGTATTAGTAAGGATCTTTCAAGAACCACAAGATTCTGGAATGGTTCTAGAGTACTAGAAATTTGCACGTCATTCCACTTTACAAGAAGGAAGGCAGGCAGACAGACAGACAGACAAAAGGAAATTTTAGGCTAGTTTGCCTAACTTCAATGGTTGGGCAGATGCTAGAGTCCATCTTTAATGATGAAGTTTCAGGGTACCTGGAGGCACATAATAGGTCAAATTCAGCATTGTTTCCATTAGGAAAATCTTGCCCAACAAATCTGCTGAAATTCTTTGAGGAATTCAGGATAGACAAAGGATAGTCAGTGGATGTTGTTTAATTGAACTTTCAAAAGGCCTTTGACAAGGTGATAAACATGAGGTTGTTTATTTTTGTAATTTATTTTTCATTGAAGTTCATCATCAAACAAACATTTCCATTAGATGTATTTCAGATATTGTACGTATATATCATATAGTCATATATGCCAGAAATCTCCACATATTTATCTGAGGTATACACTTCTAGAAGAGAGGAAAGAAAGAACAAGCGTAAGGAGAAAACTACAAACTGTATGTACAAGTAGGGAGTGATCTTTTTTTTACAACACGTTCATTGATTTGTGAGAATAAAATCAGGCCTATGAGGTGTTATGTAGTTAAACCATTTTTCCCAGTATGAATCAAATTATTCCAGCTTTTGATTAACAGATGCTGTTATCTTCTTCATTTTGTAAAAGTCCATTGTAATTTCCATCCACGCATTTAAGGTTGGGCCCTGTGATAACCATTTCCTAGTAAGAGTCTTCTTACCAGCCACCAGCAGTATATTATTTAAATATTTATCTATTTTCAACCATTCTTGAGGTCTATACCCAAAATATATGGTCTTACTTTCTTAGGGTATTTCACATTTAAAGATGACTTGTAGGGCATTGTGTATCCCACTCCAATAGTCTTTGATAATGGGGCATTCTCAGAAAATATGACAATGGTTTGCAATTTGATTTCCACAATTTCTCCAGCAATCAGGGAGGTTACTATCATAAATGATTTCTGATAGGGTGTAATAAAATATCTTCAAGTTTTTCCATCCAAACTCCTTCCATTTCTGTGAACTGGTACACTCCATTGATATCTCCATATTGTTGTCCGTTCTTCCTCAGATATAATTATCCCTCCTTCCTTCTCTCATTTTGTTTTAATGTATGAAGTCGAATGAGTTTTATGATTTGACAACCCCTTATACACGCTTGAAATGATTCTACTACTGCTATCTGAATTATATGCTTTTCTAAGTAGCTCTGTCAAACACGCTCTTGCCTTGGTTACATTTTTAACTGTCCTAACAACATATTGTCCCATCTGTAAATACCGATAAAGGTCTTGTTTTTCTAATAAGTGTTTCTCTTCTAAGCATTTCAAAACTGAACAGTGTTCCTTATTTATTATATTGCAAAGAACTGTTATACCTTTAGCTGTCCAGTCCTTAAATCTATCATCCCATTCATTTGGCGTAAAATCTGAGTCATATGCACACCATTTAAGAATTGCAATATCTCCCTCTGGTTTATACAAGTTTTCCATATTTTAAGAATCCATTTTACACATAGGTTATCAATAGTATTATGTATCTTTGTAGGTTGTTGACAGCCAAAATTGCCTGTATGGGGATGGGAAGTATCCGCTCCTCAATGTTTTTCCATTGAACATCATATGATAGGTTGCACCAACATATCACAGCTCTCAACTGTGCTGCAAAATAATAATCTCTAGGAGAAGGTAGGCCCCATCCCCCTTTTTCCTTGGCTAATTGCAAAGTTTTGAGACAAACTCTTGGCCTTTTACCCTGCCAAATATATGTTGATAAAATGTTGTTCCATTCATTGAATTGATTTTGATTAATCTCTATTGGTAGGGTCTGAAAGAGATACAATAGTCTGGACAGTATATTCATTTTTAAAAATTCAATTCTTGAACTGAGACTGAAAAAGGGAATTAGGTTCCATCTTGTTATATCTTCCTTAATTTTTTCATATATAGGCTGATAATTGCATTCTGATAATTTTGCCAAATCTTTTGGTGGCACTGCTTCTATTCACATCACCAATTTCGGATGAAGGAATTCCCTATAACTCAGATCCTTAAGTCTCAGCAGAATCTGTGTAAATTTGATGGCTTTGTGATTAAGTTTGCTGATGATACAAAGATGTGTTGAGGAGCAGGTAGTGTTGAGGAAGCAGGGAGACTGCATATTAGGAGAATGGGCAAAAAAGTGGTAAATGGAATACAGTGTCATGAAGTGTATGTCATGCAATTTGTTAAAAGGAATTAATTTCTAAACAGGTGGAGAAACTAAAATATTCATAGGTGCAAAGACACCTGGGCAGCAGAATTCCCTAAAGGTTAACTTACAGTTTGAGACATGGTAAAGAAATCAAATACAATGTTAGCACTCATTTCAAGATGAATAGAATACAAGAGGATGGATGTAATGCAGAGGCTTTAAAAGGGATTTGGTTATGTCGCATTTGGAGTATTGAGAGTAGTTTTGGGCCCCTTATCTAAGAATAGATGCACTGGAGAGGGTTCAGAGGAGATTCATGAGAAGGATGCAATAGTGCAATGATGCCACGAATGAAAGGCTTAATGTATGAGCAGCATTTGATGGCCCTCTAATTGCTGGAGATTTGAAGAATGGTGGGTGTGGGCGGGGGAAGGGAGAAATCTCATTGAAACTTATTGAATACTGATGTGGAGAGGATGTTTCCAATAATGGGTGAGTACAGGATCAGAGGACACAGCCTGAGAATTCAGAAGTCCATTTAGAAGAGAGTTAAAGAGAAATTTCTTTATCCAGAGGGTGCTGAATCTGTGGAATTTATTGCTACTGATGGCTGCGGAGGCCAAGTCATTGATCACATTTAAAGCGGAGGTTGAGAAGTTCTTGATTAGTCAGGGCATCAAAGGTTAATGGGGAGAAGGCAGGAGAATAAATCAGCCAAAATGGAATGGCAGACCAGATTTCATGGGCTGAGTGTCTTAATTCTACTCTTTGTCTCCTAGACAAGAAAGATCTTTATTGTACCTCACCTTTAGTTGAAATGACAGACTTAAATAGTTTTAAATATTTGATAGACTTGATAGTTTTAAATGAATGTCCTAGTCACTTACCTTGAGTGACATGGATATGCTGTGGAGTCCTGCAAGTACTGTTCAATACGGCAGGGCTAGAATGATTTTAAAAAGATAATTAATCTCAGTAGACACTACTACTATTATTACTGTAACCCATTTATAGGATTCACATAACTTCAGTGTCATCATTTTCTTGTAGTAGCAATTAAAAAAAAAATAACATGCAAATATATCCAAAGGTTTGCTGGAATCAAGCCAATAAATCAAGTGGACTCAAATGAAATCGACACTAAATGGTCACTGAGGTACAGTTGTACACCTGCTCGTTAAAGCAAATATCTAATCAGCCAATTGCGGCAGCAACTTCATGCCTAAAAAGCATGCAGAAATGTTCCAAAGGTTCAGATATTGCTCAGACCTATCAGAACTGAGAAGACATGTGATCCAAGTAACTGACTGTGGAATGATTGTATGTGCTAGATAGGGTGGTTTGAACAGCTCAGAAACTGATCTTCTGGAATTTTTAAGCACAACAGTCTCTGGAGTGCACAGAGAATGGTGCAAAAGAGGTCTTGTTAATGAGAGAGGTCAATGGCCAGACTGGTAAAAGCTGATAGGAAGGTGACAGTAACTCAAATAACCATGCATTATAACAAAGGTTTGCAGAAGAGCATATCTGAACGCACATGTCAAATCTTGCAGTGAATGGGCTTCAGAAGAACATGAATATATATACTCAGTGGCCACTTATTAAGTGCAGGAGGCACCTAATAATATTGCCAGAGTACATACACCTGAGAATCATACTTATATTGACAGTATAACTGGAGAAACACAGAAACTCAACCATGAATTTAGAACTCTTGGACAATGAAGTTGCATGAAATAAGTGCAAATTCTTTTCATAGTGCACCTCTTTATCTCAGTCAAAACCTACAGAATACACAAGCACTCATGAAAGCCTCAATAGAAGGAATGGTCTGAAGAAACAATCTGGAAATAAATTCGGACTCATCCATATTACTTTGTAGACTTGCAGAGAAGGAATGACCACAATTTATGTACAGTCGGCCCTCCTTAACCGCGGATTCCATATACGCAGATTCAACCAACCGCGGATCGGGAAAACCCGGAAGTTCTCTCTCCAGCACTCGTTGTTTGAACATGTACAGACTATTTTTTCTTGTCATTATTACCTAAACAATACAGTATAACAACTATTTACAAAGTATTATAAGTAATCTAGAAATGACTTAAAAGTACAGGCAGTCCCCGGGTAGTGAATGAGTTCCGTTCCTGAGTCCGCCTTTAAGTTGGATTTGAAGTCGGAACAGGTACATCCAGTATTATTTAGTGTCAGTTAGTCCAATGTTTTTCTTAGTATATAGTACATATTTTACCTTTCTATGCATGTAAAACACATAAGAAACATACGTATTTCAATAATTTAACCACTGCGTTGCTTAATAATAATTGTAGCTTTCATCAGGGCAGGGCCTTTCATATGTTCCATTAAAATTGTTCCGATCGTTGACCGATTGTAGCCTAACGCTTTTCCAATGACTGATGGCGTTTCACCTTTTTCCGATCGCTTTATTACTTCCACCTTATTTTCAATCGCGATCGTGATAACTTTTGTGAACAGAAACATTGCGGATTCAGAGCTGCAACACCAGGTCCTAATGTCCACCTCACGGAGACACATTAAATAAAGTCTGGGGTTCCGCTGGGTCCTAAAGACCACCACACTGATACATGTTAAATAAGGGACCTGAGCATCTGCGAATTTTGGTATCCGCGGGGCGTCCCAGAACCAATTCCCCATGGATAAGGAGGGCCGACTGTACTGTATTTGTCATATCAGCTTTTATTGTTCAAACTTGCAAACTTTAGTATGTTACTTTTTCCTGAACAACATGCAACTTTAGAAACATAGAACATAGAAAACCTACAACACAATACAGGCCCTTTGGCCCACAAAGCTGTGCCAAACCTTAGAAATTACTATGGGTTACCCATAGCCCTCTATTTTTCTAAGCTCCATGTACCTGTCCAGGAGTCTCTTAAAAGATCCTATCATATCCGCCTCCACCACCGTCGCCAGCAGCCCATTCCATGCACTCACCACTCTGTGTAAAAGAAAACTTACCCTGACATCTCCTCTGTACCTACTTCCAAGCAACTTAAAACTGTGCCCTCTCGTGCTAGCCATTTCAGCCCTGGGAAAAAGCCTCTGACTATCCACACGATCAATGCCTCTCATCATCCTATACACCTCTTATCAGGTCACTTCTCATCCTCCATCACTCCAAGGAGAAAAGGCTGAGTTCGCTCAACCTATTCTCATAAGATATGCTCCCCAATCCAAGCAACATCCTTGTAAATTTCCTCTGCACCCTTTCTATGGTTTCCACATCCTTCCTATTGTAAGGCGACCAGAACTGAGCATAGTACACCAAGTGGGGTCTGACCAGGGTCCTATATAGCTGCAACATTACCTCTTGGCTCTTAAACTCAGTCCCACAATTGATGAAGGCCAATGCACTGCAAGTCTTCTTAACCACACAGTCAACCTGTGCAGCAACTTTGAGTGTCCTATGGACTTGGTCCCCTAGATCCCTCTGATCCTCCACACTGCCAAGAGTCTCATCATTAATACTATATTCTTCCATTATATTTGACCTACCAAAATGAACCACTTCACACTTATCTGGATTGAACTCCATCTGCCACTTCTCAGCCCAGTTTTGCATCCTATCAATGTCCCGCTGTAACCTCTGACAGCCCTCCACACTATCCACAACACCTCCAACCTTTTTGTCATCAGCAAACTTACTAAACCACCCCTCCTCTTCCTCATCTAGGTCATTTATAAAAATCACAAAGAGTAAGGGTCCCAGAACAGATCCCTGAGGCACACCACTGGTCACTGACCTCAATGCAGAAAACTGACCCATCTACAACCACTCTTTGCCTTTGTGGGCAAACCAATTCTGGATCCATAAAGCAAGGTCCCCTTGGATCCCATGCCTCCTTACTTTCACAATAAGCCTTGCATGGGGTACCTTATCAAACGCCTTGCTGAAATCCATATACACTACATCTACTGCTCTACTTCATCAATGTGTTTAGTCACATCCTCAAAAAAAAAAATTCAAACCCGTCTTGTAAGGCACAAACTGCCTTTGACAAAGCCATGCTGACTATTCCTAATCATATTATGCCTCTCCAAATGTCCAGAAATCCTGCCTCTCAGGATCTTTTCCATCAACTTACCAACCACTGAGGTAAGACGCACTGGTCTATAATTTCCTGTGCTATCTCAACTCGCTTTCTTGAATAATGGAACAACATCCGTAACCCTCCAATCCTCCGGAAACTCTCCCATTCCCATTGATGATGCAAACTTCATCACCAGAGGCAAAGCAATCTCCTCACTCGCCTTCCACAGTAGCCTGGGGTACATCTCGTCCGGTCCCAGTGACTTCTCTAACTTAATGCTTTCCGGAAGCTCCAGTACATCCTCTTTCTTAACATCTACGTGCTCAAGCTTTTCAGTCCGCTGTAAGTCATCCCTATGATCGTCAAGATTTTCCATAGTGAATACTGAAGCAAAGTACTCATTAAGTACCTCTGCTATCTCCTCTAGTTCCATACACACCTTTCCACAGTCACACTATATTGGTCCTGTTCTCTCTCGTCTTAACCTCTTGCTCTTCACATACTTGTAGAATGCCTTGGGGTTTTCCATAATTCTGTCCACTAAGATCTTCCCATGGCACCTTCTGGCTCTAATTTCATTCTTAAGTTTCTTCTTGCTAGCCTTATAATCTTCTAGGTCTGTATCATTACCTAACTTATGCTTTCAAGTTCTTGCTGACAGCTTCACATTTTCCCTAACTCCAATTAAACACTTTTCTAACTTGTCTGTTCCCATCTCCCTCCAATACTATGGTAAAGTAGATAGAATTATGATCACCATCTCCAAAATGCTCTCCTACTGAGAAATGTGACACCTGACCAGGTTCATTTCCTAATTCCAAATCAAGTACAGCCTCTTCTCTTGTAGGCTTATATACATATTGTGTCAAGAAACCTTCCTGAGCACATCTAACAAACTCCAACCCATCTAAACCCCTCGCTCTAGGGAGATGCCAATCGATTTTTGGGAATTTAAAATCTCCCAGAACATCCCTGTTATTATTATACCTTTCCAGAATTTGTCTCCCTATCTGCTCCTTGATGTCCCTGTTACTATTGGGTTGTCTATTAAAAAAAAAACCAGTAGAGCTATTGACCCCTTCCTGTTCCTAACTTCCATCCACAGAGACTCCATAGACAATCCCTCCACGTCTTCCTCCTTTTCTGCAGCAGCGATACTATCTCTGATCAACAGTGCTATGCCCTAACCTCTTTTGCCTCCCTCCCTGTCCTTTCTGAAACACCCAAAGCCTGGCAATCAAAGTAACCATTCCTGCCCCCGAGTCATCCAAGTCTTTGTAACGGCATAGCTCTAAGTACTGAACCACACTCTAAGCTCATCCACTTTGTTCATAATACTCCTTGCGTTAAAATAGACATATCTCAAACCATCAGTCTGAGCACATGCCTTCTCTATCACCTGCATATCCACCTTCTTGCACTGTCTCCAAACTTTCTATATTTGTGAGCCAACTGCCTATTTAGTTTGGTTCCCACCCCCCAGTTATCCTAGTTTAAACTCTCTCCAATAACCTTGGCAAACCTCCCCGCCAGGATATTGGTCCCCCTGGGATTCAAGAGCAACCCATCCTTTTTGTACTGGTCAAACCTGCCCCAAAAGAGGTCCCAATGATCCAGAAATCAGAATCCTTGCCCCCTGCTCCAATCCCTCAGCCATGCATTTATCCTCCACCTTACCCTATTCCTATAGTCACTGTTACTTGATACAGGCAGAAATCCCGAGATGACTACCTTTGTGGTCCTGCTTCTCAACTTCCTTCCTAACTTCTTGTAGTCTGCTTTCAGGACCTCCTCCCTTTTACTGCCTACGTCGTTGGTAGTAATAGGTACCACGTCCTCTTCCCACTTCAGGATATCATGGACGCAATCAGATACATCCCAGACTCTGGCACCATTTCATTTTAAACATAATTGCAAACTTCATTACATACAATCACTCCATGAATACTCACAATTTTCTATCTTCTGGTAAAGGAATGACCAACAAACAATAAAAAAATGATTTTATCACAATTCTTAAAAACTATGAGTTATGATTTTAAGACAACCATCGTTAGCTCGTACTATAATTTGTTGAAGCAAAATTAAAGCCCTGTTCCTCAATCTCTCTTAACTTCAATGCGTCAACTTTATACCTGAATGAAACTACATTGGGTTGATTCCATTTAGCCTGATGTATTGATATGTATTTACTGCTTATTTTACATGCTAAGACTGTATGGATAAAGTTAAAGATTTAATCAATGTCCGTGACCTTAATTCAGACCCTGTTCCCTGTGTGATTTAAATAAGATATTCTCACTGTGCTACAATAACACCAAATCCCTCATTTCTCTTAATATCTAAAAATGACCTGTCATGTATGAACATCAAAATTATTTTGTTCTTACAATCCATACTAATTGTTTTAGTTGTATTTGCTTTCACCTTTAAATGTATGTATTATTTTTCTACATTAATTTATATCTGGCAACTAAATTATCTTGTCAAAGCAATAAACTAATCCAGTTATGCCTAATTAGTTCATTTCTCCAACCTCAGACAACTCAAATCACTTCTACAAATAAAGCTAGACTAAACAGTCCATGATTCCTCATTTATTCTAACTTTTGTAGCAGTAAATCATATTCTCCCAGTCTCCTGACACAAACTTCCTTTCTACAGATTTTTGGAGAATGTCAAGGCTTGCATTTTCTTTCTGGACTTCCCTCATAAAACTTATGGCTTACATTTGAGCATTTGCTTCAGAACTCAGCTAATTTGGTTACTTACAGTATAGTACAACTGAGCCACTCTTGGTAGATTTGCCTTTAATTGAGTAATCCACATTATATCTATAATTTGATAAATAATTTCAATTAAGAAGCATGATGAATTTAAGGAGGGAAACAAAAAAGATAATTCATAATGTATGATAGGCTACAGAGAAGGGCAAAAGAATTTTGAAAGTATGTGTACAGGCGACCCAAGAGATAGAAAGACAAGTGATATGATAGTGAGGTAGTAATGCTTGCCTTCTTGACCAAGACACAAAAATGTAAAAAGGAAAGCCAGATAACAACCAAAACAAACCTACTTCACTATCAAGTTATGTACTCTACACAATTCTGGATCAACCACATTAAGTTGAAAGATGAAACAGTATTGCAGAGTTTAGGTTAGGAGGTGTAACTTGCTTGACCAGGGTTATTTTGGATCAGTGGAGGTCTTGCACAGCAAACATGAAGGACTTATTTTGTTTAACTCAGCTGATTAACCAGACAACCAACCAACATCAAGAGAAATGGTAGAAGGATTCGAAGAGTTAAGGAAAACCTTTTCAGAGTTCTATCTGATCTAGAATTCATTGCCTGAAAGAATGGGAAATAGTAATGATCACATCTAAGGTGGACTTTGAATAAGCACTTGATACAAGGTAGGGTTGAACCCTGGGAATTGGAAAGTGGGTTCGTTTGAAGAGTGTTTTTGACTGACAGGAGGTTTGAATGGACTTGTCTAGATCAAAAACATCACTAAATTTTGATGATGTTAGAACTCTGGAATCATACTAAAGTTAATCCTTAGAAGCAAGACAGAATCATTGCATTACCAAGTTAAAGTCCAGTTCCAATATACTTCTACCATTAATCTTATCCAGGAAGAAATCTAGCCTTTCACTGAAATATTGAATATCAGATTAACCTACCTTTTCATTATAGAAACATCACAGACAGGACTTGAGGTTTTATGTTGGCTTCCCTGATTTGGAGGTGCAGCTCTTTGTATCAAAGCAGAACTATTTTCTGTTGAATACAAATTTTCACTGATTATCTTGTTACATTTACTCACACTCAATGAAACTGAGACCAATGTTCTTAGTCTTACAGTACTTTACCACAAGTTAACACTAACATAATCTTACCAATTTATGCACGCATAATAAAAAGAATGGATTCAGTTGTTTTCACAATTTTCCTGTGAGTTTCTACATTTTACCCATTATTTGTGATAGTGACAAACAAAAGACAAGAATTTCTCTACATAGTGAGATGAGAAACTGGATTGTAGTTTATACGAGAAAGCTCTGAATGTTCCTACAAGATAATCATTGTTCACTGGTAACTCTCTGATATTAGTAGTGAGTCATCTATTTACTTATTAAGTAATTTTTTACTAAGTACAAGCTATGCAGGGGTGCTGTATTTAGACTTCAGAAACACAGGGAAATCTAATAAAATAGTTCCAGGGAGAGAATAGAGGCAGTTTGTTCACCTGGGTAAATGGGAGTGAGAAAAGTTGAAAGATGCTTTAAAAAAAATGAAGGGTATGAACAGAATAGATAGGAGAAACTGCAAGATCAATAAGGTGATTTGCAAAAGAATCAACCGATTAGAATGTTTTTATTTTATAAACGTAAGTGGTCAGGATGTGGAATGCACTGCCAAGGGCAGAAAAGAGGTACTTTTGATTATAATATTTAATAGGAAGTTGGACATGTTTCTCAAAAGAATGAACTTACAGGGCTGAAAGGAAGATAAAGGTGTGGAACAAAGTGGATTGGTCTTGTGTTGAGTTAATACACAGTTAACAGATCAAATGGCTTCCTTTTGTGTTGTCAGTTGTGTAACTGTTAAAGAGCAGTTCTTTTCTTCCTCAGTTCCTTATTCACATTAGCTTGTTAGTTTATCTCCAAAGCTATCTACCTAGTATTTCTAAGCTTACAAAGAAGTTCAGAAAAAACTCAGATAGGAGAGCCTTATGTTCATATTTTTGTTTTTTTTTTGGGGGGGGGGGAAGGGAGAAGATCAGAATATGAGAGAACTGAATAGGACAAGGCTTTCTTGGAACTTCCAAAATGTATATTCTTACAATTTACAACATTTAGATCTCGAAGTCCCATAAAGACAAAATTGTTCAAAATAATGAAAGATATTATCTTGCCAAATTGTTTGCTTATTGCTGAGTCAGAAGAGATAGCAGTCACTGGAAGAACTCAGGAAATCGAACAGGATTTGTATAAGGAATAGGCAACATTTTGGGTCGAAGCACTGCATCAGGATGGATGCAGGGTTTTCACCTAAAACATCAACAATTATTTTGCCGCTTGACTTGTTGGATATTTCCAACTGATTGTTTATCAGTTTATTCTTCATGGGTAATCTTTAGCTCTTCACACAACCTCATTGCAACCCTACAAAACACCATCTCTTCATTGCTCAATCTGGTCCTTTAGAATGAGATCAGGTTAATATCACTGGCAATGTCTGAAATTTGTTGCTTTGCGGCATTGCAATACACAAAAAACTACTTGTGTTTGTATATATATATATAAAAAAAAGAGAGAGAGAGAGAAACACACATATACACATACATAAATAAAAAAGTAACGCATAAAGAGAGGAGAAAAAGTAGTAAGGTAGTGTTCATGGATCCATTATCTGTTGGCAAACATTGAGTGTGTGTCTTCAGGCTCCTGTACCTTGATGGTATCAAAGAGAATAGGACATATCCTGGGTGATGGGATTCCTTAATGATGGCTGCCACCTGTTTGAGGTATTGCCTTTTGAAGATATCCTTGATCTCTAATATATATATTTTCTCTGTTTTTTTGCATGATTTTTAATCCATTCATTAATTGATTTGCTTCTTTATTATTATTATATTTTGTTTTTTTCTTCTATATTATGTATTGCATTGAACTGCTGCTGCTAAGTTAACAAATTCCATGACATGCCGGTGATAATAAACCTGATTCTAATTCTGGTTCTTCTGATGCTGGGGCATCTTTATACAAACAGCCCATTTTCTCAATATCCCATATTTTTGAAATTACCTCCAAGTATTTCTTCTCTCAATTTTATCTTTAATTCTATAACATAATAGATAAACATTATCCCCCTCCTCCCCCACCATCAATCATCCTCCAGTTTACCCTAGTTTTTAATTCTGCACAATATGAAGGACCACACTATTTATTATTTGGTCTATTCAAATCTATGGGAGAGCAGAAACTAAAGGATTTCATGGTATAAACATATCAGTGCTAAAACAAGCTGTGCCACAGGTTAGCAAGACTTTAAAGAAAACAAACCAAGCACAACAATCTGTTTCTCAATGAACAGAAAAGTACTAAGCTAAACCTATATGAAACTTTGTTAAGGCCACACTTTGATTACTCTATAGTGTAACTGAGAAAAGATGTGGATGAAGTATGCTAGCATGCACTGGTTAGGCTAAAACACCTGTTTTTGTGAGTTGCATTCTATGCAATCCTGTAAAAGAATGGTTAACTCCACTGAATATGAAGGTATAATTAATAGTACGCAATATGGCAAGTTGTGATTTGTTATCAAGCTAGCATAAGCTTCACAAATCATACATGATATGAAAATCATAGGCCAAAATCAAACATGATGCAAATGTGCAATGAAAATTTTTGCATAATTTCATGCCTTACCTGGCTTCATCTTACTTTTTTCATTCCTTTGTTCAGATGTGCATACTGAAGAAGTTATTAAAGGGAAACCACTGAAGATTAATGGAGTGCGTTCTAGTTGACTATGTAAATTCTGTTTCTGCCATGGTGTTTTGAAGTAATCATTATTGTGACCAGATGTAGCAATTTGAACATCAGCTCCAGGTTGTTTAAACTGGCCAGAACAAGCTGACAAAGTTAGTTCTTCAAACCAATTTTGATATAGTGGCCCCAAATCTGCAATGAGGTAAAAAACAAAAACATTTCTTCTAAAAGTACATGTTAAACCTATATCAAACTTTGTTAAGGCCACACTTTGAAAACTCTGTAGTGTAATTGAGGGGAAAAAAGGGTTTTTACAGCACACAGTTGCAGTTGAATTGGCGGGGGGAACTTCACAAAGATCAGAGAGACAGAGACAGAGATACTTAAAAAAGGAACTTGCTGGCATTCATCTTTTTATAATTGCTATTCAATAGCAAGGGCAAATAAAAGTGGAGCAGAGGGGCTATTGTGTGAGTAGACCAGTGCTGAAGTGGGGAAACTTTGGCTTATCAGGCTTGTACAAGGTAAGTAACTGGCAAATTTCTTCTTCATCATCTGTTAGTGCATAGTTAGAACAGTAGGAATGGCTCCGGGGGCTGTTTTATGTTATTTTGTGAAATGTGGGAATTCTGGGAGACCTCCAGCCTCCCAGATAACTACCGAGTTGCAACTCCTCAGAAAATGTGTTAAGAAACTGGAGCTGCGGCTCAATGACCTTCAGCTCATACAGGAAACTGAGGTGACAGATAAGAGCTTTGGGGTGGGGGGGGGGGGGAGAGGAGAAGGGGTGGTCACCTGTAAGTTGTAGGAGGCAAGTAAATGGGTGACTGTCAGGAGAGGGAAGGGAAATGGCCAGCCAGTAAAGAGTACCACTGTGGCCATTCCCCTCAATAATAAGTATACCACTTTGGATACCATTGAGGGGAAAACCTACCAGGGGTGGGTAAAGCCACAATGACTAGGACACTGGCAGAGTCTGCATTGTGGCTCAGAAGGGAAGTGGGTAAGAGAACAGATTCAATTGTTCGAGGACTAGACACAAGATTTTGTGAATGACATACACCCAGATGGTATGTTGCTTCCCTGGTGCCAGGGACATCGCAGATCAGGTCCAGGACATTTTGAAGGGTGGGGTGGCGGCAAGGAGCCAAAAGTCTTGGTACATATTGGCACCAATGACAAAGGTAAGAAAAGTGAGGGACTTCTGAAGAGAGAATGTAGGGATCTAGGTAGAAAGCTGAAAAGCAGGACCTCCAGAGAAGCAAACTCTGGATTGCTGCCTACGCCACGTGCCAGTGAGGGCAAGAATAGGATGACTGACAGATAAATGCATGATTGAGAAAATGGTGTGGGGGTAGGTTTTCAGATTTCTGGATCATTGGGATTTCTTCTGGGGAAGATATGACTTGCACAAAATGGTTGGGTTACACCTGAACCCGGGGTCTGGAAATCAATATCCTTGTAGGTAGATTTGCTGGGGAGGGTTTAAAATAATTTGACAAGGGGATGGGAACCAGAGTGATAGGGCTGTTGGTTTACAAGCAGGGGCAGTGTGTGGTAAGGCTATCAGGAAGGACAGACAAACGATGGGGCAAAATTGCAATGTAAACAGGGAACAAAATCAAAAAGGGTGACAGATACAGGACTGAAGGTGTTATTTTTGAATGCACACAGTATACTGAATAAGGCAGTGATCTCGTAACACAGCTAGAGATTGGGAGGTATGATGCTGTGGGCATCACCAAGTTGTGGTTGAGAGAAGATTACAGTGGGAAGCTTAACATCCAAGGATATCATTGTATCTAAAGGACAGACAGGTAGGCACAGGGGGTGGAGTGGCTCAACTCATATGGTAAAAAATGAAATCAAATCCTTAGAAAGTAGTGACATAGAATCAGAAAACAGACAATCATTGTGCGTAAAATTAATAGACTGAAAAGGTAAACAGTTCCTGATTGGGATTATATAGCCATGAACAGTAGCCAGGATGTGGGCTACAGATTACAGTGGGAGATAGAAAAGGCATGTCAAAGGGCAATGTTATGACAGACATGGGGGATTTCAATATGCTTGAAGATCAGGGAAATCAATGTGATGTTGGATCCCAAGAAAGAATTTCTAGAATGCCAAAATGATAGTTTTAAAGAACAGCTTATGTTTGAGCCCATTAGGGAATCAGCTGTCCTGGGTTGGATGTTGATTAATGAACTGGATTTGATTAAGTAGTTTAAGGTAAAGAAATAATTAGAAGGCAGAGATTACAATATGATAGAATTCACCCTGCAATTTGAGAGGGAGGAGATAAAGTGAGATGTATCGGTATTACAGTGGAATAAAGGGAATTACAGAGGCATTGGAGAGGAGCTGGCCACTAGCAGGGATATCAGCAGAGCAGCAATGGTTGCAGTTTCTTGGAACACTTTGGAAGATTCAGGATAAATACATACCAAAGTAGTAAAGTATTCTAAAGGCAGGATGATGCAGCTGTGGCTGACAGGGGAAGTCAAAGCCAATGTAAAAGTAAAAAAGGACAAAAAGAGGACAAACAACAGAGTAAAAATTAGTGGGAAGATAAGGATTTGTGAAACTTACAAAAGAAAAACAGAAGGCAACTAAAAAAGCCATGGGGGGAATTAAATATGAAGGAAAGTTAGCTACTAATATCAAAAAGGACAATTTAAAAAAAATTCTATTAAGAGTAGAGGCAAGAGTAGATATTGGACTGCAGTAAAATGATGCTGGAGCATTGGAAATGGGGGACAAGGATTTGACGGACAAATTGAATACTTTGCATATTAGCAGAATGCTGTAAGTTCAAGAGTGTCGGGTGCAGAAATGAGTACAGCTGCTACTATTAGGGAGAAGGTGCTTTGGAAACTGAAAGGTTTGAATGAAGATAACTCACATGGACCAGATGGACTACACACTAGGGCTCTGAAAGAGGTAGCTGTAAGAAATTATGAAGGAATTAGTAATGATCCTTCAAGAATCAATAGATTCTGGCATTGTTCCAGAGGACTGGAAAATTCAAAGTATCATTCCACTCTTCAAGAAGGGAGGGACTCTGACTTCAGTGGCTGGGAAGATGATATGGAGTCAATTGTTAAAAATGTGGTTTCAGGGGTACTTGAAGACAAATGATAACATAGTTCAGTCAGCAAAGCTTCCTTAAGGGAAAATCTCACCCTACAAACCTGTTGGAATTCTTTGAGGAATTAACAAACAGGAAAAACAATGGAGAATTGTTGGATGTTGTATGCATGGATTTTCAGAAGGCCTTTGACAATGTGTCACACATGAAGCTCAAATCAAGTCACATTTTATTGTCATTTCGAACATAACTACACAGTAGAAGTACACAGTAAAAGCAAAACAACATTTTTCAGGACCATAGTGCTACATGAAACAGTACAAAGACTACACTGAACAGCTGCTTAACAAGATAAGAGGCCATGGTGATACAGGAAAGATAGTAGCAAGGATAGAGCATTGGCTAATTGGCAGGAGGTAAAGAATGGGAATAAAGTGAGCCTTTCCTGATTGGCTGCCAGCGGTTAGTGGTGTTCCGCAGGGGTCTGTGTTGTGACCTCTTTTTACCTTGTACATCAATGATTTGGTCGACAGAATTGATGGCTTCGTGGCCAAGGTTATGGACTGTACGATGACAGGTGGAAGTGTGTTGAGGGAGCAGGGAGGCTGCAGAATGACAGATTGGGAGAATGGGCAAAGAAGTGGGTAGATGGAATCGGGAAGTGTACACTCATGCACTTTGGTAGAAGGAACAAAAGCATAGACTGATGAGGGAAAAAATTTCAAATATTCTAGGGAGTCCTTGTGCAGGATTCCCGAAAGGTTAACTTGCATATTGAATTTATGTAAGGAAGGCAAATGCAATGTTAACATGCATTGAGAGAACTAGAATATAAGGCACTGGTGAGGCCTCACTTGGATTACTGAGAGCAGATTTGGTCCTATTATTTAGGAAAGGATGTGCTGACATTGGAGACGGTTCAGAGGAGGCACACGAGAATGATTCTGGAATGAAAGGGTTAACAGTTGGCTCTAGGCATATGTTCACTGGAATTCAGAAGAATGAGGGGAGATCACATTAAAACCTATTGGATGTTAAAAGGCTTAGATAAAGTGGATGTTTCCTACGGTAAGCGAGTCCAGGACCAGAGGTCACAGCCTCAGAATAGAGGGATGCCCATTTAGAACAGGGATGAGGAAGAATTTCTTTAGCCAAAGGGTGGTGAATTTGTGGAATTCATTGCCACAGGTGACTGTGGAGGCTGAGGTTGATAGGTTCTTTATTAGGCAGGGCTTGACAGGTTGTGGGAAGAAGGCAGGAGAAGGGAGTTGAGAGGGAAGTGTATCAGCCATGATGAAATGGTGGAGAAAACATGCTGGGCCGAATGGCCTAATTCTGTTCCTATATCTGTTGTCTAAAGATATTCAAATTAAAAAGACACAGCAAAATGCTTATGGTATGAAATGTAATTCTGCCAAACAAAATTACGACATACATGCAAAAGATTTTCCCCTTGAACTGCTCTGCCACTTTATGGCAAAAACAGAAGAGCAAATAACGTTATCAGACCTTACCTTCCAGACAGAGTGCCACAAAATCAAACGTTAGTTGATTTGAATTTTGTTCCTTCATATTCTTGAACAGAAAATTACTTTTGACCGATCTGAACGCAGTTCTTCCTGTGAACATGAAAATGTTTAAATTCCCAGAAAGGTTTTCCACATCAGAAATACAACAAAAAAAAGACAAAATGATATAACATCCACAATGATATAGCCACCACAAAACAACAGATAAAAGTCAAGATTCTAACCTGGTTGAACTTCTAACCTTCACCTGGAACAAAGTTGGAAAAATTCTGCTGGAATCTAAGGAATTTAGGCAAGAAAAATACTGTATGTCACTATTGAGGCTTAACAGCGACCTTATAGGGGGTCTATAAAATGACAAGCATAGAAAAAAAGAGCCTTTTCCCAGGGCTGTGGGAGTGGGGTTCTAGAATTATATGGGAATTTCACAAAAGCTGGTGTTTACATAATCAAACTACAGAGTAAAGAATCAGGTCCTGTACCCCAACTTATCCATGCTGACCTACTACCATTTATCTCACATCCTTCTAAACTTTTCCAATCCATGAAGCTGTGCAAACACCTATAAACATTGTAAATGTACCCACTCTACTATTTCTTCTGGCAGCTCATTCGATCTTTTGACCATTCCGTTAAAAACATTGTCCTCGGCCTTCTAAATTTTCTATATTGAACAAGCTGCCAGAGGAAGGTTTAAATAATTTAAGCGAGAATTTAACATGATATCAAATCATTTTACATATCCGGGAAAACTGGCTGCTAAAACAAGTAGCCATGGAGAACTAAAGGTTATGGGGAAAAAAATAAGTTACAAACTGATAGCAAAACTAAGTACATAACTGTTAGACCTTATGATGAGGCATATCTGAACAACCTGTTGGCATCATTTTCTACAATAACTGACTAGTTTTATATTTTATCTGTTTTCTCCTTATGGCTTTTTAGTTGTCAATTGTTGGTTTTTAAAAGTTTCCCAATTTGCTAAGGGTCTCAGTAATTTTTGCAGTATTACATGCCCTCTCTTTTGCTTTCATTACCCTTGTTCTCCCTTTAGAAAACTCCTACTTCTTTGAGATCTATCTATCCTGCTTCTTCCAAGTTGTTCCCAGTGACTCCAGCTATTGCTCTTCTGCTGTTATCCCTGCTAGTGTGTCCTCTTCTAATCAACTTTGGCCAGCTCTTCTCTCATACCTCTGTAATTCTCTTTATTCCACTGTAATGGATACATCCGATTTCAGCTTCTCCCTCTCAAACTGCAGGATGAAATCTTTATTGCTTCCTAGGGGTTCCTTTCTTTACTTTAAGCTCCCTAACCAAATCTGGTGCATTACACGACACCCAGTCTTTTCCCTAGTGGGCTCAACTACAAACTGTTCTAAAACACCATCTCACAGGCATTTTACAATTTCCCTCTTCTGGGATCCTGATTTTCCCCAATCTACCTGTATAGTGAAATTCTCCATTAGTATCATAACACTGCCATTATTCCATGAATTTTCTCTATCCTGTTTTCAATGGATCAATTTAATACCTGAGAGTATATACAGTACAAAACCTGAAATCCTTCCTTTTTTCAGACATCCACAAAACAGGGAAAAAACCAAAGAATGAATGACACAAAAATGTTAGAACCCCAAAGCCCCCTCCCGCAAGCAGCAGCAAAAGCATCAACCATCCACTTGCTTCAGCAAAAAGCACCATCCCCACCATCATCCACCATGCAATAGCAAGCATTCAAAGACTGTGATCCAAAGTTCATCAAAAACTGTCCACCTTAACACTTTGATACCTTTATTTATTTGAGATACAATGTGGAGTAGGTCCTTCCGGACATTCGAGACACACCAATTTTATCCTAGCCTAAGCATGGGACAAGAAAGAAGGGCAGACATATATCAAGGAGAGCAGGAAAAACCATATAATGGTCTTTACACCATAAGATCTGAGTGAGTTTGTTGAGATGCTGGATAGTTACAGGATTTGAAGGAGAAAATGTTATCCCTATTTGGGCTTGTCAATTTTTTAAAAATTTATTTTGATCAGGTTACTCTCCACCTTCTAACACCCCAGGGAAAACCACTCAAATTTGGCCAATCTCTCCTGACAGCACCTTCCCTCTAATGCAAACATCCCAGTAATCCTGTTATACATCCTTCCCATAGCCCCCACCTACTTCTTATAAAAGAGTGACCAGACAAGCACACAACATTTAATATGTGGCAGAAACAGTTCTACAGAGCCGCAATAACTTCCCAACACATCATCCACCCCCCCCCCCCCCCCCCCCCCCCGCCCTTGAAGGAAAGTTTGCCATTTGCTTTCTTTACTACCCTGTTCACTTCAAGGATTTGATCCCTCTTCCTCTACACAGTAAGAGTTCTAACATTCACTGCCTTCCTCTTACATTTGACCTCCCAAAGTGCGACACCTCACGCTTGTCAAGATTGCATCTGTCATCTCTGCCCACATTTCCAACTGATCAATATACTGCTATGACAATCTTCATTATTCATAACTCACCAATTTTCACGTCTGCAAACTTCTTAAGCAGCCCACCTATATTTGCATTCGTCATTTATTATATATCACAAACAAGAGGTTCCAGCATTGATCCTCACAGAACACTATTGGTCACAGAGCTCCAGTCAGAATAACACTTCTCTCCTGTCCTCTCCGGTCAGGCCGATTTTTAAATCCAATTCACCTAGTCTCCCATGGATCCCATGTGTCTTCTGGATCTGCCCTTAATGAAAGACCCAGTCAAAACTTTACTAAGGATAAGCAAACATCCAGTGCTCTACCCTCAACACTATTGGGAAAAAACGTACCACCTCTCACTTTCTTAATTCTGACTACACATACATGCACTGTACACAAAACAATTATGTACACAATCTTAATGTCTGGGCAATATCCTCCCACGTTTCCTTTCCTTATTGCTTGTACCTAGCGACAGAGACGCAACATGAAGGTTTTTACACCCTCGTTGTAAGAATTAAAATTTTAATTCATCGCCCCTCCCTCGCAGTTTGCGCTCCTCCCCCAAGCCCCATGAAGAGTGTCGGCCTGAAACATCGACCGTGCATTTCCGTCCACAGACGCTGCCCGATTTGCTGAGCTCCTCCAGCACTCTCTGTTCAAGATTTCCAGGATCTGGTGTTCACGATTAAGGTTCTAAGACGAGAACTGCCCCACCGAAAATCACGCTACCATGTAACGTCTGTGCTACCCGGCTGCGAATGGGTCCTATCCTTACGGATCCTCGCCACCACTCACCTAGGGAAGGAACATCGCTCGCTCTCCGCTAAGGACACAAGGATCGCGCCAAGGCCCCTTCTAACTGAAGGACGATTCCCGTAACCGACCCGGCGCAGCCAGCAAGTGCGGCCGCTGTAATCTCACATGAACACGCTCACCAGCTTAACTCAAATTGAATCGGCATTCATACCTGGAGGAATTTCGTGCTGCCCGCCGCCTGCCGCCTCACCGAAGCCGCAACTTTTTGGCAGCGAAAGACAGCTTCCCGAACATTCCCGGCCGCAAACAAATTCCCGCCACCACGCGCGCCCGCGCACAGCGCCACAACTGATTGGTCAGTGCGTCCAGCCAATGGGAGCTGGCGTTCCCCCCCCCCCCTTACGCCAAGCCAACCCCCGTGTCTGTGTAACGTCGCCCGGAAATACAACAGGGAAATCTCAGGACAACAACACCGTACTGCGCGCATGCTTTTCAATGCATTCTAGCTGTAGAATTTATTCAGTTTCCCTTCTTATTGGAATGTGATTTATAGATCAGTGTGGCAGGAAGGGCAGCGTAATTCAAAATTTATTCAACGGCCTTAGCTAAGGAAATACAAATAGTTGTGATGTCACCAGAAATTGAAGCGGGCAGGAGTTAAGCGTCTGGGCAATAATCTGACAAACCGCCAGAATTATAATTTTACATGCTCCTCACATTTCACCTGCACGTTCTCTCAAAGTTCAGAATAAATTTATTATAAAAGTTCATAAGTCGGGATATGATCCTGATGCACCATCAATAACTCACACTGAGACGTAGGCGAGATATCGGCTTTTATTGACTGGAAGAAGGAACCAGGAGTGAGTGTCTATCATACAAGGTCCTGGAGACTGAGGCCGATCTTCAGGCCGCAGGTCTCCTTTATACAGGGGCCTGTGGGAGGAGCCACAGGAGCAGTCAGCAGGGGCGTGTCCCGACAGGCACATAGTTCACCACAGATCCCAAGATTTGTTTCCTTGTGGGCATATACAGTAAATCCAAGAACCAAAATAGAATCAATGAAAGACTGCAAAAGACAACAAATACAAAAGAGAAAAAATAATAATTATAAATGAATAACTACCAGATCACCAATAATACTTTGACCACCAGAACAGGGAGGAACCATGGTGCACCCCCAGGTCAGTATTGGAAAATGATGTGTGGGTTGCCTTCAAGAGAGTGAATCAAAGGAAAGCATCTAGTCTGGACAGAGTACCTGGCTGAGTACTGAAGACTTGTGCTGACCGACTGGCTGGTGTATTCATGGATATCTTCAACCTCTTGCTCTGGCAGTATGTGGTGCCCACCTGCTTCAAGTAGGCTTCAATCAAACTGGTGCCCAAGAATAGAGTCGTAAACTGTCTAAACAAAAGTGTAGACCATTATCTAAATGGAGAGAAAATTCAAACATCAGAGGTGCAGAAATACTTAAGGAGTCCTTGTGCAAGATTCCCTGAAGGTTAATTCACAATTTGAGTCTGTGGTAAAGAAAGCAAATGCAACGTTGGCATTTATTTCAAGGGGAATATAAAAACAAGAAGATAATGCTGAGGCTTTATAAGACGTTAATCAGGCTGCACTTTGAGTATTGTCAACAGTTTTGGGCCCCTTATCTCAGAAAGGATGTATTATAATTGGAGAGAGAGTCCAGAGGAAATTCTTGAGGATGATTCCAGGAATGAAGGGGTTAACAATGCGTTTGGCAGCTTTGGGCCTGTACTCACTAGAGTTTAGAAGAATGAGTGGGAATCTCATTGCAACCTACTGAATGTTGAATGGACTGAATAAGGTGGATATGGAAAAGATGTTTCCTCTGGTGGGTATATCCAGAACTAGAGGTCACCGCCCCAAAATTGAGGGGCGACCCTTTAGAACAGAAGAGGATTTTTTTTAGCCAGAGTGGTGAACCTGTGGAATGCTCTAACAGAGGCTGTGGTGGAGGCCAAGTCTGTGGGTATATTTAAAGCTGAAGTAGATAGATTCTTGATTGGTCAGAGCATCAAGGGAAATGGTGAGAGGGCAGGTGTATGGGGTTGAATGGGATCTGGAATCAGCCATGTTAAATGGCAGAGCAGACTCGATGACTCAATGCCATTGAGTTCTTCCAGAAGACTAATTGATATGTAGGCTTTACCTGGGAGGTTAAAACCAGGGACCTAACTGCTCAGATTAGTTTCTGTTTGTAGGTTTGTGGCAGGCACTGTTTAAAGCAAGCAACATCATCAAATGCTGGGGCTGTCATTAGTTTGCAGAGTTTTGGAACAACATTTGATGACATTATTGTGGGCAAGGGATTTTAGAGATTCACGAGTAGCTTTAAGTTCTTTTATGAATGGGTGTTTATTTTGGTCTTTAGTCACTTTTTTTTTAAGGAGACAATTCTTAACCAACATCAGAAGGTTTAATGTGGGATGCCACAGGAAGCTGGTTGAACTGTATTATATAAGGAAACACACTCGACATGACGTGGATCATTAACTTTTTCTTTCAATGATTCAGCATTGACTCCAAGTGCTCTGTGTTCTCTGTTTTTGTATGTCTTCTTAGGGCTTGCTGCTACCATCCCTTTTATCTTTAAACATAAGAATATGATCATTTAGATACATTTTCATAAGAGAGTGTCTCTTTGCACCAAAATATCATTCACAGTTGAGGTGCAGAGCAGATACAAGTTTTCTACTATACTATATTTTCTACTGTATCACAACCCCAAAGAAAAATATAAAATAGTGTATTTTTTAAAATGGTGAGAGATCAGGAAATGTTGATTTTCAAAGAGATCTAGCTGTCCTAACACATTACTGAAAACTAACACACAGCCACGGAAGTCAACTGGGACAGAAAACGGTATGTTGGTCTTTATTACTTCAGGCTGTGAGCACAAGAGTAAAGATGTCTTTTTACAGCATCAAGGACAAATTGAGTTCATTTGTCCTAGCAGAATTAAAGGCGAATATACTGAAATACACAGGATTCGTCAGGTCAGATGAAGGGTGAGGCTCCCTGGCTAAAGAGAATGGAATTATGGGTTACAGTCTACAGACGGTGGAAATCCGGAGCAATGCAGCAAAATGCTGGATTGAACTCAACAGGTCAGGCAGTGTCTATGATGAGGAAAAAAGAATCAACATTTCGGGCTGAGGTACTTTATCAGCCCAAAATGCTGACTCTTTATTCCTTGTCATAGATGCTGCCTGACCTGTGCAGCTCCTCCAGCATTTTGTATGTGTTAACTGATTGTACATCAAAAAAGATCAAGGGAAATGACGTAAAATGCCAGAAGGAACAGGGTCTGAGGTAGAGGACCAGCTATTAACTTGCTGCACGACACAGCAGGCTTGAGAGACCGAATGATCTAGTCCTGCTCCTATTACTAGTATCATTTCTTCCATTATATTTGTTAGTGCTCTTTACGGCAAAATACTCAAGCTCAAGTGAGAGTAAGCGTTCGGCACGGACTAGAAGGGCCGAGATGGCCTGTTTCCATGCTGTGCTTGTTATATGGTTATAAGTTAATGTTTAATTATCATTCAACCATACACATGAATACAGCCAATTGTTTCTCTGGGTTACAGGTGCAAACCACTACCAACAGGCACACATGGCCTATATAATTATGATAGCAGAAATGCATCACTACAAAATAAATTAAATATTAATATAGCCCAAGTCTACAAGCCTGAGAGTCATGGCCTATAGATTGATGGTTGATAGATGTTGTCCAGGAAAACAGCCTGCAGTACTTCCTCATCTCACCCGAGTAGCCGCAGACTAACGCAGTCCAGTTTGTCTTCACGGAAGCGAACACTGGAGGGCAGCACGGACAGGAGGGGGCAGCTCCCAACCCGGTAGGGAATGCAGTAGGACACAACCACCTCGGGCGTCTCCTTCCTCGGTAGCGGAAACAGGCAACCCGGAGGTATGAGGGCCCGATGCATGCCACACAGCTCCCCCGCCAATGAAAAGGGCATTCGACATCACCAACATCCAACAGGCTCTTGCGACCACAATGGAAACAACCAAGCCAATCAATTCCACCATTAGTTGGATCGCGCACCGCCCCGATATTTTTTTAAAACAATCCAGTGAATGGAAGTTGGGAATAGTTTTGCACATAATAAGGTTCAGAATTAAAAAGTTGAAAGCAAATTTGTTAACAAAGTACGTATGTATTATCATATATTACCTTAAGATTGTCTTGCAGGCATATATGGGAAACAAAGACAATATAACAAAGAAAAACAGTACATAATCAAAGACTTGCAAATACCACTGTGAAAAAGACAACCTGTTGAAATAAAAAGATAATACTAAGGACACGAGTTATAAAGTGAGTTTGTAGAATCAGTTCAGACTAGCGGTGAACGACAACTCGGGAGACCGACGGGTGCAGGGTAATAACTGGTAGTGTGGGACCTAAGGGAGACCGACGGGAGCAGGGTAATAACTGGTAGTGTGGGACCTAAGGGAGACCGACGGGAGCAGGGTAATAACTGGTATTGTGGGACCTAAGGGAGACCGATGGGAGCAGGGTAATAACTGGTAGTGTGGGACCTAAGGCTTCTGCATCACCTACCCGTTGCAAATAGGTAGTAAAGTTCCATACAACATTTTATTTGTAAATGTTGCTAAGAAACATCAGAGAAATTCACCTACAAGGAACATGTTTAATATTTTTCTACCATTAGAAGGACCTAGTGGACGTTGGTTTAGCAATAAAAAGTCTGTAACACTTCGCTGAATATATGAGCCAGAAGTATTCGGAATGGGACTTGAATCGAGGGGAAGGCTGAGCAAAATTAAACAGCCACCCTCCTCCTTACTGGACAATCACGTAATTTGCTTTCCAATGAAATTCATTTTGAGCTTGTTCGTGCTAATTAAACACCTAATGAGGGCAACCGCGACAAAATGGGACTTACATAAAAGGACCCCCGGGCTTTGTAATGTGTCTGTGTTTGATGATGGAGCAGTTTGTTTATTCACCTCTCAATTCAGCTTCTTATTGTAATGGAAAGCCCAGGCAGCAAAACTGGAGGCAGAAACATTATCCCCAGGGAAATGTTGAAGCTGTCGAATACTTGGATAACTATAAGAGAGCGCAACTGAAAGCTATTCTCTCTCAGGTCAACCCCAATTTGACTCCACGTCTCAGGAAAGCAAATACCAAAGAAATTGGGATTCAGGTTAATCCAAAGGTAGACGCTTCAGTTCAATGTTCGCTGGGGCCTCGGACTCTACCTCGACAGAAACGACGTTCTGTAACCGAAGGAGTTCGGTCGCCGTCTCCGGCCGGTGCTATCGATGTCAGCAGTGAGGCTGCTGGCGCTACATCACGGTCTCCCACCGTCGTGCGTTTCTCTCGCCCCATCGCTGTCTACTCGCCTGTGTTTGATCGGCGTATGGGAGAAAAGAACCAAAGACGAGAAACAGCAGATAGAAAGGTTTCCCCCGAGGGTTTGGAGGAAGTTTCCGCTCCACACCAGGAAAAAGAGGCTTTTCGTGAAAAAGAAAATGCGGATACAGCGGATATGGAAAACCAAGAAGCAATAGGTCAGAATGACCAAGAAGTCAATGGAAATGAAGGCAAGCAGAGGTTTCGTTTCCAGGTAAAGATGATCTCACTTTAAGACATACATATAATGATCACGTTGAATAATGGCAGTTGTATCTGTCCAGAAGCTATATTTCGGATGTGAACCGCCTCTAATGTGCTCTTAAGTAAAAGTCAACCTTTTGGCAAGTTTATTAGAGTAAAATAAATGCTGGCCCAGGTTGCTGAAGCTTCCCGATTAATGCGAATTATACTTTGTTTAGGAATGGAAGTTTTGTTCCTGCCTAGTTGGGTATTGAGCGTAGCATTCTATAACCTTCTGTATCCAAATGTACTCGGTTCAATTGTTTTATGTAGTCAATACTACTGTTATGAAGTTGTTTTAACTAGATCTTATTTAAAAGGGAAGAATGAATAAAATGTAATGAAATAATGGAAAGTTAAATTTAATAGGTATTATGCAAGTAATATAAGGAAAGTATCAAACATAATGTATTAATGTACTCTATTAATGGGCCCTAATTGTCTTGCTGACATTGATTTTTAGATGTTTTATTTTAACCTGTTTTTCTGAGCTTTGTAAAACTAACCAATCTCTCAGTTTTTGGAGCAGAAGTATGGCTACTATCACTGTAAGGACTGCAACATCAGATGGGAAAGTGCTTATGTTTGGTGCATTTCAGGAACTAATAAGGTAACTTTCAACTATAATTACCTCACTCCCACAAAAAAAGTGGGTGGAGAGATGAGAATAGGGGTGAATATTTACATAGTCTGATGGTTCCTGCTATAACTAGTACAAATGAAGGGTAAGGTTTATTATAAACTTTAATAACTCAACTTTTCTGAACAAGCTTTTTTACACTTGCTAAATTCCTTAATCCTTATTTCAGTTTTACAGCAAGAAGTAGGCCCATTAACCCTGTCCATTTTGACCTGAATTTCTATTCAGCCAGAACATTTTTGGGTGGAGTTTGGGATCTGTGACTGTAACTGAAATGTACCTTGAATTTTTAAGAACCTTGCTTTGGTAGTTTTCACAAGTAGTAAATGAGGCTTCAATACATGAACTTAAAGACCACCATAACTTTGTCTTCTCACCAAACAACTGTTAGTGATGCATCTTCAGGTTAGTTATTATAATGAATTGCAGAATACTTAAAGCTTAAATTGCATGGACTTTTTATAAAAAAAACACACACACAAAGGTCTGCAATTTGCCTATAAACCAGGAGAGAAAAAGGGACTAGTCCATTAAAAATGACAAATACAATTAGGGAAAATGAATAGCTGAACTGTAAATCGGAGACAAAATTTGAAGTAACTTGAGGACAATCCATGCTGGTACAAGATTACAATGGGTTACATTTTGGGTTCCTTTGATTCTAACTAGGGTTAGTTAGATGATTGCAATGTTACCCACTTGCATTAAAATCTGAACAGTTGAATTTTCAGAAAACTGGAATGGAAAATTAAATGCCTAGTAATTTAATGTTCCAATGCAGACTGATGTGAAGCTTCTGTTCCTCTTATTTGAAGTTTCTGAGGATGCTACATCGAATGTAGCATATTAACATTGGAACCCTAAAGAAATTGAATTTTCTGTGTACTATATCCAATGTGATATCCTTGACTTTTCTAATTTAAGCAATGCTTGCTTTCAAAGCACTGGAACAAATACTGCCTGGCCTGCTGTTCCTCCAGTGTCAATGGCAGTGAATGGATAGTTGACATCTTGGGTGGAATCTTTTCCCCCAGGACTGAAGGGGATGATGCCAAAATAAAAAAGGTGGGGGGGGGGAGAGGAGGATAACTGATAGGTGAAGCCAGGTGGGTGGCAAAGGTCAAGGGCTGGAGAATTGGATGTGAGAGGAGAGTGGACCATAGGAGAAAGGGGGAATGGGACCTAGAAGAAAGTAATAGGCAGGTGAGAGGAGGTAATTGAGGGGAGGGGGAGAGATTCCTTTACTGGAAGGAGATCCTGATTTTTGTCATCAGGTTGGAGGCTAACCAGGTGGAATACAAGGTGTTGCTCCTCCAAACTGAAGATAGACTGGCATGTCGAATGGGAATCAGAGTTAAATGTTTGACCACTAAAAAGTTCTGCTTTTGGGAGGTGGAGTGGAAAATGCTCAACAAAGTGGTCCTCCAATTTATGTTGGGTTTCTCCAATCTAGAGGAGGCTGCATAAGGATCACTAGATATTTACTCTTAGATTATTTTAATTTGTGTCTAGAGTTTGATGCTCCACGCAGAGCTCCTCGTATTAGGCAACACCATGCAACCTGTATCACAGAATTCTGCCTGCATGCTGTCAATCAACAGAACTTGCATTACAGCAGTGTCTAGGACACCGGTGATGTTAATGGCAGCTTGCAGCGTGGCAGTAAGCCCTGTTGAATCTGCTTGCTAAAGTGGCATCTATACTAATCCCCTTTTCCATGAACCCAGCACAAATTTCACCCCTCACTGACAAACTAGCCACAATTTGCACTGGGGTGGTGGCAGGGGCAAAGCCTAAACATGCAAATCTGTGGGTTCTGCAAGAAACAAGACCACCCAGATTATATTCCAATGGTCAAAGGGTGAACATGCAAACTCTGTAAATACAGACTGGTCTGAGCCCTGGATTAAACCAGGGCTATTAGTACTGTAAAGCAGTGCTCTTCTAGCTGCACCATTCCTCTCAAATGTATTATGCCACAATGGGCATTTTAGTGATTCTGTCCAAACATCTGATAGATGCTAGTGCACTATGTTCTTAAAGCTGAATTCTCACCATAAAATTGAATTTTCTTGGGGGAGCAGCAAAGATCTTTGTAATTGTCCAGCTACTCCTAATGCTAATTTGTCCTGGCCTTGTAGGCAACCATGTTTGACGGCCAGTTAGAAGCACAATTGGGCTTGACGAGTCCTAGCGTTGCACAAGGAGTAGGGCAGATGATCTTTGAGGAGGCAACTGGCTTTGCTATGCTTCAGTGTTTTCTAACCTTTCTTTAGGTTTACTTCAAGCAATTTTGCCGTAAATGCAATAAGGGATACAATCCTTACAAGGTGGAAGCTATTCTCTGTCAGGTAGGTTAACTTTTAAATGTGAATTACTAGATATCAACCATGAATTGTTTTCCATAACAGAAGTCGTGAACATCTGTAGAAAGATTTTTGAAACCAAATATTTGTGCTTGAACTATTTCATACAATTCATGCACTTTAATGTTACTTGTATGGACTGATAATAACTACTACCTGGAAAGTGGATTTATTGACATTCTGATTAATTAAGCACTTAATACTGTCTAGATAGGGCAGTCTTGAAAATCCACCTTGCATACGGATGCTCTCTTATTGACTTGTACACAAATTTAAATGTTATCATAATACTAGCCTTTTTTTTTTAGACATGCTTCAAACACTGCTGCACTTGCACTCAAAAAAAGCGACACATTGATCCAAAAAGACCACATCGCCAGGAGTTGTGTGGCCGTTGTCGGGGGAAGCGGTTATCCTGTGATAATACATATAGCTTCAAATATATTGTTTGAAACCCGCTACTTTCTGCAGAATCAGCAGAATATTGATCCTGTATGGTACTAGGGCTACTTAAATGGCATGGAAAATGGATCCTTTTGTATTCCTAGATTATAAATTTAAAATGTAATATGAAATTAATAAAGCACTTATTCAAAAATTCTAGTATTGAGCATTATGTGTGAAGAGAAGGCTACTTTTTAAAGTGAATCTGTCTTTCTGTGGTGCCACCTCATTGGCCAGGGTGCAAGCTGTTTTGAGGCCAATTGATGATGAAGAAAAGGACCTTGAATATCTAGGGAGCTACTGCTGACCTTAAATCCCTTTGATTTGTCTTGGTGTTGCAAATATTAGTGGCCAAAAGATTAATTGCATCTATCTATAGCTTGTTCATCTCCTGAGATAGTTATTAATATTGAAATGTCCAAAATTGTGGACTACAGGAAAGGATTGTGAAGTTCATTCTCCACCTTAATTTTTCTATTTCAACATAGTTTTGATCATCTTGCATTTGCATTCCTGCAGTGACATATCCTTAGTTATCCCTTCCAGTAATTTAGAACTTTTCTGGAAATCTTAACTTCTGGCATGGACCATCCAATAGTTCTGAGTGTGGCAATCAATCCTTTGGTCCAATTTTTCTTGATGACAAAATTGATGTCAATTTCACAATACAGCTTTAGTGATGGAGGTGGTGTGGGAGAACAAAAACGGAAGCAAGAATATGTCAATTGTACTTGTTTCTGACTCCTGCAGTAACATTCCTTTGAGAGCCCCAAAAAGATTGTCAGCAGCCCAGTTTTCTTTCCAGCTAAATAAATTGTCACCCTTGTCCCGAATTAACTTTTTAGTAATTCTTGGTTCCCTGAGTGGAAACATCATTCCAAGCTCTTAGATTTTTTTCAATAAAATCTGCTCTTCTAATTCATTTAGAATGCAGAACCAGTCAAGAAAGCCCAATTGACTTAATTTGTCACTATCTTGGAAATATGGTGACATTGTATTTCTGTGAATAAAATTTTCCTTGAAGGAAAAGCACCTGTGGAAAATCAGGTGTTAGCAGATATTTGTGCTGTATTTCATAATGTTTTCTGATACAGCAATAATTTCTCATTTTGTTTGAAGGCGAACCAATTCAATCTGAACAATAAAAAAAATGGTGATTGGGTTCTACTACACTATCCCTGCTATAGGCCAGGTTGCAAGAGTTTTGGGATGCCTCCCTTAGTTTTACCATGTGCTCTTGCCTTCTTCTTACTACCTGAATCTGGCTGGAGGTGCTTTGCCTACCTCATTAAGGAGCAATTTGGCTCAAGCTTTGTGCATGCCCTCTATTGGCCTCTACCATTTGGTCACTCCAGTACTTGGTGCTACTTTGCAATTAATACCTACTCAAAGGATAATATTGTTTTTCCCTCAACCTCCCAAGTTTTCCTGCTTTTCTCTCCTCTTCCCTTCCTCCCCTCATACCTTTTTGCTGTCTGTGTTGCTTATGTCTTGTTGTTTTTGTTTCCCTGGTCGTCATAATAGCTGGTGCCTGTTCCGCCTAAGTTTAATCTCTGTTTGGGCTTTGATATTGCACTCTAGGTGTCCATTCTCCTTGTGTACTGTATGGGTATGTTTCTTAACCAACACTCCTCGGACAGGATGCACAACCAATCCTCCCTCCCTAATCCTCAGCATGGGAGCTTCTCAGGGTTATGTGAGCCCATCGCTGTAAACTCTGCTCATGCATGTCTGCATAGCCATATGCTAGAGTTATTACATTAGATTTGCTGATGACAAGATAGTGGTATCATTAACAACAGTGAGACCACCTACAGAGAAGGTGAAGAGCTAGAGGCCTAATGCTAGGCAAATAACCTCTCTCAATGTCCACAAGACAAAGAGGGTGATTATTGACTTTAGAACTCTCACCCCTCTTCACAATGGTGGTACAGCAGTGGAAACAGCAAGTGGTTTCAAACTCCTGGCTGTGTAAATCTTGCACAACCTCTCATTGTCCCAGAATGCATCCTATGCAGTTAGAGAAGCTCACCAACACATCTATTTTTTTTTGAGGCTGAAGATCTAGACTATACACATCTACAGCATGACAAATGTAGATGTGCAGAAGAGAATCCTCAAGCTGCATCTTATGGAAACTGCACTGTGGCAGCCAGGCAGCCTTTAACTGTCCAACACACTGCCAGCATCAGACATACATACAAAGGTCCTGGAAAAGGGTCAGTAATATCACAAAGGGCCTCACCCAACTGGCTCATGGACTGTTTGTAGTGTTTCCATTAGGGGAGGAGGATCTGTAGCATTCATCCACTGAACTGTTTCTTTCCCCAGTTGGTAGTGCTGATCAACACCTCTAGCCACTAACCCACCCCTCACCACTACTTTATCATTTCCTGTTGGCGTCACCTTGTGCCATCTTATGGACATACAATCAATCTATGTAAGCTATCATGTATTTATTTGTTTTTGTTCTTTACCTTGTTTAGTTTTGTGCTGCATCAGATCTGGAGTAACAATTATTTTCTTTTACATTGGCCATGATATTAATCAATCTTAAATAGGTTCTTGAAACCTGCTCTTCCCAAACTGCTCATTCACAATTTTCCTAGATTGCTCCTTGGGTTAATTGGCTGCTCACTTCCCAGGTCATTCTACTCAGTTTCCACCTCCTGCAAGTTTTACTGCTCCTACGTATCCATTCTGTCTCCAGTACCCACTTTCCTGTGTTCTTCCTGACTTTTAATGTTGGGTTGGTGGTCCAACTTAAAGGCACATCAGTCATCAACTAGACTGGAATGTGGTGTAGAGAATTGGGAAATAAAACACCTACTAGTTCTTTATCACATTGAAACTAAATTACCCCAAAAGACCCTGTAGTTTGTAAAAAATGAAAGACAATATTGCAATTAAAGTCACTTTCATAATTTAATGTGTCTGAGAGTATTGTGATTTGATTTTTTTTCTTGCACCATTCTGAACTACTACCTGTGTCTATATTAGGAGCCAGGTTTCAACAAGGATAAACAACCAACTCAGAGCTTGCCTTATTTTTACTGGAGATTGACAGATCAGTTGAAGTGCAAGAAGTGCAATGAAAATTAAACCAAAGCTTACTTTTCCACAAGACATAATACATAGTTATGATATACTACAGCTATATATACAGTGCATGAATTTACAGATCAAAACAAAATACTTCACAGTATGTGGAACATTATTTACAAGAAAATATAATGATTCCAAAGAAGCTGTTAAATGCATAACTGATTTTACATGCAAAGAATTTGTAGAGTTTCTGATCCAGCTTTTTAGAAATGAGGCATATTCTCAGCACTAGAACATCCATCCACACCAATGACATCATGAGTCTGCTGCATGTAGAGCTACATGGCTTATTTTAGAAAGTTTAAGCATTGAATATTCATTTTCAAAATGCTTCAAAGCAATTTATATTTTACATAAATATGCATGCTAATCAATAACAGGCAATGACTAATAAGAGGAAG
Source organism: Hypanus sabinus (assembly GCF_030144855.1). Taxonomy (NCBI): domain Eukaryota; kingdom Metazoa; phylum Chordata; class Chondrichthyes; order Myliobatiformes; family Dasyatidae; genus Hypanus; species Hypanus sabinus. The sequence goes on from NC_082708.1 coordinate 37,775,314, forward strand.
TTTTCAGCCTCATCTACAAAACTATTTAAAGCAGCCTCTTATTATTTATAAATAACTCCATAAAAGCTTCCATCTAGTAGAAAAAGCAGCCAATACTCATTTCTCGTCTAGATTGTTCATAGTATTTCAAATACAGTACAAATCGTGTTGTATGGCTCAGTAAAATACCTTCTTACACAACATGAGTTATATTTTTTTAATAAAAATGTGCTTTAGAGCAGTGTGAACAATTTATTTTAGCCAGAGAAGAGTTAAAACACACAGGCTTTCAGCTTAACAAAACTGCTTCCTAGTACAATGCATACAGCTTCATTTTGCCTGCTATTAGTCATGTAAGCAAGTAGGCACAAACCACACACAAAACAATCTGTAATTTACAATCTGAAACAGTTCTAGGGCAGTATTATGTTACTCATCATTTTAAGTTAAATAACATTTGTCAAAATAATTACTTAGGAAGAATACTTCCAATGTGTGTTAACCTTTGGTATCCTCAGTGTGAACTTGTAACCTGATCACTCTAATTGCCCAATGTAGGAATAAATGTGCTTTGAAGAAAGCTATTTTAATATTCAGTTGGGTATTTTATTTAATATTGGTCTTTTGATATTTATAACTTCCCATTTATGTTTAGTGAAACTATGACGTGCCACAATTGTGAAAATAAACTGACTAAGCTTTTCTAAGGGTGAAAAGCCTTTGAAGGATTTCAGAGCAGCATTGCAGCATTTCCAGTTGTAAGCAAAAGGGAGACAGAACATTTCTGTCAGAGACTAGTGTTGGCAGTACTGGTATCTGGAAGATAAGTATTGATAACACGATAACTCTGAGCCTTCCGAATCATATCCTGAATCTCTCCGTTCAGCTCCATCAGCTTGGAACCAATTTCTGATAGATCATGATTAGAACCCAGGAGTGCAAAAGTGCCTGTTTGTCCTAAGGTCTGGTGTCTGAAGTAAATATTAAGAAGAGTTTGGACTTCATCCTCCATATCACTGCCAAATATATCATTGGGCCAAATGGTTCTGTAACAACAAAAATCAAGAAGGTTTATTCAGAAAATATTGACACATCATTGAATGTTTCTACTGGTTTTCCAGCTATGGAAAGTTAAATAGATGTGAAGTATAGGTAGAACTTAATAGGAAAGCAGACAGTTCTACCAGAATTCCTCCCATTTAACATTCCAACTAATTTTACATTTGAGTTTTCTTACCGGTGCTAGATACATCAACTAAACTATAACTCAATCTATTAAAATGAGGTTCCTCTAAGATTCATTTTTCAATCATCAACCCCACAGTAGAAAACATGTATTCATTATTCTTCAGTGTGCTGTTGATTAAATACATTTACAGAGTCCTCTGACAACATCTTGTAGTACCTTTTTGAAGCTTTTTTTCTCTGTTTTGTCTTAAGAAAGCTTTGTACCAGGTGGCTGGAACTCCTCTTCGGCTTTATGTTGCCTGCTATTGTCATTTAACAATGTGAAATGTGCACCATCAAACTATGAATAGCCAAAACATGTACTTCAAAAGCAAAACAGCCAATTGAACATTTCTTAAAACTTCCTTTGTAGAGGGAGCTGCAGCTCCTTTTCATCCTGATTGACTATTCACTATTTTGACTCTGCTTAATCAGATCATGGTTGACCTCTAAACCAAAATGCATCTCTAAATCTATGGTTAATACCTAAAGTCTGCTAGTAAAAGTAGGCTTCTGGACTAATTTTTCTCAGAACTACCACTGACCAAGATGATGCACATGTACTGTGCATTGAGTCAATCTGTGCAAAATATAACCTTTATGTCTAAATTCCTGCCTATCCGAAAGCAAGTGCAAACATTTAATGCAGGGTTGAAAATTTTGGGACTATAAAATTGATAGTTATTGACCTGCACCCACTTGAATTGAAAGTCACAGTTATGTCAAACTTATTATTTTGTTTAAATTGTCTTCCTGTAATAAAATACTAGAGTAACATCAATAGCCATTTTGTAGTATCTGTTCCCTTTTCTAAGTCACAGTCCGTAAGATACAGGCAGAATTAGCCCAGTTGGCCCATTGAGTCTGCTCTACCTCATGGCTGATCCATTATTCCCCTCAGCCCCAAACTTCTGCCTCTGCACCCCTCCCCCCCATATCCCTCATGTCCTGACCAATCAAGAATCTATCAACCTCTGCCTTAAATATACATAAAGGCTTGTCCTCCACAGCTGCCTGTGGGAACAAATTCCACAGATTCACTAATCTCTGGATAAAGATGCCCCTCTATTCTGAGGCTGTGTCCTCTAGTCTTAGACTCTCCCACCATAGGAAACCACCTCCACATCTACTCTATCAAGGCCTTTCAGCATTCAATAGGTTTCAAAGACCTCACCCCTTATTCTTTTGAATTGTCGTGAATACAGGCCAAAGCCACCAAATACTCTTCAGATGATAGTCAGAGAGCCACAAAATACTACAGCACAGAAACTGGACTTTGGCCCATCTAACCTGTGCCAAAATATTATTTTGCCTAGTCCCATTGTGGAAATATATCTGTAACCCTGAAGTTTTAAGAAATCCCAAGATACTTTGCTGGTTTGCATGGGAAAACTGTATTTTATGGGAGGTAGTTGTTTTTTTTATGACTGGAAATGCGTTTTATGGCTGGAGAAGATGTTTTGACAACAGAGGGAAACAGGATGGGGTTTCTCAAGATCAAATGTCAGAACAAGATAAGATAAAGATAATGGAGGAATATAATGGAGCAACCTAATTAATGTTCTTGTTTTAAAATAAAATGTATAAAAGTGCATTGTTTGAAACAATATTTTTCCAGACAAAACTTGGCTGGAAGTATTCCTCCCCTTGCAGGTAAAATAATAAATGCATTAATAATATGATCCACTCAGAATTTGTTGTTTGTTTCTGTATATTAGAAGACCTAGCTGAATGGTACATGACACCACTGACCTGCACCTGAACCATAGCTCTTCATTTCTCACCCATCCATGTAGTTATCCAAACTTTTAGAATCACAGAAACACAGTACACCGACAGCACAATACAGGCCCTTCAGCCCACAATGCTGTGCCAAACATTTACTTACTTTAGAAATTACCTAGGGTTACCCATAGCCCTCTATTTTTCTTATCTCCATGTACCTATCCAGGAGCCTCTTAAAAGACCCTATTAGATCTGCCTCCACTACTGTTGCTGGCAGCCCATTCCACACACCCACACCACTGAGTAAAAAAAACTTACCACTGATATCTCCCCTATACCTACTTCCAAGCACCTTAAAACTGTGTCCTCTCGTCTTAGCCATTTTAGTCCTGGGAAAAAGCCTCTAACTATAGACATAATCAATGCCTCTCATCATCTTATACACCCCTATCAGGTCACCTCTCATCCCTCAACATACCAAGGAAAAGAGGCCAAGTTCACTCAACATATTCTCGTAAGGCATGCTCCCCAATCCAGGCAACATCCTTGTAAATCTCCTCTGCGCCCTATCTACGGTTTCCACATCCTTCCTGTAGGAAGGTGACCAGAACTGAGCACGGTACTCCAAGTGGGACCTGACCAGGGTCCTATATAGCTGCAACATTACCTCTCGGCTCTGAAACTCAATCCCACAGTTGCTGAGGCCAATGCACTGTATGCCTTCCACATTGTCGACCTGTGCAGCTGCTTTGAGTGTCCTATGAGTCTTACCATTAATACTATCTTCTGCCATCATATTTGACCTACCAAAATGAACCACTTTACATTTATCTGGGTAGAACTCCATCTGCCACTTCTCAGCCCAGTTTTGCATCCGATCAATGTTCCGCTTTAACCTCTGACAGCCTCCACACTTTCTACAACACCCCCAACCTTTGTGTCATTAGCAAATTTACTAACCCATCCCTCCACTTCCTCATCCAGGTCATTTATAAAAATCGCAAAAAGTAAGGATCCCAGAACAGATCCCTGAGGCACACCACTGGTCACCGACCTCCATGCAGAATATGACCCATCTAAAACAACTCTTTGCCTTCTGCAAGCAAGCCAATGCTGGATCCACAAAGCAAGGTCCCCTTGGATCCCATGCCTCCTTACTTTCTCAATAAGCCTTGCATGGGGGACATTATCAAATGCCTTGCTCTACCTTCATCAATGTGTTTAGTTGCACTTCAAAAAATTCAATCAGGCTTGTAAGGCATGACCTGCCTTTGACAAAGCCATCCTGATTATTCCTAATCATATTATGCCTCTCCAAATGTTCATAATTCCTGCCTCTCAGGATCTTTTCCATCAACTTACCAACACTGAAGTAAGACTCACTGGCCTATAATTTCCTGGGCTATCTCTGCTTCCTTTCTTGAATAATGAAAAAACATCCACAACCCTCCAATCTTCCAGAACCTCTCCTGTCCCCATTAATGATGCAAAGATCATTGCCAGAGGCTCAGCGATCTCCTCCCTCGCCTCCCACAGTAGCCTGGGATACATCTTATCCAGTCCTGGAGACTTATCTAACTTGATGCTTTCCAAAAGTTCCAGCACATCTTCTTTCTTAATGCTCTTTTTAAAAATCCGCTGGAAGTCAACTCTACAATCGCCAAAATCCTTTTCAGCAGTGAATACTGAAGCAAAGTATTCATTAAGTATCTCTGCTGTCTCCTCTGGTTCCACTGTCACACTTGATTGGTTCTATTCACTCATGTCTTATCCTCTTGCTCTTCACATACTTGTAGAATGCCTTTCTTGAATGTTAAAATCAAACCCACATCCATTATTTTTGTTGACAGCTCATTCCAGTCTCACCATCCTCCAACTGAAACTCCCTGTAACCATTTCACTTTTCACCTTTAACCCTTGCCCACTAGTTCTAGCCACACCCAACCTAGTGGAATAAGCTTGCTTGTATTTACCCTATCTAGCCCTCATAATTTTGTAAACCCTTATGAAACGCCCTCCTTATTTTCTTTTGCTCCAGGGAATAAAGTCCTAACCTATTCAACCTTTCCTTATAACTCAGTTCTTCAAGTCCTGGCAACATTCTCATAAACTTTTTTTTGCAATTTTTCAATCTTATTGATACCCTTCCTGTAGTTAGGTGACCAGAATTCCCAATTAGACCTCACCAATGTTGTGTGCAACTTTAACATAACACCTAACTCCTGTACTCAATATCTTGATATATGAAGGTCAATACACCCTCATAAATGTTCAGTGTTTTTCTGCCTTCATTTTCTTCACAGTCCTTAAGGCAAGTGATTTTACACACATATCCACAGGCACTGTTTACTCCCTAGAACCCTACTTGGTTGTCAATTGATTTCAAAGAGACGAGGCAACTCATAGTTAAGATTAATCCTGAAGTAACATACTTACATACTTGTAGCAATGAGTTCCTGATACTAATTCAGCTTAACCTCCAATCTCCATCTGCACAGGAACACCACAGGAGATATGTGCTTTGCCCCCTGCTCCACTCACTTTACACTTACAACTGTGTGGCTAATTACAGCTCCAACATCGTATACAAGTTTGCTGATGACACCACTGTTGTGGGCTGTATCAATAGTGGTGATGAATCAGCATACAGGAGAGAAATTGAAAATTTGTCTGAGTGGTGTTATAACAACAATCTCACACTCCAGTGCCATTATACCAAGGAACTGGTATCTACAAGGGATTGTAGATTTCAGGAGAGGTAAACCAGAGGTTCATGAGCTGGACTCATAGAAAGATCAGAGGTGGTGAGGGTCATTAACTTTAAATTTGTGGGTGTCACCATCTCAGAGTACCTGTCCTGGACCCATTATAATTGCAAAGAAAGCACCTCTACTTCCTCAGGAATCTGTGAAGATTCGGCATGTCATCAAAACCCTTGGCAAACTTCTATAGATGTGTGATGGAAAGTGTGCTGACTGGTGGCATTATGGTTTGGTACGAGAACACCAATGCCTCTGCGTGGAAAATCCTACAAAAGCTAATGGATCCAGCTGAGTACATCATGGGTAAAGCCCTCCCAACCATTGAACACATCTACATGAAACATTGTCATAGAGAAACAGCATCCGCCATCAAAGATGCTTACCACTCAGATCATGCTCTTTTCTTGCTGCTGCCCTCAGGTAGAAGGTACAAGTGACTCACACCACCAGGTTCAAGAACAGTTCCTACCGCTCAACCATCAGGCTCTTAAACAAAAGGGGATGACTACACTCATTCTATTTCTGGTGTTCGCACAACCAATTGTCTTACTTGGGCTGCCCGACCTGCTGAGTTCCTCCAGCGTGTTGTATGTGTTGCTTTAACCACAGCTTCTGCAGTGCACTTTGGTCTTACTTTAAGGACACTTTATCTTGTTATTTATTGCTATTTATTTACACTTGCATTTGCACAGTTTAATGTTTATTGATCCTGTTTACAGTTACTGTTCTACCTTTGCTAAGTTTGTCCGCAGAAAAAGAATCTTAGGGTTGTATTTGTGGCATGCATGTACTCTGATAATAAATTTTACCTTTAACTTTGACTTTACCCACAGGTGGTTTAATTTGAAAATTGAAGCTGGAATATTCATGTTCTGATTAGCTCCTGTATGTCTATGGAAAAGATTTTCATTTTCACTCATAAGATTTAATATCACTTTGTATGTTTATGATTTTTTACCTGTTTATGGAAACAACATACCTAACTTTAGGAAGAAGAATGACATTTATTTATAGGTTGTGAGATGTTAAGAATTGCAGTATATTGTTAATATTTAACCCTTTGCAAAATAATGTTGGAAAGCTAAAAAAAAAGCCAGAGGATGTTAGATTGCTTATAAATAGAAACACCAATTGCCTCACTGTGCTTACTTTTACAGTAAATATTTCATTGTGTATATTTAATTTTTTCCCAAAGCATGGCTGTTATCTGGAAATTGCTGCCAGAGGAGATGGTCCAGTTAGGCAAAATTATTTTTTTTTAAAAAAGAGAAATTTAGACATGCACTTAACCAGGGAAATAGGGAAGAATCAAGTCCTAATATAGGCTTATAGACAAAAAGGTTGGCATGGATGTGGGTGGGTTGAAGAGCACTTTTCTGTGTTCTATAACTCTATCACTCTGTGATTGAGATCCCATGTTCAAAAATGCAAAGGCCTTTGAAGTTGTCATTACTACATTAAATATAAATCTGCATTGCTTAATAATTAATTTTAAGCACATTCTATTGCAATTTAATTGTCAACATTCAGGAGGGAAGGAATATGTGGTTAATTCACTAAGCATGTTCTCAATGTTCTTGCAGATGAGGAAGAATGAAGAAGGCACATCCTTTGTCCCTGGAGTGTCGTAAGACTACTGAAAAGGATATGATGAGCAGGTGGCAGCAGGAAAACTAGAACTATCATCTTTATCTGAGGGCATGCATAATCACCTCATTGGTGGAGGGATGGGGGTCCTTCACATGTCATGATTGAGACCACAATATCCGGGCAACTAAGCTTGCAATGGATATTCCAAGTGTGCAAGTACCTTCTAGGTCACCTGTGCAACCTTCCCACCTCATAATGAGAGCTTTGTCTGGGTGTATTTTCATAGTTATGTGTGCCATGCTGTTTCATTGCATTTTATGGAGCCTCAAAGGAAAGCTTCACCATTGTATGACACTGCAAAGCTCAGATAATGGAACTGAGGACATTTTACTTGGAGAGGTACCTGGAACCACAATCCTGAAGGACTTCAATGTTAAACATGTTAGGGCACCATAGATACGAGGTTGATGAAGATACATCAAAATATTCATGCTTGGTTAGAGTGCCTTAGATTTCAGAATCTATTCTGAACTTCTTGAAGTAAAAACATAATTTTCACTGTATGCTGTAAGCTCATGTTGGGGCTGTTGTTGAAGCACATTTCAACTCTCATGGAACTTCAATGGTGACTCAGTTTGCTCTGATTACTGTTACCCAGAAGCAGATTCCTCTTAAAAAACCATTACGGAATGGATTATTGCCACCTGGGAGCTAACTGTTTCCAAGTTTTGAAGGCACTGGTACAATCCAAGTCATAGCAGATGCACAGTTTGTATTTTTCATGGATCAGAAGTGTTCCACTAGTATTGTGGAGTAGGAAGTTGCTGTCCTCTCCCATGATATCCACATTTCTACTCCCACCAGAGTTTATTAGGTAATGCCCTCATCTGTGTCTCACTGCCAACTACCCCAGAATACACAAATGGAAAACAACTTTTGGATAATTATTATCAAAGTATGTATAAAATGTTTCATTTGTTATTGTTGCTATGGCAAAAGAGTTTATTAAAAGATGCATTTCAATGATTCCTGCATAAAAAATTTATTGATATGTAGACAGATAGTCTGATGAAATTTTGAAAGTTAGAGCAATACTTACTGCAATTTGTACAACTATTATCATTACAGTATTTGTTGAATGAGTTTGCAAGTAGGCACAAGGTGGCATAAACCAATTTTTACAATGTGCCAATATATGATGAACCTTTTCATCCCCCTTCATTAAAGAAAAATAACTGTTGAAAGGGTATGAAGAATTACCATAGTAGGGAACGGTGCCATTGGCAGTTAATATTACTATGCATTTTTCTGTCTCTGAAATTTCCCATCTTTTTACTTTAGCAGATTTTCTCTTGCCACTTGAAGGAGCACATACTGTGTGGCCTTGCCTTGAATCTGACCTATCAATGAAACTTTTACTGAAAGTCAGATTTTGGCAATAGTTGCACAAATTTTTTTTCTGAAGATTAGTTGGGTCCCTAAATTCTCACACACAATTCAAGCATTGAAAATGTACCCTTATTATTATGTTGACCACAAATATTACAGTTTCTGCTTCTTTTGGAATCAACATTTCATTTGTTCAATTTGATAAATATGCACCACTGCAAATACTTCAAGTCATAGATGAAAGGTTTCAATGAGATGAAATATTTTCCTGTTTAGTTTTTATATTTAAGCTTTACTACATCATGATGATTTTTTTTTACTGTATTTAGAGATATAGCATAGAACAGGCCTTTCCGGCCCTTCGAGCCACAGCGTTTGGCAAACCCAGGCAGCCACAATTTTAACCCTAACCCAATCTGGTATGTCTTTGGACCATGGGAGGAAACTAGAGAAACCTACACATTCCATCGTGAGGATGTACAGAGTCTCCTTATAGAAGGCACTGGATTGACCTCTGATGCCTGAGCCTGAGCTGCAATAGCATCATGCTAACCGCTATGCTACCATGCCGCCTATCGCGTGGACTGTCTCAATTTGTTATCATTGACGTTAAATTATAAAGGGGATCACAGAGGTGGGTGATGTCTCATGTTAACCTCATTGTTTGCACCTGGAGGTCATGGCTTTGGCTACCTGTTCTTTACAGGCCTTTGTGCAGCAAAATAGATTTTACAAGGTTTTTGTTCAGTACAAGTTCTCACAGACCAGATAACACATGTTCACAGATTCAAATACTATAACCTAATACTTAATCATATAGCACTGACTTGTCAGGAGATCTCTCAGGCAGTTCGAGTGTAAAGTCCAGTGAACTGTGAGTATCCCTCATGCATCTCAGTTACCTGGAAATGTTGAATTTGAACTGAAACTTCAGGAGGATCCTTCTAATATATGGCCCATCCTGCAGTTCCCAAACAGCATAGGGATTGCAGACAACAAGCCTCAGTTGCCTATTAATGACCTTTCAGATCTTATCATTAATTCATTACCCTTAATGAAATGAACATTTTTAAAAATGTTCTGCAAATCTGTTCAATCTGCTATTTACAGTATTTTAATTAGATAATATCTCTTTTCTCTTAAATGTAATAAAGCACAAAAGCTCTCATCAGAAAATGGACATTGCACTGCTCACCAACAAATATCTGTAAGATTTCAACAATCAGTCTCCAGATAACTCTGTGGCAAAGTATAGAAGTGCATATCAAATCAAGTCACTGTAGTGAATGGAACACCATCAAAACCTGTTTCCCTATGTGGCCAATGAATTATTATAAGTGGAAATATGTGATTCAATAATATGGGCAACACCCAGAAAGAATATTGTTAAGGAAATTAGATCAGTTTCTCCGTACTCTGCATCGAATGTCTGGACCCCACAACTGGACGTGCTTGGTAGAATTTCCTAATTTGTACAAATGTCAGAATTATAACAGAATTACTATTTTTTTTGTTTAAACATTCTTGCCTAATGTTACTATATAAGAAAATATTATCAAAGTAATTTCTGAAATTGAAAATAATGCATCCAAAAGGCTAACCTGTAATCCCTGACTTGTCGCAGAGCAGTTTTAAGATCCCTGTTCTTCAGACACTCCAACATGGACTGAACAGCCTCCTCTGAGGAAGTTAATGTGGCACCATGCAAAATGGATTCACTTCTCCTCGGCTCAGCTGCTATTAGAGCTGAGGCTTCCTTCAAGTTCTCTCTCAAATCATTCAGCTCTTTTGACATATTCAATAGCTAGTAAATAAACATAAATACAAGATAAAAATCAACAGAGTTTCACTTTGACACCTTTCCCTACCACCAAACTCTAGCGTTATGGTACTATTTTAGCGTTACTGAAAAATAAATGCTTGTAAGTTTATTTACAACAAAGTTTCATCAAAATGGCGGCAAAGCAACTTCATGCTCTAATATGCCATGGAGCAGTAGTTGACTTTAAGCATGGTTTTGGGAAAAGCGCTGAGAAGAAGGGAAGGGTAAGCTATCCCAGGTAACTCATTCATGTCCGTTCTCTTTGAGCTCCAAACTAAATTGGTAAAGGATGAAGATCATGTGCTTCAATTTCTTTCTGCAGTTATAGCAAGACCTTGCAAAACCATATGCAGAAATAGATATAAATTACAAGCATTCTATTCTCTCTTCTAAATTTACCTTCCATAATTATTAGAAAGTTGGGAAATCCTAACATTTTAAAACACCGCAATTTAAAACCCTGGATTCTTTATCATTTCTTAAAACTATCCATACTAACTAACAGAAAGAGTTCACTACAGCAATAACATTCAAGTGATGGATTGTAGCCGAGTGTGTCTGATTTTACTATAAATTGTACAAAGTATCCTTTGATGTTTACTTAAATGTGTATTTGAACAAAAATCAACATGGGTAATAATGAATTGTGTTAATTATGAATTGTAATAATGATGCAGTACAAAAATTGGCTGTGAAGTTTGTGATAAGCATATAATTTGGTGGAGTACAATAATTTGCTGTTTTATATTTTTACCTTGTGTTTACATTATTATTTACAACTTTGTTTCTACTGAAAACAATTATTGAGTCCTTATAGCCATCATATTTTGACTATTATTTACTTAAGAAATACTTGTTAAGATTTGGAACATGGAGTGATTTTTTGCTTTTTCTTTAAAGTTTGTCCTTTCTATAATCTATTCTACAAAATATAAATTGTAATGTTTATAGAAGTTGTTAGAAGAGCCAGGTGCATCTTTTTCTCATCTGCCATTTCTGTCTTGATCTTACTATGACAGGGGTTTCCAAACTTTTTTAATGTCACGGACCCCTACCATTAACCGAGGGGTCTGTGGAGGGGGGGGGGGGTGGGGTGATCATGTCTAGTAGATTTTCATCAGCATATCTCATCGACAACAGCAGCAGCCTGCAATGTTGTGAACATGTACTGTAAGGAAAGGGTTAATTAGATTCTACTATTTACACTTCTATTGATTTCTGTGTTGTGGTAAACTAAGACTTACATTTAATTTTCAACCATAAGACAATACACCAATTTCAATGCAGCAAACACTATACTGTTGAATTCAACTGACCTTGAAGCAGTGGATGGCTTAGACACTTTAGTAAATTTAATATAAAAAACAATTTTATGTAAGCTAATGTAATTACATCAGCAAACTTTATGAAGCTTTAAGTAATATTGATATTTTTTGGTAAATGTAAGTTGCACAGAAGGTAATATTAATGGCTACCTTATTGTTTTTTTTAAAAGGAGAATTTTGTTAGGGATTGATACACATTAATAATTATGTTTGATTGGTAGAAATGGATATAACAAATGTGAATGTCTAAATGAATATAGAGAATACGTGGAAAAAAGTAACATTAAACCCAAATTTTTCAAAAATGAATAACATTAAAAATTGCATGAATGCACAGGTTGTTACAGATGATAGGTAGGAAAAGAGTATAAAAGCTAGCTGCTGGCACAGACATATAGCATCTAGCAAGGTCTGATTTATCTGCAAAATCCCAAGTTTCAAACATACACTTACTAAACTTATGGCATTTATTACAGAACATTTATCAATGTTTTTGATTTGAAAAATAAGCCAGATCTGCCCTCTCTACCAGTATATCACCTGCACCAACATTCAGCAAAATTCAACATCTTTTACAGAGCTATGAACTGGAGGATTAATGCACATGAGGTAAGTATATATACAGATGACTTGCAGGAATGTGCAAGAGCATTGTGTATTTTAAAATTACATAAGATAAATAGTCTAATACTGTCCTTCTTTCAAAGAAGGACAGCATGCAACAGCAAGCTAAAATCAAACTGTTCAGTTCAAAAATTGCTCTACCTGGCCTGTATTAACTTGTCCTGTTTTAACTTCCTTAGTGTTTTTTTCAAATTTTCAAAGCAAAATATTAGAGTTAATTTAGGTCAGAGAAAACAGAATTCATTTGTTAACACGGTAATACTGCAATACAATGGGGGAGTGGAATATAGCAGCAATGCTTTGAGGTGCAATAAGATATCATGCCCCCAAAATTCCCCATAAAATACAGTTTGACAGGTTCCAGGCTAAATGGAAGCTGTGCACCAAGCTGCAGGGAGAGAGGTAAGATTAAGGAATCATCACATGCTGTTCTTACACCCATTCTAGTGGATGGTTCAGGGATAGCACTAGTAATGCTTTGAAGCAAGTCAGTTTTCCAACCTCTGGGGGTGTTTTTTTTTTAGTGCAGACATCCAAAGAGGATAGAAACAACAAAATGGTAAAAGAAAAGAAAAATACAATTTAGTAGTTTGGAATCACAAACAAATCTTTGCTGATATAAAAATGAGAAGACTCCCATAATAAGATAATTATCAATTAAATGCTACAAAATTACATTACATATATTACATTCTAACATTTGCCACATCATTAATCACAAAAGAACTTGTTTTACCTCTGGCATTGAACTGACCACGTGGATCTGTCCAATTAGTTTATAGTAGGACTGAAAGAGCAGTAGCAGCTGAAAGTGGAGCTTGTAGAGTCTTTGACATAATTCAAGTTGCTGTGAATAAGAAAACAGGTAGTTTAAACAAGCACAAGTAATATTGGGAACAATATTTGTTTCCCAGTTCCATAATCATTTAATCATCAAGCAACAAGAAAATCATAAAAGATTATGTAAAGTCTAATGTACATACAATTACATATTAATGCAACAGTACAATGTTATGCTTACCTATTATATTTTAATGTGATGAATTAAATTATTAAATATGAGCTATATCTTTTAAAACCAGTCTTCAATTTATGATTAGGACAATCATTATCTGCACAAAAATGCAGGGTTACAAACCACTGCTTGCAATTATTTAATCAGTACTCAATCTGAAAATAATATTCAGCATGCACATTGAGTTTGCCGTCAACAATAATAAGTTTCAGCTAAATCAAAATAGCTGTTGTCCCATAAATTTTATAGCATGGCATAGTAATTTATTATGGAATTAAAACTGAAGGCCATGGAATAAAACGTGCCACAGCAGCATGAATGGAATATTAGGTATGCAACACAAGAACGATTGTGAAAGAAAAAACAAAAAGTAGTCGGTTGGTACAATGATCACAGCTTTTCTTAATAAATATCTGGAGCTGGAGTGCACAATTTCCAAATCTATGCATAATACAAAATGGTGAACTGTGCGTAAGACAGTAATAGGGATATATAATCAGGCCAGCAGAATGGTAGGTGAAATGTAACGCTGATAAAAATGAAGTGTTACATTTTGCTTAGAGGAGTGAGAAACTGTGATATAGGATACAAGCATATACTGTATATGTACAGGCCTTTGAAAGTATCAGGACAGTTCATAAAATGATTAAAATGCCATACAGGATTCAGAACTGGACACAATCCAGATGCAGTTGAACCTCTGGTTATAAATGGTCATAGACATTACTTTTGTGCCTTTGCATACAAGAACTTGGTCTTTCCAAAGACAGGCAACATATTACAAATGCAACAATGTTACAATTACAATTAATACTATAGTGGTTCAAGCCAACAGAATACAGCACCAAAATTGGCCCTTTGCCTCTCAAATATTTTATGCCGAACATGATGGTAATCCCATCTGCTTGCACAAGATTCTTATCCCTCTATTCCCTGCCTTTTAATGTATCTGTCTAAATGCTTCTCCACTGTTACTACAATGTTTGAATCCACTACTTCTCCTGGAAGCATATTCCAGGCACTTATAACCATATGTGTAAAAATCTTTATAAACATTTATCAGGTCACTCCTTTGCTCTACCAAAACCAATCTATGCCTGTCCATCATTTTCTTATAGCTGGGCTACATCAGAGATAATGTGTCTAGTTCTGGATGCCACATATTAGGAAATGTAAAGTCATTAAAAACAGTAGAAGTGGTTTATCAGTCGAGGGACTTTAGATATGTGAATAAACTGGAGAGGTTGGCAACGTTCTACATGGAACAAAGGAAGTTGGTAAACTCAAGTTGTGATGAGATCTAATCAAGTATTTAAAATCATGAAGGATACCAACAAAGCAAAAACTGTCTAATTGCAGAGGGAACATAGGAAATATAGGAGACAGAAAATGAAGGTGATTAAGCAAAAAAAAAGTTCCATGAGGAGAAAACACAAGGAAATGTGCAGATGCTGGAAATTCAAACAACAACACACACAAAATGCTGTTGGAACACAGCAGGCCAGGCAGCATCTATAGGGAGAAGCGCTGTCAATGTTTTGGGCCGTCCTGACAAAGGGTCTCGGCCGGAAACGTCGACAGTGCTTCTCCCTATAGATGCTGCCTGGTCTGCTGTGTTCCACCAGCATTTTGTGCGTGTTGTTGTTCCATGAGGAGAAACGTTTTTTACTTAGTCGTGGCCGAGGTCTGGAATGCATTGCCAGGCATAGTATTTGTAAGTAGATTCAAATGCAGCATTTATTCAGGGGTTGGATAAGATTCTGAAAGAAAAAGAATTCTTGGGCAGTGGGGAGAGGCTGGGGGATTTGGACTCACTCAAGCACTCGTGGTGAAAGGCCTAGATAGAATGGATGTGGAGAGGATGTTTCCTATAGCGGTGAGGCTAGCACCACAGGGCACAGCTTCAGAATACAAGAACATCCCTTTTGAACAGAGATGAGGAGGAACTTCTTTCATCAGAGGGTGGTGTACCTGAGGAACTCACTGCCACAGACAGCTATAGAGGCCAAGCCATTGGGTATACTTAAGGTGAAAGTTGACAGGTTCTTGATTAGTAAGGGTGTCAAAGGTTATGGGGAGAATACATTAGAATAGTTTTAAAAAAGTGGGATAACAAATCAGCCAAGTTTGAATGACAGAGCAGACTCAATGGGACAAATGGCGTAATTCAGCTCCTATGTCTTATATAGAGCCAGTACAAATTCAACAGGCTAAGTGATCCCCAAACATTCTGTGAATCTTTGTTAATATATCTCCCAAATCTGATCATGTTTATTACCCTCTGGAACGGTAGTGCACTTTCACATTTTTGAACCAAAACTTAAATTAATATGATATTCACTCACAGGATATAATTTATTCAAAACAGTACAATCTACCTTAATCATGGGAACAGGCTTGTTAAAAAGACTAACAGTTGTGCATACAAGCTGTTGATTGGCCTCCAAGTAATTTGCTTCCTTAACTTTTTATTGCTTTTGCTAAATTCTAACACTTCATGCCAACCCAGTGATCCTATAGCCTCTTAGATCAG
Source organism: Hypanus sabinus (assembly GCF_030144855.1). Classification (NCBI taxonomy): domain Eukaryota; kingdom Metazoa; phylum Chordata; class Chondrichthyes; order Myliobatiformes; family Dasyatidae; genus Hypanus; species Hypanus sabinus. The sequence continues at coordinate 37,791,305 of NC_082708.1, forward strand.
TTTCTTTCAGTTGATAATCTCAAACACCCTGCTTTTCTTGTCTACTCTTAATAAGCTTTGCTTGGTTGCAGCAGTGAAATAACACCTCGCTGCTCAACAAAGCAGGAATGGCAGGTGGTGACTAGCAGGGTGCCACAGGGCTCGGTATTGGGACCACAGCTGTTTACGATTTACATCAACGATTTAGATGAAGGCATTGAGAATAACATCAGCAAGTTTGCTGATGATACTAAGCTGGGTGGCAGTGTGACATGTGATGAGGATGTTAGGAGAATTCAGGGTGACTTGGATAGGCTGGGTGAGTGGGCAGATACTTGGCAGATGGCGTTTAATGTGAATAAGTGTGAGGTTATCCACTTTGGGAGTAAGAACAGGAAGGCAGATTATTATCTGAACGGTGTAGAGTTGGGTAAGGGAGAAATACAAAGAGATCTAGGAGTCCTTGTTCATCAGTCGCTGAAGGTGAATGAGCAAGTGCAGCAGGCAGTGAAGAAGGCTAATGGAATGTTGGCCTTTATTACAAAGGGAATGGAGTACAAGAGCAAGGAAATCCTTCTGTGTTTGTACAGGGCCCTGGTGAGACCACACCTGGAGTATTGTGTACAGTTTTGGTCTCCAGGGTTAAGGAAGGACATCCTGGCTATAGAGGAAGTGCAGCGTAGATTCACGAGGTTAATTCCTGGGATGTCCGGACTGTCTTATGCAGAGAGGTTAGAGAGACTGGGCTTGTACACGCTGGAATTAAGGAGATTGAGAGGGAATCTGATTGCAACATATAAGATTATTAAGGGATTGGACAAGATAGAGGCAGGAAATATGTTCCAGATGCTGGGAGAGTCCAGTACCAGAGGGCATGGTTTGAGAATAAGGGGTAGGTCATTTAGGACAAGAGTTAAGGAAAAACTTCTTCTCCCAGAGAGTTGTGGGTGTCTGGAATGCACTGCCTCAGAAGGCAGTGGAGGCCAATTCTCTGGATGCTTTCAAGAAGGAGCTAGATAGGTACCTTATGGATAGGGGAATCAAGGGATATGGGGACAAGGCAGGTACCGGGTATTGATTGTAGATGATCAGCCATGATCTCAGGATGGCGGTGCAGGCTCGAAGGGCCGAATGGTCTACTTCTGCACCTATTGTCTATTCTATTCTATTCAAATCAGCCAGCATAATCAAAGATCCTAACCACCCTGGGCATTCTCTTTTCACCTCCCTTCCGTCAGGCAGAAGATACAAAAGACTGACAGTATGTAGCACCATGCTTCTACCTCGCTGTTAAAAGACTATTGAACAGTGCTATAGTACAATAAGATAGATTCTTGACCTCACTATCTTCCTAACCCAAAATGGGTTGCGGGAGGAAAATGCCTACAGTTTGGTCAAAGGTTACCACCGATACGAGCCTATATGGACGATCTAACAATACTGACGACAGCTGTCCCCTGCACCACGAGACTTCAGCAAAAGCTTCATCAAGACATCACATGGGCGAGGATGAAGATCAAGCCCAGCAAGTTCAGAAGCATCTCCATTGTCAAAGGTCAACTCACAGATCAAAGATTTCATATTGATGGAACACCTGCCCAACTGTGTCAGAAATGCCAGTGAAGAGCTTGGGCCGATGGTATGATGCTAAGCTCAAGGACACCGAGCAGTTTAAACAACTCAAAAAGGATACCATCACGTACATAGCTTGCATCAAGAAGACCTTGCTGCCAGGAAAACTCAAGCTGTTCCAGTTTGGCACACTCCCAAGACTCACGTGGCCTTTAACAGTGTATGAAATCCCCATCGACAAGGTGGAAAAGCTCGAAAGAGTAATCAGCACACATGTGAAACAGTGGCTTGGACTTCTGTGATGCTTAAGTCTTTTTGGACTGTATGGGAACGGCAAATTGGAATTACCAATTACAAGTCTTGTTGAAGAAGACAAGTGCACCAAAGCAAGGTTGGTCATTACCCTCACTGAATCTGAAGATACTGTTATTCGAACAAGGCCCCCCCCCCCGCCTCCCGTGTGGTAACGGGGAGGAAGTGGACCCCATCTGAAGCCGTTCAGAGTGCTAGGTCTGCTCTTCACTTCAGGGATGTGGTTGGCCAAGCCCAACATGGGAGAGCCGGTCTCAGGCTCGCCCCAAAGGCTCCTCAATGGTACAAGGCAACATCAGTGCAGAAGAGATGGCTCATGGTGGAGGAGGTGAGGAGACAGGAAGAGGCAAGGCGACACGCCAGAGCCATTTTAATGGCCAAGCAGGGCCAATGGACCAATTGGGAGAGCCTGGAAAAGAGGAAACTCAGTTGGTGTGACATCTGGGAGATGGAGGGATATCAGCTAACTTTTGTCATCAGAGCCACTTATGACCTCCTACCTACACCTCAAAATCTGAACCAGTGGCTCTCTTTGCTCTCTTTATCAAGCACCTGGATCACCAAGGCACATTTTAACAGGATGCACCATGAGCCTCAGCCAGGGGTGGTATACTTAGTGGCATAACCAAGTTCTCAGACAGCTGGCATCAAGCTTGGAACTGAGGCAAACCACTGTAAACGCTCTCCAACAAACATTGGCAGGAAATATCCACATTACACGATTTGTACCAGCAGGCCAACCTCCAGAGCACCAAGTAACATCAAAGGATATAAGCATTCTGCATGTTGCTCGGGATTGGAAAATGGACGTGGACTTGGAGAAAAAGCTTGTGTTTCCCCCAGACATTGTGCTACAACACTCTGGACAGACATAGTCCTGTGGTTCACAACAGCCAAGCTGGCATATGTTGTGGAATTGACAGTACCATGGGAAGATGGCGTTGAAGAAGCTTATGAGAGGAAAAAGACCAAGTACTCTGAACTGGCAACTGAAGCTGCTCAGAACAGCTGGAAGATCAAGATTTTCCCTGTAGAAGTGGGATGCAGGGGATTCGTTGCTACATCTACGACCAGTCTATTGAAGGTGGGGGTGAGGGGTGTCTCCCTCCAACAAGCAATCAAGTCCTTGTCAAATGCAGCAGAGGAAAGCAGCAATTGGATTTGAATTAAAAGGAGAGACATCAACTGGGCTGCAAGATGAAGACAAGAGGGTATGGAACTAAGGGGGTGTGTATCTGGGTCACCAGGTAGCACCATTGAGCCCTCTGGAGACGTTGTGGGCTTATCAACAAAATGTCAAAGAAGGAGGGTGCCCCCGATGATGTAGCTACCCTCCTCGTCACCACTCCAAGCCACTGCCAACATTGAGAGTGCCGACTTTATCATTGGGATTAAACCATCAAGTCCTAGTAGCTCTACTCTGCTCATTATGTCCTCCCATCTTATTGTCCACCTGAAGGGCTGTAAAACATTCTGCATTCTCTTATTGTTTTCCTTTGTACTACCTCACTGCATTGTTGCAATGAAATTATTTGTATGGATGGCATACAAGACAACTTTTTCTTTGCACCTCAGAACATGAGATGATAATTTAATTTTGGTGCAATGAGAGGTTTACTTTGGATTCTTCTTGAGTTTTTGTCAGAATATCTGACAATGACACCAAAGACTACACGTACACAGATAGCTCACAGGTACTCACACATTTACTGCATTAGACAAGAGAAAACAAATTACACAAACCACGGAGTATTGAGAAACAAAAGGATTTTGATGCACAAGTCCAAAGATCTCTGAAGATGGCAGCAGAGGTAGACAGGAGGGTGAAGAAGACACACATTTGCTTGCCTTAATTGGACAGAATATCATAACAGAGGAATTATGGTCCAGCTTTATAAAACATTGACAAGGCCATATGTGTAATATTGTGTGCAGTTTTGGTCACCACAGTATAGAAAACACATAATTGATCAAGAGAAAACGCTGATGTAATTCACCAGCATGCTGCCAGTTACGAGGACAGAATGGATAGTTCAGGTTTTATTTTCCTTGGAGCGGAGAAAGCTAAAGTGGGACCTGACTATACACAATTATGAGGAGCATAGATAGGGTAGAAAGAAGTAAACATTTCCCTACAGCAAGGGTATCTTAAATCAGAGGGCATGGGATTAAACCAAGGAGTAGGTATATGGGACATGCAAAGAAGGTTTTGTTTCCACCCAGAAGGTAGATAAAATTTGGAATGAACTGCCTAAGGGGGAACCATCAAGACAAGCATTTGAATTGTCAAGGTATAGTAGGCAACATAATGATAACTGGGATTACTGTAGAAAGAATTTGTTGGCATTGGCATGGGCATGGTCAGCTGATTGGCCTGTTCCTATGGTGCACGCCTCCAAGACTCTAAAGTAACGACTTCCACCAATTCTTCCCTTATTTATTTCTAAAGGTTTAATTTCAGATTTTGAAAATGTTCAAATGTACCTTTAATTAAGGTTATAAAGCTTTTGTTTAATTCCAGTTTGTATTACTTTAAAACAAAAAAACTAAATATTTCACCAGAGATCTGGATTTTGTGAAGTATAAGATTTTGTGGGGAACAGCTTTTAAAATAGCACATCATTCTTTTAAATATACCACATTCAAAACTATGCAGGCCATGGAGCCATGGAGGGAGTATATTAACAGTTATCAGTTTAATCCTCATTTTGGAAATTAAGAGTTTTTAGAAAGACTGTTGAACAAAATTAGTTTATAACAATTGACTGAGCTATTTTGTTATTATAAGTTTTAATTAAAAATTTCCCATCTTATAAGTGCTACAATGACCAGGTTTAATAGTGACTTGGGTTCAGGATGGCAGGTGGCTGATCAGATCTATGGGTATCACTGGCGTTGGGAGATAGGGTAAGGTATTGGAATCTGTACTATCATTGTGCTTAGGTTGTTCAGGGTGCTGGTAGCATTGTAGGAATAGAGTTGATGAAGTTGGTATTTGGCTGGGCCTCAGTAGATTGTAGTGGTTGGGAGAACAGAGGACTGGTGCTCAGGCTTTAAGGGATCATGTGGTTTGGTTGAGGCCTGGTGGATCATGAGGTCATTTCTGGAGACATGAATGGCGAAGGATAGGATGGGATATGGGTCCCAGTGTTGTGGTACAGTGGGAAAACCAGGTCATTCTGGTAATGTCCAATGAAGCTCATTCCAAGGATAAAATAATCTCAGTTTTATGCAGTGTTTCAAAATCAATGTATCTTAGTGGATGATATCACCCAGTGAACCCATGACATGGAAATGAAGTATGACTGACTGATTCTGGGTGTACCTGCTCAAGCTGTGGATTGATGCAACACAATAAAAAAAAAAGTTGTTTTCAATTTTTCCCTAGAAAATCACGGCATTAAAAGAAAGCATTGAATGATTATAGGCAACTACAGAAAGTAGTGCTAATTTTGAATCACAAAATGTTAATAGTGTTTTAATCAAGTGTGATTATATTTTTGGGATATCCTCAGGCAGCTAAATACCATCATTACCAAACTTGAGTACCAAGCAAGTTTACCGTGCGTTCCTCTACAAAATACAAGTATTCTGAGAGTTATTTGTGTTCCATTTTTTTTTCTAGTAGTGGAGTTTTTGGGGTATTAATTATATCAAAACAAATACATTGGATTTCGGTTAACTGGGATACATCATGACCTGTATATTTTCGCTCAATTAAGCGGCTGCTCCAATTAGCCGAAGTTAAATGAAAATAGTTAAAAATGTATAAAAAGGATAAACTACCATTTAACAGAGTAACAAATTATGTATTTAAATGAAATGCAGAACAAATTAGAACATTAGCAATAGTACTATAAAACTTTCGTATTAGTTCCTAATAGCTACTGACAGAGAAATTAATTCAGTGTATGCTGCTGCGTTCTTTTGGGTGACTAAATGAACAAAATCAGCGCAGATACTTAGTGTAGATAATGTTCTGCCTTCATTCAATGCTTTTGATGTTTGCATCCAAACTTCATTTTCACTGTAACATTCAAGATGACTGTCGATACCTTCAGATTCTTTGTAGGTCCTAACTTGCTGAAGTAGTGAAATAGTTTCATTTTAACTCCTGGCATCTCTAAGCCTAAGTGCTTGAAATAGCACAGAGAGCAGAAGTTTTGAATTGTCTTATTGCTTATCTCTTGCCAACCACCAGTGACAAAGATCTCTGTTTTTGAGACATGCAACTGATGCTATTTAAAAACTGTTCATTCTAAGCACAGTGTAGTATTCAATGGGTACATAAGTGCATGTGTCTGATGCTAGTTAGAGATTGTTTGGAAGCAGTCTCCTGTCCCAATTAAGTAGCAAATTGAATAAAAGGAATCCTGACTATTTTCTCGATTAGTTTTTTTTCTTTAAAAGTTATCCCAAATAAATGGTTGCCCTGATTGACTAATGGCCCAATTAACCAGAATCCACAGATTGTCATTTCATTTCATTTTTCAATCTTTTTTATTGATTTTCAAATAAAGAATATACAAATCGAAAGAGGAGTTTAACAAGTAGATAATATAAAAGACACATAAACAGCAATATTAAAAACAAAAAGCATATAATATCAAACTCAAATAGGTAATATATTATGCTGTTATATATACAACGGTCAGAGAAAAATTACAACTCCTCATAGCAATCGTGAAAAAAAAATTGGAAATTTTATTGATAGAAAAAGAAAAACCCCACTAACTAAACTGAAACAAAATAGAGAAAAAGAAAGATTGAGCAGTCCAAATGAGGATAAATTTAAAAGAGAAAGTGAGAGAGAAAAAAAAACACATTCTTCCAGTCATCTCTGAACCTTCATGGATTCATGGATAAGGGTTTTCTCCAAAGAGAGAGAGGAAAAAAAAAGATAAATTAAATCATGTGAAAATATTGAATAAAGGGTCACCAGACTTGTTCAAAATCAAAGGATGTATCAAATATCCGGCTTCTAATTTTCTCCAAGCTTAAACATGACATGATGGAGGAGAGCCAACAGAAAACAGTGGGCGAGTTAGATTCTTTCCAGTGGAGCAAAATAGCTCTCCTAGCCAGTAAAGTTGAAAAAGCTATCACATGTTGGGCGGAAGCAGACACTTTGCTTGCTTCCTCTGGAAAAATCCCAAAAATTGCTGTAAGTGGATTAGGTTGAACATCCATATCTATAACTTTAGATAATGTTCTAAACACATCCCTCCAAAAATTATTTAAACTTACACATGACCAAAACATATGGGTTAGAGTAGCCACTTCTGCATTACATCTATCACAAATAGGGCATATATTAGGAAAAATATGCGCCAATTTATCTTTGGACATGTGGGCCCTATGTACTATCTTAAACTGAATTAAAATATGGCGTGTGCAGATAGATGAATTATTAATTAAATAATAAATTTTACTCCATTGGTTATCCGAGAGTGAATGTTGAAGTTCTACTTCCCAAGAGCATTGAACTCTATCATTAGGCAATGTGCGAGCATTCATTAACTGCTTATAAGTGATAGCTATTAATCATTTTTGAAAAGGTTTAAAATGAAAAATAACATAAGCCAAATTTGAAGAGCAGATCAAGGGGTAATTTGGTAAAAAATCATATAAGAAATTCCTAACCAGTAAATACCTGAAAAAATGTGTATTGGAGATACCAAGGTAAGTAAAATGGTTTTTGGCAATATTAAAAGGTATTTGATCATAATAATCAAGATAATTATTAATAGGAAATAATTCACTTTTATGTAAATTAAGTTTATATCCAGAAAAAGTACCAAATTCCATAAATATAGATAACATAGAAGGAATAGATTTCTTCGGATTTGAAATGTAAACTAATAAATCATCCGCGTATAACGAAACTTTATGTAATTTATCCCCTCTCCTAATACCTGGCACAGAATTGAAATCCCTAAGAGCAATAGCAAGAGGTTCTAAAGCCAAATTAAATAATAAAGGGTTAAGGGGACAGCCCTGACGGGTACCTCTATATAATCTAAAATAAGGAGACTTTTGGTTATTAGAACCGCAGCTACTGGGGCATGATAAATCAATTTAATCCAGGAGATAAATCCTGGACCAAAACTGAACCTCTTGAAAACCTGAAATAGATAAGGCCACGCCACCCTATCAAAGGCTTTCTCTGCATCCAAAGATACAATACATTCAGATTCTTTGGTTGAGGGGGAATAAATGATATTTAATAATCTTTGAAAATTAAAATATGAGTACCTATTTTTAATAAATCCTGTTTGATCGTTTGAGATAACATTAGGCAAGATACTCTCAAGCTTATTTGCTAGAATCTTAGAGAGGATTTAAAAATCTACATTCAGTAAAGAAATAGGTCTATAGGATACACATTCCAGTGGGTCTTTCCCTTTTTTTGGAATCAATGAAATTACTGCTTCATAAAAAGTTTTAGGAAGGTTCCCAGAAGATGTAGAATCAGTGAATGTTTGATGAAGATGTGGTATAAGCGTTTCATGAAAGGTCTTATAAAATTCTACCGTATAACCATCAGGTCCTGGAGCTTTACCTAATTGCATAGAGGATATAGCCTTGGCTATCTCCTCTTGTTTAATAGGTTCCTCTACTTCCTTAGATGTTTGCATAGATTTGGCATGTCACCAAGAACTTCGTCAAACTTCCACAGGTTATCTAATTAGTTGCATCACAGCCTGATTATGGAAACATCGATGTCCAGGAATGGAAAAGCCTACAGAAAGTGATTAATATGGTCTATCACAAGCAAAGTCCTCCCCTTCCTTGAGTCCATTTAAATGGATTATTGCTCCAAGGAAGCAGCATTCATCATCAAAGACCTTCAGCATCCTGTCCATGTTCTATTATTGCTACTACCATCAGGTAGAAGGCACAGAAGCCTTAGGTCCCACACCACCAGGTTCAGGAACAGTTATTACCCTACAACTATCAGACTCCTGACTTGGCATGGACCACTACTCTGAAGGAATTCTATGCCCTACAGACTCACTTTCAATAACTATTTACAATTCATGCTCTCAGTATTATTTTTTTTTCATTTGTACAGTTCTCCTCCTTTGTGTATTGGCTGTTTGACAGTCTTTGACTGCTTCTGCATAGTTTTTCATGAACCTCAAAGCAGTATATGGTAACAAATATGACTTTGAAATTGGAATAATATTTCTCAAACAGCAATAAATTAGCAATAAATATTTGAATTTACCAAAATAAATAACTTTTTCAATAATATTTAAAAGTGCACACCAAATTTTGTAACTATGATAGATCTAAAATCAATCATTACAATCATTGATCATAATAATCAATGATTATTAATCATTATCATTAATCAATCAATAATTAGGCTCAATTTTGTGGAGGTCCACTAAAATAGATAACTGGTCCCTGTCATAGGTTAATAATGCATCAAATGCTATTTTTAACTCCCTCTGAGCTGTCTTGAGCACAACAGGTGTTGACTGGCTCTATTCAGGTTTTCTAGGCATCTATTAGGACTTTTAACTTGAGTGCTTCATTGTGATTATTCTTGTCTTCCACTGTAACATTGAGTTGATCAAATAGCATTCAAATATTTGGGGAAGGAATTTGGGCATTTTCTATCTATAAGTTCTTCAATCAGACACTGTCATACTAATTAAAATTGTAACTTGAACATAGCGAAGATATTAGCTGCAACACTCCCGAAAAATTGATTTTTTTTAGCAATTTATATAAAATGTTGCATAAAAGATGTCTATATACTTGAGATGTGCATATGTTAGTGAGCAGAATTTATCTAATAGAAAGTAGTCAAGAACTGTAACTTACTGCAAGGGATTCCATTTGCTACACAGCAAGCATGTCACAGGAGCAAAAAGCCAAGAAAACAGAGTGTAGAAGATCATTGTAAAACATGCATTAAAGTGCACAGTTCCATACAAGGCATTACCAAAGACGAATTTATATTTGAAAGAATCAAGATTCAAAAAGCTGCTAACCTAATGAGATCTTTTTTATCACTTTAGTGCAAATACATCTATGTACATGCAAACAGGTAATCATTTTACATCCAAATTAATTGCCAATTCTATTATGAACACACAGTTAATCATTTCTAGATTTTATACAAGCTTATTCAGTAAATAAACTATAAAACTGAGCAACTGGAGGTGAGTAGTTATTTATCATGATATTGTATTTTTAATATGCTTTCTGGTATTTTACAGAAGTCAGTACATTCTGGATAACTGAACAGGAAATCACATTGAATGCACTTGTAATGTTCTGCAAATGGTAAATGTGTGCAAAGCCTACTGGAGTTGAAGGCATTGCACTGTTACCCCAGTATATAAACAATTCCTGGAAAATCCCTACCCAACACTACCATGGGAGTGATTTCACCAGAAGGATTGCAGCAGTTCAAGGTGGCAGTGCATCACCACCTTCTTAAGGGCAATCAGGATGGGCAATAAATGCTCCCTTTGCTTTTGATGCCCACTTTCTGCCAAACAAACAAATAAAAATGTAATGGTCCCGGGTATGCTTTATACTCATTTTGGTATGTTATAAACTGTTTCAAACTTGTTAATGTAAAAAAAACGCATCAAGATTCCTGAGTTTTAAGTCTTAAATTTATAATGACATCACCTTAAACATAACTTTATTAATCTATGATATGAAGATTTTATTTTACCTTTTCTTCTGTATCTCCTGGCTGGTTTGTAATTACTGCATCTCTGATATTCCCAGGAAATGATGCTTTACAGTTTGCAAGCCACTATTTCAAAGAAAATATGATATTATTTACTTGCATCATAAAAATACACGTTCTTACACCAAACAAGCATTGATTCTACAAAACTGAAAAAATGTGGTATGAGCTGAACACAACAGGCAGACCCTTTACACCTAGTCTGGTAGCTTAGTGGATGTATGCTGCTGCTGGAGGAATCCTTACTAAAATAAAAGGTGGGGGTTTTGGGGAGTTGTGGAAAATGGGACCAAGGCTCTGTAGGGAAATTAAAATCTGACACCATACCTAAATCTGACCATGAGAAATTTGTTTTATGGTCACAGAACATTTCCATTCACATGAGAACTGGGTTCAGCTTTGGAGCCCAAAGGGAATCTATTATTCACTGAACATTCTCAGGAACTTAGAAATGTCACTCCAACTAATTGTCTCTACTTAAGGAAAAGGAGCTAATAAACCCTATTTAACTATAAAGATAGGAAATAAAGCTAGATTTACAGTAACATTTCTAGCAAATAAACATGCAACGATAGTAATTTTATTAGCAGTTAAATATGTATTCTTTGATATATCCTTAAGTTAACAAACCAATTGTGCAGCTTCTTTCTTGTTGTTGTATGTGTCCAAATATTCCTGTAGTTCTAAGACATTGAACTTCAGCCTTTCAAGAAGGCCACAAGAAATCAACTGCAGAGAAGATAGTTGACAGCAATAAAAATTATATTGAACATATTGTTGATATGAAAAACACATGTATTTTGGAATGAATTTCTGCTTGAAGAAATTGAAAATAATGAAATTATTAGCAGAGTTAAAAGCCTAAATGGATTTTAAATAGTAACTAATATTTAGATTAACAATTTAATGTAAAAATGTCAGTCAATAGGTACTCACAGTTTCAGCATCTAGGAAAATGGTGGGACATTCTGAGCAAGAGGTGAGCACCTCTGAAGAACTCATAAATTTTGATCCTATTCCTCTCAGACTGTCTCCAAGGAAACTTGCTGCATCCCAGGTTAAGGAACAAAACTTCTTCTGAATGCACTGAAAAATAATGAATGTTTTCATTTACTTATGTGTACAGTATGTTTCCAATTTCTAGGTCTAACAATTAATATATTATCAATTGGTTCTTCATCCTAAAATACAGCAAAATTTTTCTTCATTAATTCTGCTTTTAAGTATTATTTAGATCTAAAGCATAGGAATAATATCATAAAATGGATCACATGCCGATAGTTTAAACTTCAAAATACATTTTTATCGAAGTATGTATGCATTATACAACATTGAGATTTGTTTCCTTACAGCAGCCACAAAACAAAGAAACCCAAAAGAACCCATAAAAAATTTACACTGTCACTCAATGTAATAAAAATTACCTAACACACAATTAAAGCACAAAAAAAATTCACTTATTGGTTAGAGATGTGTATGTATAATACTTATTTTAAAATCAATGATCCCTGTTGGTAGTTTATGCTGGAAAGATCCGAGGTCCAATATTTCAGGGCTATGAGTATCTTGGAATTGAACATTAACCTTTTCTCTTCCCCGGATGCTACTTGACACTGAGTGCTTCTGTCACTTTTTGTTTTGATGCCAATGGAAGTACTTTTTAAAGCATTAAGGAATATGCAGAAAAAGTGAAAATAATTTGCTTTCCACTGAAATAGTTACTTCAATGATGTTATCAAGAAGTAATTGTAGTTTTACAGAGAACATATATTAAGTTTCAGTATCCATTCATACAATACTATTAGAATATTATTAGTATTCAAATAATATGTAATTTTTAAATGTTCTCACCTGAAACAGTGAAGAGAAGACATGAAATGTATGGACTGCACATGAACCATCAGAATCAGACATTAGTTGATTGATGTGGGTGCGCCATGCCTCTTCTGCATCATCACATGCTTTAGGCTGAAATGCTGCAAGAATTGCAGAAAAGAAAGGCGAAGGAGGGGGCGATGAATGGAGATCATGAAGCCCAAGTCTATCACCTTCAATAAAACTGTAAGAAAGTGACATAAATATCAGAAAGACATAAAACACTGCAGATGCTGGTATCTATCTGGAACAGTAAACAGAAAGGTAGAGGGACTGAGCTTCCTCCAGGCAGCATCTATGGAGGGAAATGGACAGTTAACATTTTGTGTCAAGACTGGGATTGCTCTGTAAAAGGAGGACATCTCAAATGTCCTGGAGTGGAAAGCCTCATCTAAAAACAAACAGATGCAGAGGAGATGGAGAAATTTTGAGAAATCCTTACAAGAGACAGTGTGAAAGTATAGTAGTTAAAGAGTCAGTGGATTTGCAGTAAATGAAGTGTTTCGACCTGAAATGTTGACTGCCCATTTCCATCTAAAGATTATGCTCGAGCTGCTGAGTTCCTGCAGCTTTTTGTTTGCTGTAATTTAAAAATCACACCGTGTAACTTGAAAAACAAATAAATCCTTAGAGCTGAAGACCCACTCAACTAAATTCTTGCTAACATCTCCTCCAGTCTTGAATGAATTAGTTAACCTCAGTGCCTGCTTTAAACTCATTGCTCATCATCACTTTTAGTTCCAAGCTCTGATAAACATGTTTATGACTGAATGATTTGGTAACATAATCCACTATAAAATGTACAGGATGACTGGAGATTAATGAGAGAGTGAAAGTATGATACCTTCACCTTTGCAATGATACTAAGATTGAAACTGGATTGAGACTAAAGAAAAAAAACAATACCCAATAACTAATGACAATAGAAACAGATCGTTCCGTTTGGCTCTCAAATGATTCATGAATAATGCTGTGAAATTAGAGCTTGAGTGCCTAGCTTGATATTATGTATTGAGACAAATTCACCATGACACTTGATCTATCTTAGAAATTGTGCCTTATGAGTTTTTGCACAGGCCTCAGATTCAGATATTCTACTACAAATAAGAGTGTAAGAACATAACACCTCAAATTACTAGATCCCACAAATTCTTCCATGACTTTTTGCAATTGTGGAGAGTGCAATGGAAACAAATTAGGGACCAGAGTAGGATTGCAAAGGAATGGGATGTGGGGAATAGGAAGAAGATGAGAGAAAGGAAAGGGTCTCATGACCTTGATCTTACTCTAATGATAAATGAGATATGGGAAGTGGGAGCTGTGGCAGGAATTTGGTTTTGAGAAGACTGGGATTGGTTTGCAAATTATGTGCATTAGGGATTGGGGGTCTTTTAGATTTGGAGATCATTGGAGGAGTGGGACAGGTAGAGATTGATTGGGAGGAGGCACAGACAAGAGGAAGTAGGTCTGATGACAAAGGTACCCAGTGTCATTAGTTGTAAATTGGGTGGAGGAGAGATACGGGTGGGATGGGATGGGTTAGGCACAATCAATAACTACAGAATTGTTATAAAATTGTTTAAAGGCGGCAGCAGCTTGGTAGAAGATCCTTCAGATACTCCAGCAACGATCAAGTAAAATCGAACCCTCTGAATAAGAGCAATGCAAACCACAACGCTCTTGCCAGTGTGGCAGTAGAAGTGGAAGGACTATTCCAGTAGTGGCGGTGGATGTGCTTAATAGGTAAAACAGACTTTTTCTGTGCTGTAACAAATCTATAATCAATCAATTTTTCTTGCTACCTGTACATGATGATTGTTATCTCACTGTTCATCTATACTTTGCAAAATTATTCTGCTGTAAAATGTCTTTATACATTAGTCCTAACAACTTCACACATTTCTAGACCAGCCTTCATTTTTATGATTCTGCCCATTCACCATTCCATCTAGGTAATCCTTAAGTCTACAATTATCTCATGACAATCTACTATGCTGCCAAGTTTAAAAAATCAACTATGGTCTAAGACATCAGAATTTACTTAGGCTATCTGAAGTTTATTTAAACCTTGAAAGTCCTGACTGATTCACATCTCCTTCACCCTTTTCTTCTGGTTCTGTTATTTCGAGGCTGAAACTGTCATTGCCCTCAAGAGCTGAGGGAAGTTCACTTGTTGACCCAGAAAGTTCGTCTTCCTCAGGCATAAATTCAATTTCCTAAAAATAAATTAAGATTCAAGAATTAGTAAGATTGAATGAACAAAAAAACTGTAAATTAACAAAGCTAAGTAAAATCTAATGGAATAATTCTATATTCTATAACATTAATTTTCTCTATAGAATTTAAATAGCATGTTATTAGCTATCATCTATGGCTAACAATTGCTGTGTTTGATAATAGAAACATAGAAAACCTACAGCACAATACAGGCCCTTTGGCCCAGAAAGCTGTGCTGAACGTATCGAAAACCTAACAACAATGCTGTGGGCCTGCTCTGGCTGCTCCAGGCTTCGTGTCTGAGGACTCTCTTTTATCCTAAGTGTTATTTGCTTACTTTTATTGTTTGCACAATTTGTTTTTTTTTAAATCTCTGCACATTATCTGTTTGTCAGTCTTTTTTTAATGGGTTCTTTTAGGTTTCTTGTTTTGTGGCTACCTATAAGGAGACGAATCCCAGAGTTGCATAATGTATATATACTTCAATAGTAAATGTACTTTGAAATTAATACAGTATTTTAGAAAGAGTAATAATCTCTCTTTTTGGGCTAAGTTGTGAGATGAACAATTGTACTATCACATTGCGAGTTTTAGGCTTTTGTGCTTGCAATTATCATTTTTCAAGATTCCTGATTAAGAACATACAGATTTATAGAAATTGGCACACAAAATATAAGCAAATTATTTAAAATATTTTACTTTGAAATAATTATAATCTCTTAACTGTGCCTCACAACCAGAAGTGCCCTACTGAATTTCTAAGGTGATTTGATATTATCTGTTTTTTTTGTATAATAATGATTTAATACAGCAAATGTAATTGAATTTCCAGATTCATATATTGAACTCAATACAAGAGATGTCTATAATGATGTCATGCAATTGCACTATCACAAAAAATTTAAATCATAGGTTTGTTTTAGGATACAGCAGGTGATAACAGTATCTCAGAGTTCATTATTCAGTAAAATATATGGATGAGTCAAGTGCAGACAAAATAATTACAATATTTACATAAAAATAGGGAGCAGACCAGAATAAGAGGAGGGACTGACTTGCCTGCAATTAAGCCTTTGTCAGCTCTATAAAGTTCATCCATATTGCTTTATTTATTATTTATTCAGAGATACAGCACAATAACAGGCCATTCTGGTCCAACTAGCCCACACTGCCCAATTACACTCATCTGACCAATTAACCAACTAACTCGTACGTCTTTGGAATGTGGGAGGAAAAGTGGAGCACCTGGAGGAAATTCATACAGTCACAAAGAGAATGTACAAATTCCTTACAGACAGCAAAGGATTTGAATCTGGGTTGCTGCTGCTGTAATTGTATTATGGTAACTGCTTTGCTACTATGCTGCTTTTGTGCACAGTTTATGATCATTTTGGTATTTAAGTACACCAGTCCTCTGTGCAATCCTTTCCCAACCAGCCATTTGGTTACAGTATACCAAGGAAAATAAAGTATCACCTGCCAATTTGGTTCAACACACCTGACAGAAATCTACTCCTTTTTATGGAAGTATTATACAGTAACTGTTCCTTCTGATATAGGGAATTTTAATCATCACATATATCGAATGGTGAATAACTGCTATCACCAGTTACAGCTTAAAGGAAACCTGTAATCCAGTGCCATGGAATGTATCTGATTATAAAACAGCATAATCCAGCAATATCAACACTGTTGTTGGTGATCAAAGAAGTCATACCACTAACAATTAGTCAAAAAAGCACTTTGCAGCACACAGTTCTGTGTTTCTAGGTTTATGGCAGTTAATTGTACACTATATAACTTTGAGATAACTTCATATGAAAAATAAAATATAAAATAACTCAAACAACATTAATAATATTAAGTGATTCTAATTTAGTTTTCAATCATGGAAATCAATTGAATCAATTCTTAATGCTTCGAGCAATCAACTTTAATCTTGGGATACTATAAGACCACAGCACACTGTATAAGAGCAGAACTAATCCATTCGGCCCATTGAATTTGCTCTGCCATGCAATCATGGCTGACTTCTTTTTAAACCCATTGTCCTGCTTTCTTGCCATAATCCTTAACTTACCAATCAAGAACCTATCAAAGTGTTCCTTAAATACAGCAAATTACCTGGCCTCCATAGCATTCTGTGGCAATGAAGCCCACAGATCCACCATCCTCTGGTTGAAGAAATTCTTTCTCATCTTCTGAGGCTAGGCCCTTGGATCCCAGACTCTCCTAATAATGGAAACATCCCCTCCATGTCAACTCTATCCAAGCCTTTCAGTATTTAGTAGGTTTCAGTGAGATCCTCACTTCATCCTTCCAAACTCCACTGAGTATAGCCCCAGGGTTGTCAAATGCTCCTCATATGTTAAGACTTACATTCCCAGAATTGTTCTTGTGAATCTCCTCTGACCCTCTACAGGGCTAGCAAGTTTGTTTTTAGATATGGAGCTCAAAGCATTATATTTTTTGTAATAATAATAGAGCAATTATAGAGTTAATCTCTCACCAACCTTAATGTCAGAGGACTGTTGATTCTATCCACTTGTTGATTATGTCCATGTGTAATTGGTATTTTTGAAGTTTCAGGATGTGATATTTTAGATGGACACCAGCAAGCATGCCCTTGGAGCAATATGCACAACTATACAGTATTCTCCCAGCCACCGCAGATGCAATATTACACATGCAGATGTTCACAACTTTGTTATGATCATTTGGTTAACTGAATAAGGAATAACCTCAACCAATTTAAATTTTTTTCCATCATCAAAGCAGTGTTTCAAAATCAGATTTAATGGTTAACTATAAGTAAACAGCTGGCAGTTCTAAGAAATATATTTTTTTAAAGTGCAAACTCTTTAATGACCATTTCCCAATGCCAAGACAAGTTGAGCAAAGGACAAAATGTACGCACACCCACACATCCTTAAGCAAAGGATAATAAATACATGCACAGCCACTCATCACCAGATCACCTAAATCAACAATTCCCATCCCACTTATTCCCAAAACAACTGTACACAGAAATTTGGAACATTTTTAAAAATTAAAATTCATTGACATGCCACCAAAGCGCTTTCACCTTTGACCGCTCATGCACCTGCTGATTTGCTTCATCAGCCAAAGAGACCTCCAAGCTAGGTGTCCTTGTGTTTACTGAAGGTGGATCTATGGAGGCTGTATCACCTGATGTTGACAGTGAATCCATTTGATTTGCATCCTCAGCAGGAGCAAAATTCATTAGCTTTAGAAGAAAATTTTAATAAAAGAGTATCAGTACTATCTGAGAGGTTTTAATCTCTTAATATCATCCTACTTAAAACAAACTTAAGCATTTCGTATGTGAAATTCTAGTGTTTATGAGTTGTATTCTGTTCCTGAAACTTAGTTACATTGGTATCAATGGAAACAAATCTTTTTATTATTTGAAAGCTGAGTTTAAGTATTCCACCCTGCAAAATCTCATTTCAGGGAGGTAGCACCATCAATTTGCAGGAAACTCCCGGGAGAGGTGGGATGTCTGCAATAGAGTAGCTCCTTAGCAGCTAGCCCGCTAGTTTAAATAACGTTAGCTATGCTAATGAATGAATGACACCAGTGAAACTCAACTCAACAGTGATTTAACCTACCATGGGCAATAGAAAAGTCACTGTTTCGAACAGTGCAGCGAGCAACACTGTCATTATTTGTGATCCCTATTAGGCAGGGGTACACTTTAGTGTAGTCTGGGGTGAAGTACGTTTTATATTTCCTTTTTTTGGAACACTCTGCCATGGTGCAATCTCTCTCTCTCGCTCTCTCTGTCTCACGCTCTCTCTCCTGTTCTCACACTCTCTCTCGCTCATGTGCGCTCTCCTGTTCTTGCACTCTTTCTCACACTTTCTCTCACTCTCCCGTTCTCGCACTCTCTCTCTTGCTCTCTCTCCCATTCTCACACTCTCTCTCTCGTTCTCTCTCTTTCTCTCGGAACCTCTCTCTCTTTCTTTCTCACACTCTCTCTCGCTCTCCTGTTCTCGCGCTCTCTCCCTCTTGATCTCAAAGAAATCGATTCCTGGTATATTGTATATAATTTGCCGGCATCAGGGAGCCGCTATCAATATGCGGGAGACTCCTGGAACTTCTGGGAAAGGTGGGATGTCTGTGTTATATCATATCTGTTGTCTTAGATTCCTCCATCAACAGAAAATGTATTTCTTTTATCAACTACTTTGAAAATCCTAGTGTCCAATTAAAAGTACCCCTTAACAGTCTATATTCCAGGGGTGAAACATTCAGCAAACATAATTTCTTAAAATTTAATTACTTCAACTTTCATAACATTTATGCGCTGCAGTGTATTTTCTTTAGGGTGTAAGGGACAGAGTTCTACGATGTGATCTAACCAAGTCTTTCTTATACCTTTAATATAGTCTTCTTTCTTTCTTTATTTATGAGATAGTGTGTGGAATAGGCCTGTCTGGCCCTTTGAGCTGAACTGCCCAGCAACCCTCGACAATTCTGATTTAAACTAACCTGATCACCAGACAATTTGCAAAGACAAATTAACATACCCGGTAGGTCCCTGGTCTGTGGAAGGAAACTGGAGGACCTGGAGAAATCTCATGCATCTCATGGGGAGGATGTACAGAGACTCCTTACAGAGGATGCCAGGATTGAACTCCAAACTCCAATGCCCTGAGTTGTAATAGCCTCACTCTTACTGCTACACTACTGTGGCACCCACATAATTGCTCAGTTGAACACGGTTCAAGCTCTTCTCTACGAAGAACATTTGTAAGTAGGCTTGTTTATTTTCTTGCCAGGGAATTATTTGTGTGTGTGAAGGCACAGAAAGGGAACAGGAGAGATTACTTTTAAAAAATCCACATTCAAATAAATACTTACTTTTAGAAACCACATTAAATGGTTTAAGCATAATAATTTAATGCCTGGTAACTTGGTAGATACTACAAAATCATAACTTATACAATGAATCTAACTTTTAGGTTCTTTTCCTGATCTGCATAATAAATTATAAAACATTGACATACTAGTTGTGATCGTGACAGAATTTGGCTTGCTGTGAGTGCTTCCTCTTCAGAGGATTCATCGGAATCTTCATGGTTAATTTTATTTAGACTTGGTGTGCTTCCTGAAAGTTTGCTCTCTTCAAGAAGTTGCATATCTCCCTTGCCTAGGCTATCAAGAGAGCGTCTCCGCACTCCCCAGTTGAAGGTATCCATACTCTCGCCCTGAAAGAAAAGGTACAACATTATTCATACAGAATATGTGTTGTCACTATGTATTCTCTATTTAATCACAAATGTTTGCATAAAATAGAAAAGTAATCCAAATATGAGACCACAGATCTACTTTTTGAAATATTGATAAAATCTTTTCTATAGCCTTAAGATGTTTATTTACATCAGTTGTAACAAATTGCTCATAACAGTTAATTAAATTATTTAATAATCTTATTATCAATTTAATAATATATTATAATTAATCTATGGATAAAGGAGTTGTTTTCTTCTTTCATGAATAAAAGCATTGGAGAACATTTCTGGGACTTAATGAAGTATGAAGGCCATTAAATAGTTGACTGCAGTTTTAGTGATTCACAAACTAATATTGAAACAAGCATTCTCTTAGTCACTTTGGGAGGCATTTTGAATTGCTAAAAAAAAAAATGGGTTTGAGTCATGGAACGTATCCTGGATGTCTACTTGTTGGTTTTGGTGCCTGGATTAAAACCACTTTATTAGAGACAGCCTTCATTATAATAAATATTTATAGTGTGTCAGTGCTGACAGCCATCTATGAATTGAGTCAGAAGTCATACATTAAAGAGAAAAAAAATATAAGTAGTAAATGTGTTTGGGAATATTTTTAATTTTACTTGCAATTTTTTTTGATAGTCTGCAATGATCCCTCCAAGAGCCACTGGATGGCAGGTTTAACATTCATTACTAATATCATCAAATTTGTCTCAGGGTTTAAGTATGACTTAAAACCCTGACAAAATATTGCAAATGCATCTCTGCCTGTTTTCCTTGTTTCCTGGTAATTTCCAAAATTCTGTGAACTGAACATACAGTCAGTACCATACACACAAA
Source organism: Hypanus sabinus (assembly GCF_030144855.1). Lineage (NCBI taxonomy): Eukaryota > Metazoa > Chordata > Chondrichthyes > Myliobatiformes > Dasyatidae > Hypanus > Hypanus sabinus. The sequence continues at coordinate 37,812,077 of NC_082708.1, forward strand.
ACACTGGAGGAACTCAGCAGGTCAGGTAGAATGTACAGTCGACATTTTAGGCCAAAACCTTTCGGTTCAGCCCAGTCCTGCTGAAGGGTCTCGGCCCGAAGCATCGACTGTACATTTTCCCCCATAGATGCTGTCTGGCCTGCTGAGTTCCTCCAGCATTTTATGTGTGTTGCTTGGATTTCCAGCATCTGCAGATTTTCTCTTGTTTGTGATACAGAAGGTGTTCTAATTTATTGTTGAATATCATTCAGTTTTATCCTAAATATAGTGCAAGACTATCCCTTGTGACAGAGTAAGATGTTTAGGAAAACCCTTTGAGAAGCTTCTAGCTTTAATATAATTTATTGAGATTTGATGTGAAGCAGGCCCTTTGAGCTGCACCCAGCAACCCCTAATTTAACCTTAGCCTAATCATGGGACAATTTACAGTGACCTATTAACTGGTATGTCTTCGGACTGTGGAAGCGAACCAGAGCACCCGGAGAAAATCCACGCAGTCCACACAGAGGACGTATAGACTCCTTACAGATAACGTCAGAAATGAACTCTAAACTCAGATCCTTGAACTGTAATTGCCTTGCACTGACATTACACTACTATGGCATCCAAGGGGCCATGTCTGCAGCATTATAAGGATATATCTACTGGTGCTCTCCAGAACTTACTTCACCAACTGTTGTAGATTTAGCACCAAGGCAGCTAATATTATTGTGAAGCTGCCTCAAAGCAGAAGGGAATACTCAGTATCTAGTTTTCTCCAGAGTTACCACAAGATTACATCATATTGCAAACAACCGTACTTAAAAAAAGATGCCGGGAATAACAATCAACAGAACAATTATGCATTCTTAATATTGCTACATGTAACAATCTGACGGAGGAAAATAATGCAATCAATTTCTTAATTTTTTCAGATCTTTGTCAAAAATCAGTAAGTGAAAAAAAGGTAAGATCACCTGATATGTTATTGTTCTACATAAACTATGCAGAAAAGTTCGATCGTAGGCCTGAAAATTGGAAGTGAAAGGAACAGAGGTCTAAAGATGACTTAACTACAACTTTAATCCAGAGTTGGATCTCATTTATTGTTAGCAAGACTGCCACCAATTAAGTTGCACTAGTTAGAGAAACAAATACCAATTAAAACAAATTATCTATGTTAAAGGGTAAAGGTTTGAAGGAGCATGTTTATTTTTCCTTTACTAAGCAAAACTAAGATAAATCTCTTTAATGAGGTTGCTTTATGGTCCAAAACAATACAAAAGGCTTCAGAGAAACTGAATGTGACTTCACTTTCACCTATCAGTCCTCATTTAATTCTTCAATCTACAAGGTAACAATTGTTGGGAAATTTGCTTTCAGTGACAGGATGGCTTAGCTGTACTGAAGTATCTTCTAAAGTCAGCCCATTCTAGGCTCACCTCTAAAATAACCTCTTCAGGAAGATGCAGGAGATGTATTTTCACAAGTAGAATATAGAAGGCACAGGTTAATGAATTCAGGGGAGTAAGAAAATTTTGGAAAGAAATCTCAGCAAGACTTCTTAAGAAAGATTACCCCCCACCCCCAGAGAGTTGAATATCAATTATTTTAAGAGATGAGCCCAAAACCCTCAGGTTATGAAAGTTAATCATAAGAAACAGAAATACAGTCTGTTTGCAGGAAAACAGTATTCTTAAAAGGAGAGCTATTGAAAAACCCTGCTTTACTCTGCAACTGCTATAGCACAATTTGTTACAAATGCACCAACAAAGAATTCAACTGCTTAGCAAAATGCAATTTTGACATTTAACATTTGACAATTTGAAAATGCTGGCTTCTTATGACAGTCTTAGTAATCTACTTGAATAAAAAAAACATAAAATTATAGCTAAGTGGAGTCCAGTGTTATCATTGCTATTACCAGAATATTTGTACTGAGTAATCACAAATGAAGGTAAAGCTATCTTTGTCAATATTCTACAGTGGACTTAGCTTCACATGCAATTATTTTCCAATGTGGTATTGGAGTTCATTTACTGAGCATAATGCAACAAGCTGATGGATGCAGCACAAACATTCCACTTGCAGATTACAACACATCCACAAAGCTGCATAATGAAACATCTTACCTGGAGTTCCTAGACAGCAATAAAGAGTGAAAAAAAAATTACAACATTTTAATTCTAAGAAGTACATATATTTTCACTGTTTAAAGAACTGAAATTCAATTATTTAGGTTCTCCATTGCTGACATTTCCCTTTTCTACAAAATAGAGCACATTTCAACAATATGCTGTTGCCTTACATGACGAGAACTTAAATGAACTCCCAGTTTTTAATTTTCCCTAGAGCTGCATTGTTTTGCTTTTTTTGTTCTCTGTTTGGACCTTATATTCTTCAAGCTTATTTGCAAGCAGTGCTCAGTTGATGATCAATATGTCCATCTCTAATCAGGCATTTTTGAGCTCCACAAAACTATTCCTTTTCAAATTTTTGAGTTACATTTAAACTTGTACCAATATCCATCAACAATGATTTGAGAAGATTATCGTGAACAATTATTTTCTATAATCATTATTTTTATCAAAATAATCCTATGCTGCTAACTTGATTATCTATCTTTTTTTCTCCAGTATACTTATAGAATTAGATTAAAACTTCAAAAAGTAAAGGGTTACTAATGACTTGCTATTGAAGCTAAGATGATAGAGAACAAAGCACAGGTTACTGAGTTTAGAATAAAGATGAATGCAGCTGATGGGCAGCTACAGAAATAGGGACAACTGTAAGGCTTGAGAGGCAAGTCCAACGTGATGTTACCTATTGTGACATTGGTGTACTGTGCTGGAGGGACTCAGTGGGTCAAGCACCATTTGTGGGAAGAAAGGAATTGTTGATGTTTTCAGCTGAAACCCTACATCAGGATTGACACAGGGTCTTGACTTGAAATGTTGACAATTACTTTCCTCCAATAGGTGCTGCATGACTGCTGAATTCCTCTAGCAGATTATTTGTTGCTTCAGATACCAGCATGTGCAGTTTCTTGTGTCTCTGTGGTGTTATTGTTGGCCTGGTTGTTGATTACAGCAGAGAAGTTGCATTAACCTTTCCAAACTCAGAATTATCTAAAACTAAATTGACTGTTTTTAATTCCTGGACTAATAAATTAACACATAAATTAGTTAATACACTATCACATCACTCAATAAATGTTTGCATAATAGATGCATTTCCAGAAATTATTAATCAAGACCAGAATTTATCCACCAAATTTAATAGCGGTAAAAGATCTGTTAATTATTTTGGTATCAATGATAGTACTATTTGTTATAGCCTTTTCACTAAATTCTCATATATATTTTTAATGTAAGCTTTAATAAAATCCTACCTCTCCATCCTCCAGCTCCACATCCAGAAAATCAAAATCTCTAAAAACTCTGAACTGTTGTTCACTTGTTGTGTCATCTATATTTTCTGGATCCCTAGGACCATCTTCTGAGGATGACACCAAACTTGCCTGATGTTCAATAAGGTCAAGATCTCCACTTGATGAGAAAATAACCTGAAGCAGATTCATGTCATATCTCAGTTTAGAAGTATCACTAAAAGTCTATTGATACCTTCAATAAAACACTAAGCAATATAAAAGATTAACAAAATAATATATAAAGGTACTCAAGAATTACTACACACCTGTATATAATGTACACTTGCACTGTAAAATGCATTTCCATGGTTCCTGAAACTTAATTCATAATATGCATTCAAAGATATTTATCACCAAAATTAAATGCTTCAACTAACTATGCTACAGTAACTGTAATTTATTATTTGAGACAAAGAAAATCAAAATATTAATATTCTTCACTAAATGAGCTTTGAAGCTTTAAAGGCTAAAAGAGTGTACTGTTGCGTCAAGTTGTTATGATCATTTAAAAGTGCAACATGTAATTTTTCTTTACTATATTTTCTAATTCTGTATTATTCATGAAATGCTGTATATTTTAATACTTTAAAAAATTTATTTGATGTTTTTCAATCATCTCTTTGGAGACAATGAAAAGGCTTCACGACAATTTAACCATCAAAAGACATCATGGCAGTCTGTGTGAGGGGTCAGAGGTTGCAGTGTTTGAGGTTGATTTGCCAGTCAGAACTTCTTCCATTTTACAGAACGACCCCTTGAGCAAGTGAAGTTAATGGAAGCTTTATGACTGCATGACTAGTGCATGAGGGCAGAAAGAGGGGCAACTGTAACAATGTGCTCAGAAGAGTTTGATTGATTTATGTAGCAAACATGAGGAAATCTACAGATGCTGGAAATTCAAACAACACACACACAAAATGTCAGTGGAACACAACAGGCCAGGCAGCATCTATAAGGAGAAGCACTGTCGATGTTTCGGGCCGAGACCCTTCGTCAGGACTAACTGAAAGGAAAGGTAGTAAGAGATTTGCAAGTAGTGGGGGAAGGGGGAAGTGTGAAATGATAGGAGAAGACCGGAGAGCGTGAGATGAAGCTAAGAGCTGGAAAGGTGATTGGCTAAAGTGATACAGAGCTGCAGAAGGGAAAGGATCATGGGACGGGAGGCCTCAGGAGAAAGAAAGGGGGAGGGGGGGTTAGCACCAGAGGGAGATGGAGAACAGGCAAACAACTAAATATGTCAGGGATGGGGTAAGAAGGGGAGGAGGGGCATTAACGGAAGTTAGAGAAGTCAATGTTCATGCCATCAGGCTGGAGGCTAACCAGCCAGTATATAAGGTGTTGTTCCTCCAAACTGAGTTTGGATTCATTTTGACAGTAGAGGAGGCCATGGATAGACATATCAGAATGGGAATGGGATGTGGAATTAAAATGTGTGGCCACTGGGAGATCCTGCTTTCTCTGGCGGACAGAGCGTAGGTGTTCAGTGAAATGGGCTCCCAGTCTGCGTTGGGTCTCACCAATATATAAAAGGCCACACCGAGAGCACCGGACGCAGTATACCACACTAGCCGACTCACAGATGAAGTGTCGCCTCACCTGGAAGGACTGTCTGGGGCCCTGAATGGTGGTGAGGGAGGAAGTGTAAGGGCAGGTGTAGCACTTGTTCCACTTGCAAGGATAAGTGCCAGGAGGGAGATTGGTGGGAAGGGATGGGGGGGGGGGGGGAGACGAGTGGACAAGGGAGTCGCGTAGGGAGCGATCCCCGCGGAAAGCAGAAAGAGGCGGGGAGGGAAAGGTGTGCTTGGTAGTGGGATCCCGTTGGAGGTGGCGGAAGTTACGGAGAATTATATGTTGGACCTGGAGGCTGGTGGGGTGGTAGGTGAGGACAAGGGGAACCCTATCCCGAGTGGGGTGGCAGGCAGATGGGGTGAGGGCAGATGTGCAGGAGATGGGAGAGATGCGTTTGAGAGCAGAATGGTGGAAGAAGGGAAGCCCCTTTGTTTAAAAAAGGAAGACATCTCCTTCATCCTGGAATGAAAAGCCTCATCCTGAGAGCAGATGCGGTGGAGACGGAGGAATTGTGAGAAGGGGATAGGGTGGGAAGAGGAATAGTCCAGGTAGCTGTGAGAGTCTGTAGGCTTATAGTAGATATCAGTAGATAAGCTGTCTCCAGAGATGGAGACAGAAAGATCAAGAAAGGGGAGGGAGGTGTCAAAAATGGGCCAGGTAAATTTGAGGGCAGGGTGAAAGTTGGAGGAAAATTAATGAAGTCAACGAGCTCAGCATGCATGCAGGAGGCAGTGCCAATGCAGTCGTTGATGTAGTGAAGGAAAAGAAGGGGACGGATACCCGTATATACTTGGAACATGGACTGTTCCACAAAGCCAACAAAAAGGCAGGCATAACTGGGACCCATACGGGTGCCCATGGCTACACCCTTGGTTTGGAGGAAGTGGGAGGAGCCAAAGGAGAAATTATTGAGAGTAAGAACTAATTCCGCTAGACGGAGGAGAGTGGTGGTAGAGGGGAATTGGTTAGGTCTGGAATCCAAATAGAGGCAAAGAGCTTTGAGACCGTCTGGGTGGGGTTGGAGGTATATAGGGACTGGACGTCCATGGTGAAAATAAGGCGGTGGGGGCCAGGGAACTTAAAATCATTGAAAAAATTCAAAGCACGAGAAGTGTCACGAACATAGATGGGAAGAGATTGAACAAGGGGGGGATAAGACAGTGTCAAGGTATGCAGAAATGAGTCCGGTGGGGCAGGAGCAAGCTGAGACAATAGGTCTACCTGGACAGGCAGGTTTGTGGATCCTGGGTAGGAGTTAGAAATGGGAAGTGCAGGGTGTGGGAACTATGAGGTTGGTGGCAGTTGGATGGGAGATCCCCAGAGCTGATAAGGTCAGTGATGGTATAGGAGACAATGGCCTGGTGCTCCTTAGAGGGGTCATGATCAAGGGGTAAATAAGAGGAGGTATCAGAGAGTTGTCGCTGTGCCTTGGCCAGGTAGAGGTCAGTACGTCAGACAACAACAGCTCCCCCCTTATCAGCAGGTTTTATAGTGAGGTCGGGATTGGTGCGGAGGGAGTGGAGAGCAGAGTGTTTGGAAGGAGTTAGGTTGGAATTAGAACAGGGTGTAGTGAAGTTGAGACAGTTGATGTCCCGTCGGCAATTGGCAATAAAGAGATCCAGCGCAGGCAGAAGGAGATTTATGTTATTGTTTCCCATATTGATCGACTTGTTTTAACAGGGGTGGATGAAAGAGTAGTCAATGTGGAAACCAGAAAGGAGGTGGCAGGGGGAAGGGAAAGATCTGACAGCTTGGAACTGGAAGAAATGGCAAAAGATTATATGCTTCAGTGGGATCCACCAGTCACATCTTCCCCCCTTTAAGCTTTCCATGGGGACCATTCTCTGTGCAATTTGCTGGTATGCACATCCTTTCCCATCCATATCTTCCTGTTGCACAAAGTATTTCTCTGTAACCATATGAAATGCAATACTTGTCCCTTCAGCCCTTCCTTCACCACCAGAAAGGAACCTAAACAAACTTCCCAAAGGAGAAAGAGATTGATCTGCACCTCCTTTAACCTGATCTACTGCATTCAATGCTTATAGTTTGACCTCCTCTGCACTGAAACCAGCGAACGCTTTCAGTTAACCTCTCCGTCTGCAGTGGCCATCTTGAACTTCTGGCTGCATGACATAGCAATTTCTTTTCCATTCTTACAGTGAACTAATTGTCTGTCCTTGACCTTCTCCTTTGAGGCTAAATGCAAACTAGAACAACATCTCAAATTCCTCCTGGGTAGCCTAAACCCACAGTTATGAACATTAGATTTTCCAGTTCCTTTCCTACTTCCACCAGTCCATCCTGGTTCCCTCTCCCTTTGTTCACCTTTTCCATCCTTCCCTGCACTCTTTTACCAGAACATTACCTTTTGGCCTACTTTCCCATCATCTTTATAATGGAGGCAGGCTAACCCCTACTGACATCAATGTATCTGGGGCTGACAGGGTGAACAGCTTTAAGGTCCTTTGTATAAACATCACCAAGGATCTCACATGGTCTGTACATACTGGCTGTGTGGTGAAAAAGGCACAACTGCCTCTTTCACCTCAGACAGTTGAATAAGTTTGGTATGGGCCCCCAAATCCTAAGAACTTGCTACAGGAGCACAACTGAGAGCATGCTAACTGGTTGTATGGGATCTGTCTGGTATGGGAACTGTACTGGCCTCAATTGTAGGACCCTGCAGAGAGTGGTGCAGACAGCCTAGTGCATCTGTAGATGTGAACTTCCCACTATTCAGGACATTTACAAAGACAGGTATGTAAAAAGAGCCTGAAGGATCATTGGGGATCCGAGTCACCACAACCACAAACTGTCCCAGCTTTTATCATCCGGTAAAAGTACCACAGCATAAAAGCCAGGACCAACAGGTTCCGGGACAGCATCTTCCACCAGGCCATCAGATTGATTAATTCATGCTGACACAACTGTATTTCTATGTTAGTATGTACATACTATTTATTATAAATTACTATAATTTACACATTGAACATTTAGACTGAGATGTAACCTAAAGATTTTTACTCCTCAAGTATATGAAGGATGTCAATAAGGTCAATTCAGTTCAATTCAGTCTCTCCCTTATTTGGTTCTACTTACCAACTACGAGCTTCTGTTACTACTCTCCCCCTTCCTTTTCCCACCTGGTTGCCTGTCCCCATTATCCCCACTCTGCTTATCAGCTTTTACTTATTACTTACAAACATTTGCCTCACCCCTCACTCTCACTGCTATATACCAGTTGTCTTCCTGCTACAGTCCTGATGTAGGCTCTCAAACAGAGACATCAGGCATCCCTTTTCCTTCTCAGATGCTGCCCAACAACACTGAGTTCTTCCAGCAGTTTATTTCTTTCCCTCCAGATTCCAGAATTTGCAGTTTCTGTGGCTCTGTGTAAAGTCCAGCGATGGAGCCTTTTCATGTTGAATTCTTTATTATAATAAAGATCCTACATGAGTAAGAGCTGGCAGAGCAGTCAGTGGCAACCAAACGAAATGACTGGGAATTATAGCTTTAGAAAAGTATGATAAGCTTCCATCACTACTTTGGTAATTATTTTAATGTTCATCATGGAGTCATAGATTTGTACAGCAGAGAAACAGTCCCTTTGGCCCATCTTATCCACAGCAACCATTTTGCCTATTTACATTCATCCAATTTGACAAATTAGTTCTGTATCCATCTATGCTTCGCCTATTAAAGAGTCAACCTAAACATCTCATAAATGAAATGATTGTATCCAACTGCAAAATAGATTGACCACCTACTTTATGAAAGATTTTCCCTTCAGATCCCTTTAAAACTCACTTCTTTCACCTTAAATATATGCCCTCTTGTTTATGTTATCTGTACCAAGGGAAAATAAGAGTCTATCCACTCTATTATAATTTTATATACCTCTATTTGGTTACTTCTCAGCTTCCTTCACTCCAAGGAAAACAAGTCCAGTTTATCGAGTCTCTCCCCATAACTATCATCCCCAGACTAGGTATCACCTTGGGGCATTCCTCTACACTAGCTGCAGTACAATCACACCTTTCCTTTAGTATTGCAACCAGGAACAAACACAATACTCAATACACAATCATCTAACCCATATTTTGTAAAGTTGCTACATACATTCTGTAAATAGAAGAAATTTTGCTCATGCTGGAAATGTAGAACAGCACACACACACAGGCAGCATCTATGGAAATGAATGAACAGTTGATGCTTCGAGAGGAGATCTTTCATCAGGACTGGAAAGAAAGAAGGAAGAAGCCAGAATAAGAAGGTAGGGGTAGGGGAAGGAGTACATTCGAAAGTAATAGGTGGGTGGGGAGGAATGAAGTAAGAAGCTGGGAGTTGATAGGTAGAAAAGGGCTGGAGAAGAGGAATCTGACAAGAAGAAAGTTGACCATGGAGAAAAGGGGAGGAAGAGGGGCACCATGGGGAGGTGAAAGACAGGTGAAAAGAAGAGAACAGGAAAAAAGGGAACCATCACGTACATGCTATTAGTTTGGAGGCCCCCCGACAAAATATGCAATGTTGCTCCTCCAACCTGTGAGTGGCCTCATCGTGACAGTCAAGTATATCCCAACTTTTATATTCAGTATTAAATATGTTGGAAAGTACAGAATATACCTTTCATAATACCCTATCTTCCTGTGTTGCTACTTTCAAGGAACTATAGATTTGAACACCAAGGCCACTCTGTTCATCAATGTTCATTAGCGTCTTACTATTTACTGTAATTGCCTTACCCTTACCTAACATTCCAAAATGAATTACCTCAGACTTGTTAGGATTAAATTCCATCTGCCTATGTACCAATCCAAATTTCCATTCTGCTCTAGCCTTTGACCATCTTCCTCACTATCTATAATACCAATTTTTGTGCTTACGCAAATTTGTTAATCCATCTCCTACATTCGCATCCAAGTCCTTAACATTTATCACAAACAAAAAGATCCCAGTACCAATCTATGCTGTATATAACTGGCTTCAAATCAGAAAAGCATCTTTCCAACACCACTATTTCCTGTCACCAAGCTAATTTGGATCCAAAATTGCATTTCACAAACACCCGGAAGTGCTTTGAGTTCTGCAAAGCATGTTTAAACCATAGTCCAAGCAATTGCCCAAGCAACACATAAAGCAAACATAGTAGCTCAAAAATTTCTTCTTACCATTTCACAAGGAAACACTGCTGCGTAACTGGCATCCATGAATAAAGGAGTGGAGGGGCAAAGGATGAGGCAATGAAGAGATGGTGTTGTTGAGGATGAAAGTAGAAGAAATGGGCAAGAATATTTTTAAGAAGGAAGTCTTAAGGAAAGAAAGAAACTAGCAACTGTTCTTGGATCAGCAAGGCATTTTGTGAATGTGAACATAGTTCAAACTATGTTACATTCATCATAAAACAGCATTGGATGTTATAAATTCTTTAAAACAGTCTTTAAAATGATCAGGAATATTAAGTTAGTAAACTTGTTTCCTCAAAAGTTCCAGCAAGCAGGGATCAATTTTGACCATTGATGTTGCTCATGTGGAGTATATGCAATCTCTGTATGTTTTCATTTTCTCTTTATCTCAAATGTGTGAGGCTTGATAGGCTAATTGGCCGTTGTACATTAGACCTAACGTAGCGGTGGTAAAATCTGACAGAGTTATTGGTAATGTGAGTAGAATAGTTTACAAGATAATAGGGGAATAGATTTACCCTGTAAACTGACATGAACATGGAAAGCTGTTGCAAAGCCTTCCTAGAAGGTAGGACTCCATCCCCAGTCTTGACTCCTGTCAATCCTGAGGGTTAAACTACCTGACCCTTACCTACTGCTTGGCCATTCTGCATTTAGTGATGTTTCTGGGGCTGAAGATGGGAGTCTCAGGATCTAATATTTTGGGATCATGGTATGACAAATGGGACAGGGAATTGTGGGTTAACATATCATGAATATGGTGCCTGGATCGCAGAGAATGGCAGGGTTGTGGTGAATAGGAGACAGATTGTGGGATTGGCGGTAGGGAAATAGAGTCTATGGAAGCCTTCCCAGCACAATTCTGTACAGGTAGACTGTAATGCTCTGGGAGTGGCTAAACAAAACCATTCAAATTGGGCCAGGTTTGCAAAGAAACAGTAGTTCCAAGTGCCCAGTCAAGTTTCCCTGCAAGTAGTTGCTTTTGTGGCATTCCAGACAATGTTGATGTCCAAATGTCTAATGTAATTGTTTTTCTCATTATGTGAATAAATTCCAATGAAAAATTTGAATGTTGTGGATGAAGTTCCAAATTTTATTTCAGATTCCTTATTTATCATACTTGCTAATGGACAGAATCCTCAGAATATGTTCAATCCAATAACATGCAAAGTTTTTTTTCTAGATGTCACCCCTATAATTTTCATCATGTGTCTTTGGCTTGTGCCCTCAGCAGGTTATTTGTACTGAAGATGAGCTTATAGCACCAGTAAGGCCTGCTTCTAAATGATTTAAATGAGATCTTCCTGGACAGGGCTCTGTCGTAATGCAAAGATGTCTTAGGCTACTTATCTTTAGAGTAGAATTACCTAGCTCTCAATTGGACCTGCAACCCCATTTGTTTCTACTTAGTCTTAAATTGATTACTGTTTTTCCCCTAGCTCAAAATACTTAACCAACTTCTCTTTGCACATAGATCTCCCAACCTGCTCTGACTGTAATCCTCCTTACTCCCTACCCAAAGGTCAGCAGACTCATACTTAACTGACTATGATCACCACAGAACACTCCAATTTAGAGTTCCATGCAAATGTGCAATTAGACAAAATATTCAGCAATGTACTAGAGTGCTAGCCTAGATTTTTCAGGTAATCTTCTACCTTAGATTGCAACCAATTGATCCACAGCTAAGAATTACTCACATAGAAAAGTGATCAACTTACAGAAGGATTTTTGGTCAAGCCTACTTCCTGACCACACAAAGTAAGGACATTCACCAACTTTTCTCGTGTTCTTTTCTGTAAAAGAGATCACACATTTATAGAGATGACTATATTGAAGCAAAATAAAAGTTTCACTTTTTTCCATGTTCATTTATATCAGCAGTACATATCAGGTAACATTTAATCTCAAATTTCAACACAAGTTGGAGGTGACAAAGCAAATTAAGAATTTCAACCATACCTGTGAGAATTGAGGTCTCTTCCAGCTCACAGGAACTAAAACATTGGAATTAGAGCTTGATGAGGTGGATGAAGTGCTTCTGGTGACAGCTATTGCCCGTGGTTTTCCATCTCTCCCTGATGGACCATGCAAATCATCATAATTTCTTCCAATCACAGGAGTCTCCAGAATAAACAAGAAAAAACATATTTAATTCTTGTGACAAATTGCTGTTAACACATTAATTTATTATTTTCATTGAGAGGTGAGCAGCTCCAAGATCACGAAGGCAGAGGGTGGTAGTAGATGGAGTGTATTCAGCCTGGAGGTCGTGACTAGTGGTGTTCCACAGGGATCTGTTCTGGGACCTTTGCAGTGATTTTTTATAAATGACTTGGATGAGGAGGCAGAAGGGTGGGTTAATAAGTCTGCAGATGACACAAAGGTTGTTAGTGTTGTGGTATAGTGTAAAAGGTTGTAGGTTACACAAGATACAGACAGGATGTAGATTTGGGCAGAGAAGAGGCAGATAGAGTTCAATCTAGAAAAGTGTGAAGTGATACACTTTGAAAATGAAGGCAGAGTAGAAGGTTAATGGCAGGATTTTTAGCAGTATGGCGGAACAGAGGGATCTGAGCTCCAAGTCCATAAATCCCTCAAAGTTGCTGCACAAACTGATAGGGTGGTTAAGAAGGTGCATGTTGTGCTGCCCTTCATTGATTGGAGGATTGAATTCAAAAAGCCATGAGGTAATGTTGCATCTCTATAAAACCCTGGTTAGACCACACTTATTGTGTTCACTTCTGGCCATCTCATTATTTATTGAGATACAACATGGAATAAACCCTTCCACCCTTTGAGCCATGCCACCCAGTAGTCTCTGACTTAATCCTAGCCAAATCATGGGACAATATGCAATGACAAATTGACCTACCAATCGGTCCGTCCTTAGATAGTGGAAACAGGAGCACCCAGAGGAAACCCACGCGGTCACGGGGAGAATGTACAAATTCCTTACAGGTAGGAGCAGGAATTGAATGTGGGTCCCCAGTACTGTAAAGCATTGTGGTAACCACTACTCTACCGTGCTGCCCCAAGCTTACAGGAAGAATGTGAAAGTTGAGAGAGGGTACAGAGACTTACCAAAATTCTGCTTGGATTAGACAGAATGTCTTATGATGAAAGGCTGAGCAACTTAGAGCTTTTCTCTTTGGAGCCAAGGTGGATGAGAGCCGACTTGATAGAAATGTATAAGATTAAAAAAAGGTATAGCTCAAATGGAAAGCCAGCACCTCTTTCCCAGAGCAGCAATGACCAATAATGGAGGAAAGTTTAGGGGAGATGTCAAGGTATTTTTTGTTGAAACACCAAGAGTGGTGGATGCCAGTAACACACTGCCAGGGGTGATATTAGAGACTGATGCCGTAGGGACATTTAAGAGAGATAGACACAGGGATGGAAGGAAAAAAATGGAGCGTTATAGGCTGTGTAAGAGGGAAGGATTAGATTGATAATAGAGCAGGTTTATATCGCATCATTGATAAAATACAACATTGTGGGCCAAAGGCCACATACTATGCTACACTGTTCTACGTCTATAATACAAAGGAAAAGAGACTATGGTGTACGTGTCCAAGAATTTGTGAAAGCAAGAGCACAGCTAAATAAAATTGTGAACAAGGAATATGAGATATTTGCCTTCATTAGACAATGCACAGAATATTAAATCACAGAGGTTATGGCACAACTATATTAAACATTAGTTCAATTACAGTACCTGGTAACCACACTGTAGGAAGAATGCAATTGGAATGGAGAGTAGCAGAGAAAATTCATTAACATATTTGCTGGGATGGAGTACTTCAACATAAAGAGAGACTAGAAAAGCAGAGCTTATTTTCTTTGGAGGAGTGGAAGCTGAAGGTGGATCTTTTTGGGGTATGCAAATTATGTGGGGCATAAATAGGGTAGATACAGAGGATCATAACAGTGGTGTCTGCAGCCAATGAAGTCCCGGCTTAGTACTTCAGTAGAGTAAGGCAATATCACAGAGAATTAACTGGATTTGTACTAATTGGATTTGGAAATGAAGACTGGGGAACAGAACATACCTCAGAGATATCAAAGCGAAATTCTAGTGTCTTTCCTGGCAACTCGTGCGAAGCATTTTTCCATATTCGATGCATATCCACTTGAGAAGGGTCACCATATTGATATGATGGTAAGACCAGACTGGCAGATCGACAGACTACTAGTTTAAGGATGTTTAAGGCCTCCTTCCAGTGAGCACTCTGTAAAAATTATGTTAAGACAAATTATTTTCAAATATTTGTGATAGATGAATATGTCTGAAATCCACACTATTAAATATCAATTGCTTGTCCATACTCTGTTCTAATGTAGTGCAGAATGGGTTTTCTTTTTTATTTTACCTTCTTTGTGCCCCAGTGGGAATGGAGACCTAATTTCATCGTAAGCAGACAAGACCTTTAATAGGTTGGAAAGGACATGTGCTGTTTTTTGATTCATAATTTAACTTTATTTGTATTTTTATAGGCACCATGGTCAGCCAATAAGTTCTAATGTGACAACAATGCACATGGTATCAACTGCCATGTTGATGAGGTAATTAATACAGCGATTTCAAGTCAATAGAATTGCAGCATAAACAGATTACAATGTCAATCAGCATGCAAATCTTATATGATGCCAAACTTTTGGGGTACAATATTTTATCTAAAGCCACCTTTTATTAGTAGCATGTAGGTAACCCTTCCACAAATAAAGTCCTCATGTTATGCATGTTCTTAATAAAGACAAACTCAATATGGGCTTCTATTAGACTTCAACCTTGTGCGCGAAAACCAGGTCACCATCGTAGCTTGAGGTCTGGGTGAACCCCTCGGATTGCCTACTGGGAACTGAAGTTTTTTTTTATTACACGCACATAATAACACAGTATAAATACAGTACATGAAAGCAGGCTTTTTCCTCTGAAGTTGGAGTGATTAGAACTAGAAGTCATAAGTCAAGGATGAATTGTGAAATATTTAAGGGGAACTTGAGGGGAAATTTCTTTTCTCAGAGGGTGGTGCAGGTGTAGAACAAGCTGTCAACTGATGTAGTGGTTGTGGGTTTTAGTGCAACATTTAAGAGAAGTTTGAATATGGATGGGAGGGTTATGGTCCAGATGTGGGTTGATGGGACTAGACAAAATAACAGTGTGGCATAGACTAGATGGGCCAAAAGGCATGTTTTTGTGCTGTAGTACTCTATGACTATGTTAGTCCCAATAAATATTTCCACTCTACAGAATATTTATAATATTGATAACACTGATGACATTGCTGATATTGTTCTCCTGTCTCTTGACATCCAACTTCATGAAGGCCAAGACAAAAAAAACAAAATTAATTATTGATTAATATTTTACCTGAATAAATTTTTCAATGATCTTCAGGACCTCAATATTCAGTTGCTTGACAGGTATGGCAGCTAAGTCTACATGGCTCAGAAGACAGTGGATGATTTGCAATAATGATTGTTGCATATTGGGAAGACCTTTATCCAAAAGCTGTTAGGTCAAAAGTGCATTTATTAGCTCACTTAAAAGTTGATTTCACCTTTTGTAGATCCATTACAGTGATGATGTTAATTTAATTAATTTTGAATAATCTCAAATTGGCAATAATAACATAAAACAGAGAAGCAGAGATACGCTTTGTCCCCTTGTACCTGCTCTCACATTCAATAAGATCATGGCTGATCTTTTACCTCAGTGCTATTTTCCTATTCCTCAATTCCATTCATATTAAAAATCTATGCTTGAACATACTCAGTGATTGAACTTTCACAATTCTTTTGGAGAGAGAATTGCAATGACTCACTATATTCTGGGTAAAGATTTCTTTTAATCTTTGCACTGAACTGCAAATGCCTTAACTTAAATGTTCAATCACAGATTTCAATGCTGCCCAGCCTTTACTCCTGCGCATATGTGAAGCCCAGCAAATTTTAGTAAGATTCCCTCTCACTCTTCTAAGTTCATATATAAATGCATTAAACCATTTTGTTTGCATATTTCCCTTTGCAAAATTGATTATTCATTTGAGTGAAATTTGGACCATGGATTTAAAAGTTTGTGTCCTTCAAACTTAACATTCTCTAAATTCATCAGTTGGGCAAACCATGATTTTAGGCAAAAAGATATTGCTCCAAAAATAAATGAATTAATTATTTTAATATAAACATACAAACAAATGTGAATAGGTATAATGTTTATATGTATTCATGAGCTTAGAAAAATAAAAGGTGATCTTAAAATACAGAAAATTCTCTTTCAGTTTGATGAAGTACATGCATGAATAAAGTTTCAATTGACTTAATCTCAAAATTTTTTGGGCACGGGGAATGATAATAACTTGCTACATTTGATATGTTCCTTGAGGTGGATGAAACTACATCATAGTATGCTTTTGTAAATTTCTCTCCTCATTATACCAAATTCAAATTGCAGCAATGATGCACGGTTCATATTGTTAATTCCTCGAAGTATAGGTAGTGCAATTCTTTGTACAGTTAAACCCAAGCTTCAAACCTGATGAAACTTGGGAGTCAATAAATTAATATAAAATCCATTTCAGTTTGGATTTAGATCAGCACTCGGACTTAATTATTATTAAAATAAGCACACAAAAATACAAAGAAATATCCAGTAGATACTAAAGCTCACAACACAAAACAGGTCAATAAATGTCTGTGGATTCAATCAGATATCTAAAGAATATAAAACAGTATATGAAGAAAACTTATTGCATATACCTCAGCGAGATAGGTAACCAAATTCAAAGTGATTTCTGTAAATGATTCATGAAGGTAACGGCAAACAACATTAACCCATGTAGCACAGTCTCGTGTATAGCTGTGGGTCTTGTACAAAGTCATCACATGCGCTAGGTTTGAAAGCTTAGGATTCTTTTCCTCAATACAAACCTAATGGAGAATAGAATAAAAGTATTTAATGTTTACATTGTAAATTGAAATGATTTTTAAGGGAATCTGCCTGCTAAAGCACAAACCTGGGCTATTCGATCTGCAGCATCTTTGCAGAACTGAGTTGGGTTATCAAAGTGCTGAATCAAATGTGGAAGAAGGCATAGAACATTCAATGGGAATCCTGAAGTAGGTAAATAAAAATAATCAATTACTTCTCCTTTTCAGTTAATTTCTAAAACTATTCATGACATGTTTCTAATATTAATCAAATCTTATATGGGAAAGATAAGCATTGAAAACTTTGATTCTTGATATTTATTAAAATATTCAACCATCTATAACTGTCCCGCTGTCTTAAGTTATTTAAGCAACAAATTACTAATCAATATTGGTTGAAAACTATGCAATTTAGAAAGACAGAAAGCTTCCTTATTTCTAGCTTGTAGCAAACCAGAACGATATTATCACGGATTATATTTTGTTCTAAATACAAAAGAAGAAAAATTTTCCTGCAGATCAATGGCTTGTTCATTGATCCAAGAAGGAAATTTTAAAGTTTTTGTATGAAGAATAAGAAGAGAATTCACTCTTAGATAGTAGAGCTAAAAGAAACTACATAGCGATATTAGCATACTTCTTTCTTTGAAATTCATTCCATTGATGTAATGGCTAAGTGCTTATTATATAGTCTTGAGCTTTCATTCAGATAATTAGTAAAAATAAAAATAGTCAACAACTAAAGATCATTTCAACATGAACAGTAGTATTTCATTGAGTTAACTTATGCATTTACCTACGGCTTGCGTTAAATCTACCAATGAAATCCGAGAAACAGGAGTTAGTTCGCTAAAGAGCTGTAGAGTTAGGTCTGTAGTAGATAGAGAAGTAAATCCTTTCAGCAATAACTGCTGCAACCCAGAGAAGTTAGTCCATTTTAGTTGCCCTTGTAGTTTTTCAAGTTTTTCTCTTGTTTCTGTCTTGTCCAAAGGAAGATGAATCAGAAGTTTGATTAACAATCGCTGTGCCATTTGGTATTCAAATTCAAAATCTGATTCCATCAACGCTACAGAAGACCAGAATATTGTGGCCAAAAGATTCATAGGATTATTAATATTGGTAGGGTCAATAATGTTGTCTTTAAGAGAGGATGAGCTGCGTGTTTTCAACATGACTTGCTGTCCATTTGCCTGGATTCTGTCCAATGTAGCACTTCGTGGTGGATCAGAGGATCTGTCCGAAACACCAAATTTCTTTGGCACAGAAAAGCTTCTCTGATGCCTGCTGCGTTCAGCAGTAATTCCACCACTACCCAATATGCCTGATGTCAGATTTAGTTGTCCAGTGCTCTTCCGGCTTGATGCCAGTTTAGAATTCATCATGTAATCAGGAGAGGATGATCTATATAAAAAAAAACAAAACAAAAAATGAATAAAACATGATTCATGGAGATTCACTCCTAAGTGCACTGAGAAATTTACAGGAAATTCCTTCTGGGTACAAAGCCATCTTGATCACATAAAACTGCCTAGAACCTTTAGGACATGCTAATCGATGCACTGAATGGGCACATCAATGGGTAATCAATGACCATTGGCTATAGTCACAGACACTATTGAGCAAGTTTCAGCTGTGATTATCTGCTGAATGGTACTTTATGGGAGACTGGATTGGGATTATAAGTGATAATAAGACTGATTGTATATACTGAGGCTGAGGTGGTAGTGGAGGTGGAATGGGAGAGGAGGATGAGGGGAAATTGGATAATTCCCCAGTTCAAAGGAAAAATTGAGTTGTAGACAAACATGTCAGAAGTTGGGATTGGAAATTGACAATGTTAAGGACAGAGGGTGATATTAAAATTCAGAATTGGGGACCATTCTTCAGAGTCAGGGATAAATCTTAACACTGAAATGACAATATCAAGGTGTGGGGGTGAGGGAGTAACAGAATAATGGAGCATATTGGGAACCCAAAATAATTAACAGAATTCTCCTGAATAAAAAAGTCATCTGATTTATCATTGCTATTGAGAAGACCCTTCCCCAAAATGTTCCACAATATAGTAGGTAATGAGGTAATCCTCCTAAATAGCACACAATTCAACTTGTATCCTTCTAATTTCCTACTGCTTGCCACAAACTCTCTTTATCTATAGCATCTGTGTTGTCACTGTAGCAACAGTGATATAAAACATTCATTGTATAACAGTACAAGACATCACTATTTGTCCATCATGCATACAGAGTTCACATTCCAAATATGCTCTGGGTACAAGATCCAGATTTTTATTTTTACAAGTTTTATTTCACAACTCTGTAAAAACCAGGGGGATTGTACAGTATTTCTAGGCTACTGGATTGTCTTACTAGTAACAGCGACAGAAACAAAAAGGACAAGAACTAAAACTTAAAAGAAGAGGGATAAGAGAGGATTATGGAAAATACTTGGACAGAACTGATGGTTTGATTGAATTCAATATAATATTTCATCACACACCAGCAAATGACTGCATGTCAAAGAATTTTTATGTTAAATATAATTAGAAAGAAAAATGTCATTACTAGATTTATTGGTCTCCCTATTGAAGCAAATCCCTAGTGACAATAAAGAATACCTTGTGATATTAATTTCCTTTCCTTACTTTTTCTTGTCTATTTTTTTCCCTCTTATTCTGAGGGCAAGAACTCAATCTGGGGAAGACGTTCATAGATAATGGATGCTCTCCAATGTCTGCATTAAGTGGCTATTATTCATCTGTGGAAGCAAATTTCTGTGCAGTACAAATCTATGATTCTATGACTAAGGATTAAAATTTCACTCTGAATGTTCCTAATAATTCATCACTTTAATGAATTTTTAATGATTGAGATGATAAAATTATTTTTGACACATCTACATTGGGGGGGAAATGCCATTATACACTCAGTGGCTACTAAGTACTTCCTGTACCTAAAAAAGCAGTCACTGAGCATATATTCATGGTCTTCTGCTATTGCAGTCCATCCACTTCAAGGTTTCATATGCCGTGCTTTCACAAAATGCTCTTCTGCATACCATTGTTGTAACGTGTGGTTATTTCAGTCTCTGTCAGTTTGAATCAGTCTGGCCATTCTCCTTTGACTTCTCTCACTAACAAGGCATTTTCACCCATAGAACTACCCTTCAATGGATGTGTTTTGTTTCTTTTACCATTCTCTGTAATCTCTAGAGACTGTCATGTGTGTAACTCCCAGAAATCAGCAGTTTCTGAAATACTCAAAATACTTGTACCGTCCCAACCATTCAACAGATGACGCCATTGCCATCACCCTCCACCTGGCCCTAACCCACCTGGACAAAAAAGACACATACGTTCGGATGCTGTTCATAGACTTCAGTTCAGCATTCAACACCATCATCCCTCAGAAACTGACTGGAAAGCTGAGCCTATTGGGCCTGAACACCTCCCTCTGCAACTGGATCCTAGATTTCCTGACTGGGAGACCTCAGTCAGTCCGGATCGGAAGCAGCATCTCCAACACCATCACATTGAGCATGAGGGTCCCCAGGGCTGTGTGCTCAGTCCACTGCTGTTCACTCTGCCGACCCACTACTGTGCTGCAACACACAGCTTGAACCATATCATCAAGTTCGCCGATGACACGACCGTGGTGGATCTCATCAGCAAGTCAGCTTACAGAGAGGAGATGCAGTGGCTAACGGACTGGTGCAGAGACAACAACCTGTCTCTGAATGTGACCAAAAGAAAAGAGATGGTTGTTGATCTCAGGAGGGCATGGAGTGACCACTCTCCGCTGAACATCGACGGCTCCTCAGTAGAAATTGTTAAGAGCACCAAATTTCTTGGTGTTCACCTGGCGGAGAATCTCATCTGGTCCCTCAACACCAGCTCCATAGCAAAGAAAGGCCAGCAGCATTTCTATTTTCTGTGAAGGCTGAGGAAAATCCACTTTCTCTTCCAGTAAATTCCAGACATCAACTACTCTCTACGTATCATACTTTCCACTGAAATTTCCTATAAAACTCTTCCCTCTCACCTATGCCCTCGTGTCTTGGATGGCAAAGAAATCTTCAGATATCTACCCTACTTCTGACTCCCATACCTTTATATATTTCTATCAGATCAGCTCAATGCCTCCTGTGCTCAAGAGTACACCAGACTAGTCTATCCAATATCTTCAATGCAGGCAACATCCTGGTGAATCACCTCAGAAATCCTTCCAGTATGATCACAGTTTTCCTATAAAGTAATATGCACACCAATACTCCAACTGTAGTCTAATCAATGTTTTAGAAAGTTGCAACATCATCTGCTACCTTGTATATTCTGTATCCCAATTTATGAAGGCAAGTATGCAATATACCTTCTTCACCAACCTGTTGATCTGTATTGCCAATCTCAAGGGACAATAGACCTGGATCTCTAGTTCTTTATGTACTATTGAAACCACTATCCTCGTTTAAATGGCTACTTAATTTTTAAGAGATTACACTTACCCAATTTTGCCATTTCTTTAATTGGCAATTCTGGTAAGAACTATTTCCTATTTCTTATCCTAATCATTTTGGTATGTCCTCTATAAGAGCAAGGGATCATGTTTGCTTGTATCAAAGCCATTCTATTACTTGTGCAAGTAGCCCTCTATTGTCAGTGTTAGGTCAAAAACACAGATCATAAAGTAAAATGCTGGTGATGTACATTAGGAATAAAATACTTTCTTGAAATATCAAATATAAAACACATAACATTCTGGTAGAGGTAAAACTTCTTACCGCGATAAAACAGCTAACAGATCACTGTTCTTCAAGCAATCTGCTAGATTGTCAATTCCTGACTCCAGAGTAAGAAGTGCTTCCATTACATAGCCCTAACATAATAAAAAATTGGAAGGTTCAGTTCTGTAAACAGTTTTTTAAAACTATTCAACAGATTTTATTCAACTTTTATCTAATAATGATACCCAAATACATTTGAGAACTATTTCACTGAGAAATACCTGCTAAGTAATCATAGAAATCAAGAATTTGAAATTCTTTTCATAGGTATAATTATTTTCAAACTGGGGGAATAGCACCCCCAGGTGACGTGTTTTCAGCTACTTTAAGCCCCTTGACCTTTTTGGAGAAACACGGTTCAACTCAGAGTTTCTAAGTCACAGAGTGAGAGATACTGATGCACTCATAAGGGACTAGCTGACCTCAGATTACAAGGGAAAGCTACAGAATTGCCCACTGATAAATTAAGCCCATATTGTTTAAAGGTTTGGTTAAAAATAATGTTTTAAACTCACTTTTCTACTTAAATACTTTTGGAATCTTGGAATCTAGGTGATAATTAAAATATTTATTATGTTTAGCAAATTTTAGATACAATACCAATTAATATACGTAATCATATTATTATGCATGAATATTACAAATTCTTGAAAGTGTAATAAGTATTCTAGTTTGCTAAGTGAGATTTCATCATAATCATTGAATTTGTGAATAACGGTAATAATAATGTGTCAGACTGAAAATACTGGGGAGCTATTCAGTATTCTATTTGTAATACTTAAGCTTGAACAATTCCTCTTGTGAATATCAATAGAGCTGTAAACCATTTTTCTTGCTCATATTTCTTACTCCTTCAGTTCTGCTGACAGTGAGCTCATGAGAACTTTCGGAAAGAGGATTAAATTAAATAATAAAGTCAATCATTGCCAGTTACAACACCAACTTCTGGCACTACAATTTTCGTCTTGATAACTGTGATTGATGCAGATGAAATAGAGTAAGCTCCTTGATTATCAAAGCTGTTTTCACCACCTTGTCTTATGGTTTTGTCCCAAACTAAATAATTACTTCCTGCAGAAATATGAGAATGCTGAACAAATGAAATGCACTGTAAGAAATGAAGGACAATAACATTAAGGTAACTTAGTGAAGTATCGTACAAACCCTGTGTGCAGAAGGCATTCAAACTACAAGTCATTTTCTTTATTTTAACTTATGAAGAAAAAAAGAAACAAGTTGAGGTCAACTAACTGCACTGACCAGATGTAATACCTTAATCCTTTTTGTTTTACATGATCCCATTCCACAATGGATGGGGATTGCAATCATTCAACATTTTTATTTGTCATACAGTAGCCTGATATGGTTGGGTCAGACATGAAGGGCATACCTGAACTTCATCACCATGTTCTCCTATTACTTCTACTAATCTTGAAAGTAGGTCAGATAAGGCATGCGCAGACAGAGGTTGCTTCAAAGCTCTGAATATTTGGAATGAGCGACCTGCATAATGCCTGGACGAGCTAGAAAGTGCTGTCTGTAAAGCCACTTCACTCAATCGCTGTTCCATACAGCAGCCTAGAAAAATGGGGAGATCATGTATTTTAATTATCTACAACTTTAGTACAAAAGGGATACCAACAGCATTAAAATATTTTACATCATGTTAAGTAATAATAAGCTCATATGATGATGAGGAGATGTACATCAGTGAGATAGATCATCGCAACAACAATCTCGCATTCAGTGACAAAGGAACTGATTGTGGACTTCAGGAGAAGACGCAACAGTCCTCATCAAGGGGTCAGCAATGGAAAGAGTGAGCAGCTTTAACCTCCTGAGTGTAAAAACCATAGGTAATCTATCCTGGGCCCAACATATTGATGCAAACATGAAGGATAAGTGCCAGTGGTGGTACTTCATTAGGAATTTGAGGAAATTTGATACATCACCAAAGACTTTAGCAAATTTCTGCAGATATACTGTGGAGAGTCCCGTTGACTGAGGAGTGTGGTAGAACAAAGGGATTTGGGAATGCAGGTTCATAATTTATTGAAAGTCGTGTCACAGATAGATAGGGTCATAAAGAAAACTTTTGTCACACTGGCCTTCATAAATCAAAGTACAGAGTACAAGAGATGGGATGTTACGCTGAAGTTGTATAAGGCATTGTTGAGGCCTCATTTGGAACATGTTGTGCAAGTTTGGTCATCTACAGGAAAAGTGTAAATCAGGTTGAAAAGGTACAGAGAAAAGTTACAAGGATGTTGCTGGGACTGGAGGACCTGAATTATTGAATAGCTTAGGACTTTATTCCTTGGAAAGTAGAAGACTGAGGGGAGATTTAATAGAGGTATACAAAACAATGTGGGATATATAGGGTAAATGCAAGCAGACTTTTTCCACTGAGGTTGGGTGGGACAACAACTGGAGGTGATTTTTTAAGGGTGAAAAGAGAAATGTTTAAGGGAAACATGAGGGGGAACTTCATCACTCAGAGGGACATGAGAGTGCGGAATCAGCTGTCAGATTGTTGTGCATGCAAGCTCGATTTCAATGTTTAAGAGAAGTCTGGATCAGTACATAGATGGGAGGGGTATAGTCCGGTGAAGGTCGATGGGACTAGGCTGTTTAAATGGTTCAGCAGAGATTAGATAGGCTGAAGAACCTGTGTCTGTGCTATACTTTTTATTACTCTATTATGAAATGTGGAGCTATTGGATATTCCCAGTTTATAGAGATAGAAAAGAGAATAGTGAGAGAAAAATGGAACCAATATTATAGATGAAGGACGTCCAGCAAAATTGGCCAGTTCTGATTCAATAAACCAATTTTTCTCTCTTTCCTATTTCTATGAAGGTCTTTGACTTGAGACATTAATTCTCCTTCTCTTTCCACAGATGCTGCTTGACCTGTTGAGTGTTTGAAGATTTTTAAAAATTATTCATTCCAATGTAACACTTATATTTAAAGCATTATGTTAAGAGAACATTAGCATCACCAAGCAGTTACATGTGAAGTTTGCTCCTTCAGGGAAATCTTCAGGAAATGGACTCATGAGCAGGTCTGATTTCAAATTTAAGGTATTTCACATAACCCAATACAGATTTGGTAACTTGGCATTCTATATATCAGATTAGTAGAATGACCGCAGTGAAAAGAGCTAATATTCAAGTGCTTGATCAAGTGGACCGAATCTTTAGACTTTACTTTTATATGATCAGATGAAAATCTCTGCTGTGTATCCTGGCCAGCACTTTGAGATTGCAGCCAATTTCTCTGGCTTAAGCCCTCTGTTGATAAGAGTTCAGCAGCAGAAAGGACACCAAGTGCAAGGCATTGGATTTCTGTTGAAGGGTTTCTCATCTGGAACATTGACTCTAGTTCTTTTCCACAACTGTGACCTTATCTGCTGAGAATTTTCGGTTTTTGCTTTTGATTTCCAGGATCTGCATTTTTTTTAAAATTTCCACTTTAATGCCATTTAGTAGTTAGGTTACTTAATTTAATTTGTCTGTTACAATTCAGTTAATTAAAATTGAAAAAGTTAGCAGGAAGTAGCACTGCAATGCTGAAGAACATTTTGCTAACGTTTAGATTTTAAAAAATCAGCACACTGAGTCTATGTTGGTTTTTAGAGCAATCCTATTCCACCACTGATCGCCATGTCGTTCAGTCCCTTCTTTCTCCTGCTTCCCAGCTACTCAAAGGGGGAATTTCCTGTGGTCAGTTAACCTATCTGGATGTGAGAGGATACAGACAGCAACTGGAAGAAACCTATGTGATCCCAGGATGAATATGCATATTCCTCACAGATAGCTGGAGATCAGAAATTACCCTTGGCTGTTGAAGCTGTAAAGCATTAACACCAACTACTGCCCCACTGTGCTACCCCTAACTATCAGATAATTGTGAAAAACAAGAAAATGAACAAAACTATTTTGCTTAGTATTGCTGTAACTGTAGTAATCTTGAAATAGTAAAGTAAGATACCTGATTTTACATCTTTGAATACAGACACAACGTGACGTAGGAAGTTTGTTAGTTCTTCGGCACTTTTAGAATTGTAGTTCTTTGGTGTAATATCTTCATGGCACCAAAGAGGTCCAAATGTCCTTTACAAAACAATTTTATTCAGCAAATCATTCAATTAAAATTCACATGATTTTGGCTTATAATTCGTGTTCAGAATCCTGTAATCACTTCAACTAAAAGTATGTAAAAATTAAACTATTGTAGTCTTTGATGTGATAATATGCAGAAAAGAGTGGAAGGATATTTTCACTGCTAAAATAATGAACAGTTTATGTACAATTAATACTTTCTACCTTTTAAAATATAGAGAGGTTTTGATTTCCAGTAACGTGATGGCATACTCAGATGCAGCAGCAACTCTGGATACAATCAAAGGTGTTTCTGTTCATCTTGTATCTCTTCTTTATGATTGTAAGTTCCTTGACAAGATGGAGCTGGACTTACTGAATACCATTGTTGTGTTGTTGCCTGGACTTCTTGTGGACCATTGTACCTTAAAGGTGTGTGGTGCGAATGATTGACTTGGGATGTTTTTATTGTAATACCAATATCCTGTTGGACACTGGTAACAGAGAACACTGCAAATCCGGTTCACTGGTGAGACTGAAGGTGGGGAAGCTGCATTGCCCCAGTTGTGGCAAACACTAGGCCAAGGCTGTGGAGATGCCTGTGACAGCTGCCCAGTGGAGGAAACACTGAGGTTTTCCTGCCCTCTGGTGTTTGCTCAGTGTTAGAGCAAGCTGAACCAAGACAACTTACCATCAACCTTGTCATGCCACACAGAGACTTGGGCAACATTACATTTTTTTCTCTTTGAGCCTGTATGTTTTCTTCCTGAAATTATAACCATATGTGCTATGTGCTGTTGGTAATGTGTTTTGCAACCTGGCCCCTGAGGAACGCTGATTTGTTTTGCTATATTCACGTTTGGTTGATTGATAATTAAGCCTGAATTTGATGGCTAGTCAATTTCAAGCAGCTGTCCAATGGTTCTGTGGCACACTTAGTGTATGTTGTAGGCTACGCTGTATTAGTAGGGCTGGGAGAAGTTGGTGTAAAATAAGTATCCGAGGCCATAATAAAAGCTGCTAAAAAATAAAACTTACTTGAGAGACTGTTCTACATTGGGAACATCAGGAAATAAAGTATTGAGTGTATGTGGTGGATAGTCATGCAGTGATAGAATTATGCTGTATTTCAATTCTGCATAGCAAATACTATACATGATTTATTATGTCTTGACTTCTAATGTCACCAATGATAAAGATGCTTAAACTTTGTGAATTTCACTAACACCTCCTAACAGAAATCACAAATGAGTGAAGGATATTATTGGTTTTATGCTTAGTTACCTGGTTGCTAAAAACTCAATTAACTTATGAGCTTTCTCATCTACTTCAGGTGTAGTTCCAATTTCTTCCATCTCCTGTGAAATTTGTGGTAGGTTTCCACTGCTACCTCCCAGACTGATACTGGAAGAGGTGGAACTTGAGCTCAATCCTGAATCTGGAATTGGAGAGGACTGATACTCTCTCAAGAAATTATAACCACCTGGTACAAGGAAAGATAATTATCATTGCAAAAATAACTGCACAAATTACATTGGATTGTAACATATATATGGGTTAATAATACTTTCAATTTATATATGGGTCTGCCAAGTCAGTATTTATTGTCTACCTCGATTACTCTTTGGAAAGTACTGTTGAGCTGCCTTCTTCTTATGTAGGTTATTCTAGGCACAGCTTTAGATTGTGTTGGTTGTTAACACAAACACATATTTCACTGTACACTTCTTTTGTGCACGTGATAAACAAACACATCTGAATCTGAAACTCCACAGTGCTTCTGGTCGAAGTGCTCCCAGCAAAGGGGAAGGAATTATAGGATTTAGATCCAAAGACAATGAAAGAATTGTGATAAACTTCCAAGGCAGGATGGTGTGCATCATGGGAGGGGCCTATATAGATGGTAGCTTTCACATAAATCTGGAGCTCTTGTCTTTCTAGGTGATAAATGATGCAAGTTTGGAAAGGGTTTTTGGAGAAGTCTGGTTGTATAACTGAAGTATTTTTAGCTGCCACTAGGATGGCAAAAGGGTACCAATTTAGTAGACTACTTTTCCTGAAAGCTGTCAAACACTTTGGATTGGCACCTATCAGAAAAAGAATGCAGAGAATTGCACCACACACTGACCTGTGTGTTTTAAACAGACTTTAGGGTTCAGTATACAATCACTTAGCATGGGATACTCAGTCTCTGAGTTTGTGTGGCTAGTCCAGTTGAGTTTCTGATAAACAGTGAACTCCTCACCCACATTATGTTTTCAAATATCTATTACTCTATGAAAAAGTATCTGTACAATGTATGGTATTAAAGTATTGCATGTTATTTACATGTTTCAATATCTTATACACTGCATTGTAACATATATATGGGTTAATTTCAAAATTTCAATTTACATATGGGTCTGCCAAGCCAGCATTTATTGTCTACCTCGATTACTCTTTGTAAAGTATTGTTCAGTACTTTCTATCATATAATAATGGGACTTTAGAACCAAGGAGTACTATCATATAATAAGTGGTAAGGATGCTGATCAAGTAACATGGAAACCTGGACTACTAATCTAGAGAGTACGTTCAAATTCCTCTATCCAATGATATAAGTCATAACAACTACATTTATATTTTGTTTTGATTATTTCATGTCATGCATATGTTACTGCATAGAGGTGCAATTATTACCCATTTCTAGTTGTGGGTGTGTTTCAGTGTATTTTTTTACTGCAATCAGCATCTGCATCCCTTTTATTAAGTTACAAGTTTTCAACATGGAATCTGAATTTACATTCTGTAGATTAAAAGTCCAGGTCTCTGAATGACTACAGTAGTAATATAACCGCTTTCCCATTGTAAAATAGATACATCATACAATAATTTCTACCCTAAAGTTTGAATTTTCATTTTATAGAATTAAATTCACCATAACTATCAAATATTATTTATTAAATAAAGTTCTGAAATGTTTAATCAATGATGTCAAAACCTCTCAGAATATCTAAATAACCTATTCTTGCTTTCAAAATATTGTTTTATGTGAAAACAACTGCAGACAAAGAGAATTCTTAGAAAAAAGACTAAATCACAGATATTTAGCCATTTGTTATGTAGAGAATGGGGTTGGATTTGTCTCAGGCCAGTTCTGAATTAATTCAGAATTCATCAGCACAGTTTAAAAAAAAAGAACTTACCATAGAGGCAGATGAGCAGGATTCTGCCTCAATAACTCTCCCAGGATTTATCTGAAGGCTGCTGACAGCTCAGCTAAAATGCAGTTCTGCAGAAGATGAGCTATCGCCAAAGTCACAATAGGAACATGCTTTACATGGAAAATATGGAGAAGGCTTTTGTCTTTTAGTTTGGCAGATACTGCTGATTGTGCAGTTTTCAGTTCTGGTCCAAGAATAGCCTCAGATTATTTTTATCCTGTCAAATGGATGTTTGCTGAGAGCATTCTGCTAACTTATTAACATTGCTGGTTGTATCTGAATATGAAGTATTTTCCTTTACCCTTTGCTGACGAGAAGTTAATAATGCAGACACTACCAGGGAACTCAAAATATCATGATAGCAAAGCATCGTTAAAATTATTTGAAATTTACATACATTTCCAAAAGGAATTCATTAAGATGCCACATGAAAGGTTACTATACAGGTAATGTGCTCATGAGGTTGAGACTAATTATTACTGAGTGGAGGACTGGTAACTGTCAGGATTTTCCTTGACTGCTAATTTTCATGGCAGCATGCTATAAACACGGCTGAGTGCATCAGGAAATAGGCTATGTACAATCTACATAAACAAGCTGGATGAAGGAAATGATTTATTATATCTAAGTTTACTAATGATAACACGAGCGGGAATTTCTTTACTCAGAGAGTGGTAGCTGTGTGGAACGAGCTTCCAGTAGAAGTGGTAGAGGCAGGTTTGGTATTGTCATTTAAAGTAAAATTGGATAGGTATATGGACAGGAAAGGAATGGAGGGTTATGGGCTGAGTGCGGGTCAGTGGGACTAGGTGAGTGTAAGCATCGACATGTACTAGAAGGGCCGAGATGGCCTGTTTCTGTACTGTAATTGTTATATGGTTACCTGGATGTGTATTCAAGACTGAGAGTGATTTTTGAATTACAGGTTACCTAAAGTTATGAGGATTGAGAAGACAGTTGAGGTCAAAGATCAGATTATCCATGGCCTTATTGAATCATAAACTGGGCTGGTGGAGGTACATGATCTTCACTTTCTCTTAATTTTAATAAGGGATGTAAATAAGACCATAAGATATAGGAACAGAATTGGGCCATTTGGCTCATTGAGTCTGCTCCATTATTTCATCATGGCTGATCCAATTTTCCTCTCAATCCCAAACCTCCTACCTTCTCCCTGTACTCCTTCAAGTCCTGACCAATCAAGAATCTATCAACCAATTTAAAATAAAATCCTACAAAATAACATTCAAATAGGTTTATTAATAAAAGCTAGTATTCATGTGTTTCCTACTCAATTTAGTATTGCATTTTAGAAATATTTAAAATAACATCATTTAATTTCATACATCCACAAACTCCCAATGTAGTCACAGTACATTTCAATTTTACTCTTACCTAAATAGAGATATTCTGGTGTGTAAGCTGGTTTTACTGTGAGTGTTTTGCTTTCACTTATTTCTCTGTTAAGCAGAAGAACAGTAGCTACAGCTTGAAAATTATCATTGCAGGCCAGAGCTAACAGGAGGTGCAAAAGTAATCTTTTGCTGTGTTCAAACACCTCTGGACGATAATGATCAAGACCTAAAAATAGAATAATAGCAAATTAAATACAATCTTAACCTTGGTATTCAGCTATTGTTATACGATATTGAATAATGATTGTAATGTTGATGTAAATTTGAGAATTCTACACAAAAGCTGTACTGGCAATGCATTTATCACATGGATCTGGGCCTACATGCTTCTTTTATTTTGTCAGGATTCAGGGATATTCAGGTAGCTAAGCTTTTATGGGGTTAAAAATAAAAAACAAGTTAAAGTGGAGGAATACAAAGTCCTTAAACAATTTTACAAACCCAGTTGCTTGGTGTGTGAGCAGGTCAGTCGTCTGTGTCTGTCTTTAAATTAGAAGTACCCTGTAGATTAAATTTTCCTTTTTGTGAACTGTGTTGTGGAGTTTACTGTTATGATTTTGTTTAAAAGCCTGGCTTTGGCCGCACATCCCAGTTGAATTTTGGAGTAATGAGTGAGCTATCAGAAATTCTGAACAATTGTGTACTGTATTTTTGGAGTATTACTATGAAAAACTGGAATATGGAATAACTAATTTTCAATATTGTGACTACTTCAATCTATTACAAGAATATGAACCTATACCACTTGTAAATACAAATATTTTTGCCAACTTTAAATATAAAAAACTAAAATTCAAACGTACCTAGAAAGAGTGCATGAATTAACAAAGGGAGGTGGAGGGCCCAGTCTTCCCTGACACTGTGGTCAACGATCATTTCAGTCATGAAGATGACAGCAATGTTGCACCTGTTTCCACAGAAATATGAAATATAATACTTTGCTGTTATACTGTGTAAGTTCTGCATAGCAATGCTATCAAAATTAAATATATT
Source organism: Hypanus sabinus (assembly GCF_030144855.1). Lineage (NCBI taxonomy): Eukaryota > Metazoa > Chordata > Chondrichthyes > Myliobatiformes > Dasyatidae > Hypanus > Hypanus sabinus. The sequence continues at coordinate 37,843,667 of NC_082708.1, forward strand.
TAGCTACAATAAATCCAATTTCCAGTAGCTCTACAGGAGATCGGAATGTACTAATGTAAAGCAGTATTTCGTCATTTGGCATATTGAATACAGCTAGCTTGGATTGAAAGCTGTGCTACTGCATGAAGCTTAATAGTAAACACAAAGTACACTGAAGATGCTGTGGTCAAATAAACACGTACAAACAAGCAAAACTCAGTCCTGACGAAGGGTCACAGCCCCAAACGTTGACTGCTCCTTTCAACAGATGCTGCCTGACCTGCTGAGTTCATCCAGCTTGCTTGTACGTGTTTGCATGAAGCTTGACTGTCAACACACAAATTGAACTGCACTGTTTGAACAGGAAGTTGCTAAGTAGTGTCCTGGTGCATTTCCTATCTATTTTCACTGTGACAGAAATTAAATCTGATGATGTTTCTCTACTTACCTGGCTTATGACCTTTACCACTGTTCACTCAATGTGCTGTGATGTATAGAAAGGAATAAGTGATGTGATTAAGTGCTGTGTATCTCTTGTCTTTGTATCATATTGAATCACAAGATTACCCCAGAAGAATAGATCCTGCTCAAATTCTGGTCACCTTTGCACTGTTACGTACTAAGATTGAAAGATAAGATTGTATAGGTGAGTGAGATCAATGGCCTATCTTGCATTGTAGATTTTTAATCGATAAATAAGGAAACATAAGGCCACCAAGATGGATGTGTGATCCTACTCACTTCACAGTACCCTCATGTGGGGGAGGGGGATGGAGAAAGTGGGCTGCAAGCAAGCTGATGTGACAGAATATTACTGTGGGTGGCAGAAGCCATATAGTTGGCTAGTGCAGTCTTATTCTGTTACTTGGCATTCCAGAACTCATCATGAAAGCAGATCTCTATGATATTTGAGGATAATGAAATTACCACCATATATATAAAAATCTAATTAAATCAATCAATGAAACTCGAGGAGTTTATAGTGGTGTTCTGAGCCATGATGGTCTCAAACTCTTAGTTCTTTGCTGTAGATGACTGTGATTCTGTTATACAGGAAGCCTTGCATTATGGGGGGGGGAAGAGGGGTTACATTCCTGGAAAACAATCCATATTGTTATTTTTTGTAATACAAATGACTTCCATTACCCACTGTATAGTTAGTGCATAAGCTGCTTTCAGGTATGGAAAGCAGAAAGTTGCCTTCTAAAAAATAACAAAGTTCTGGGTGATCAAAAGGCATCCCATTATTAAGTTCAAGCTGAGATACCATTTTTTTTATAGAATCATAGAAAAGTACAGCACAGAAACAGACCATTTGGCCCGCCTAGATCATTCCAAAACCATACTTCTTTGTAACAACAATAACCCATGTCAACACATTTTAATTCCATCCTGCCCTGTTCACTCAAGTACTCTGTTTAACTTGGTGTAGCCATTGGAAACTAATTACCTAAATCTATTGATGCAGATATCTGTAATGCATTAATCTGAATGGCAGCCAGAAAGGTGGCTTATTCTAATTATATAAAATGTTTATTTGTACCTCAGTATTCAATGTTTAAGTATGATTTATGATTGAGCATAGACATGAGAAATGGGAGCAAGAATTATATTGACAAAAATGGTAATATACAGATGTGTATTACAGGTTCTTGATTGGACATGGATCAAAGGTTACAGGGAGAAGGCCAGGAACTGGGGTTGAGGAGGAGATAGGAAAAAAAAGGATCGGTTGTGATTGAATGCCAGAGCAGACTTGATGGGCCAGATGGCCTAATTCTGCTCCTGTGTCTTATGTGCAAATTTTTCTCAGGCCCAACATTATTCCACTGACAGGATGAAAATTTATATATTATTAATGTGACAGCAGATGGCCATCTTACATTGCAAATTGTATACAAGTCTGCAGACATCAAACAGCATAGTTGTGTGGTAGCTTTCTTGTATCAAATAATTTGTATATTTACATAAAAGCTGACAGAAAATGTGCAATTTTCTCAGCAGTCTTAATAAAATTGCCAAAATTATTTTACTTCACCCTTAATTCAAACATAATTTAATGTTGCTGGTGTGAACAATTGCTAGGTTTAGTGGCTCTGCTTCATCTGCTGGATAATAAAACAGAAATGCTAGCAACACTCAACTGGTTAGGTACCATCTGTGGAAAAAGAAGCAGAGTTAGAAACATCACAGCCCTTCCTCAGAAGCTGTATTTGATGTACTGGAGTGTTGCCAACAGTTTGTCTCAGAATTCCGGTAAGTGCAGTTTTTTGATTTTCATCTTTTGGATAATTGTACTGAGTGAAATTTATTCTATGCAATGCACACTTTGAAATCAATACAATGCAACTATTCCCAAATGAGTTTCTAAAGTGTTTAAAGAGAAAGTTTCTCACTGTTTGTTTTATGTGCTTGAAAAGGAATACTGAATTATATTTAAAAGTAGAATAAAAATATAAATTTTCAGTGTATCCTTGAAAGTATTCTTAGCCATACACATTTGAAAAAGCACATCAGTATTTCCTATGATTGTACTTTGAGGTCATCTAGCATTTCAGTAATTCTTACTTCACAAAGAAGAACATCTATTATTGCTTCAGATTCCACAGATTTATCAGCTATGTTTCTGTTCTTACCATATTTGAGCATTTGTCTTTTCAGTGAAATCCTCCAGGATAGCTAAAGTTTTAAAGATTACAAGGAAACTGGAAAAAAACATATCTAATGGCAAAGCCAATACTTTACACCACACTTTACACTGGATGAATATGGAAAATTTTGGGGAAGATATTAAAACAGTGATTAAGGGAAAGAAAAGTAAAAATAGATGACATAAATGTGAATTCAAATCTCCCATATAAATAATACATAGGAAAAAAAATTAGAAGTTTATAGTTTATTAGAAATGATAAAATAAACTTTCTGTGGAGGTGATGGGCAGGGTGAAGGTAATGATATTTCTGAATCTATCTTCACCAGATGAAGGATGTCACACTAAATTAGAAAGCATTAGTGGCATTGTACAGGATAAAATTAAATAGGTACTTAACAGGTTTGCAGTGGAAAAGGAACCCACACCAAGAGAAATGGATCACCTACTACAGTAGCAAATCAGGGTGGAAATTGCAGTAGCTCTAGCCACCATCTCTCAATCCATTTTAGATACATGCTTGTAAAGACTTGTTGACTTGCAGTGGAGGTGGCTTTTACGGGATCTTGGCCACTTTATTCTGCATACTCTCATTATGAGGAGCAGTTTTCTTGTCTGCATGACCGATAGTCAACAGGAAAGAAACCAGCAGAGTGCACGAATACTATTAGCCTGACAGAATTCTGGTTGTCACTTCACAGCCATTATTACTTTCCCAGGGTCAGCAATCCTTGTAATCTGTTATCACACAGAAGGTGGACAGATAATAGAGCAAAGCTACCCAGTCTCCTGGTGGATGACCACTCATGGTCAGAATATCTCCATGAGCAGAACCCATCTCTAGGTTAATACTAATCACGTGGCATGTGAATGACTGTGTACTTACATTTCATTCTCTTCTGACTCTTGCACCTTTCCCCAGTCAGGTGTGGCTAAGTTATTTGAATGCAGAAAGCCACAAAGAGAGATGTGAGTGCAAGCTTACATCTTTGGGAAATGTGAACCCAAAGACTTTCAAGGAGATAAATGCATGTCAGAAGATTAGAACTACAAGGAAATTGGTTTCAGCCTGCCAATGGGCACAAACTCTTGTTGTGGCATCTTGAGCTGTAGACTATACTGTCTATTCCATGGAGTGTAGCGATACAGAGGTATTTTCTCCTTATGTCCAGCTTGTCAATGTTGCTAGCAATTATGAATATCTTCACTTAAAATAAAAAAGATTGTTTTAGAAAAGTTTGTTCAATATGTTTGGGTCATATGCCTGATATTGCAGTGTGTTGTGACATTGTTGTGAAATATGTGACTGTACTGAATTTCAGTGAACTTTAGACTTTTAAGTCCTGAATGACAGAACAAATGGGAACAATGGGATTCTAGGATGATTAGTAAGATGACCTCTGAAGGGGCTGATTGGCTTACTCCTATCTTGTTTATTTGTGGAAGGGGAGCAATGAAGAAGGTGTGGATTGTACATATTTGAGGCTAGAGATTGCTTCCTGAACTATTTTCTCCCACTGACTTTGCAATAACTGCTTTGAAGAACCCTTTAGTTCTATGAGGATAGTGAAAACTTGTTCATGTTGCATCATGGCTGTTTGAACTATTCACATTTGCTACCATAATCACTTATATCAATTCTATGTCACAAGCACGAATTTGGCAGCTCAATAGAGACAGCAATTGCGCTTGTGAACTTGCACATGCCAGCTATTTATTATTTAATTGTGATAGTATTTAACTCCATACTTGTTGTCCTAGTGCTTATCGAGACTTGGGCTACATCCACACTAGACCAGATAATTTTGAAAATGCCGGTTTCGCGTAAAAACGATTGGCGTCCACACTATGCATTTTTGAAAATATCTCTATCCACACGGAAACAGAGATTTCGACGAATCTCCTCCTGGGCATGCGCAGGACACATCTACTGAAAACAAGAGACCTGTTTGTTGTTGAATCTCGCCGTAAAAGTGCGCGTTTGTGTAGTTACAGACTAGAAAAACTTAAAACGTCAGACAGCTGTTGGCTCTCACGCAGAAGAACTTAAAACTAAAAAGAAAACAAATACTGGAGTGTACGACGGCAACCGACAGGGAGTTCACGGACTGTATGACCCGGCTGATGACGAACATTGAAAAACTGACTAACTCTGTTGCATTAATAAAGCATGTTGTTAAATGTATAAAACATGTCGGCATCAGTGTTATCTTGTATTTTCATACAATGTTACACTAGGCTGTTACACATCTATTGTCAGAGAAGTACTTCCATAAATAGGTAAACCACCTTCATACGAGCAAGGACAGAAAACAGCAAAGTGAGTACAGTATACTTATTTATTCAGTAAGTTATGGGTCAAAGTATTTGGTGAGTACATTTCTAACTCTTCTAGCTTCAGTCTCGTTGCCGTCTGTTCTGAAATTGTTAGGTTGCATTCAAGAAAACAATGAAATAGCACGCTGCCGTCTAACAGCATTTTCAAAAGTCTCTGGTTACCCCATCCACACTGATCTGCCTGAGCAGCATTTTCAAAGATATCCACCTTGGAAAGCGTTTTTGAAAAGCTCCGGTTTCAGGAGATGAAAATGTCGTTTTAGTGTGGATGGAGGGTAAAAATGAAGAGAAAAAGCTTCGGTTACGGATTTATCCGGTGTAGTGTGGATGTAGCCTTGGACAGAGCACAGCAACACTTCACTTTTGCTTTGCATCAGCCTTGCCTGAGAAATTGGACTGTGGAGTCAAATAACTCTGAAGACTTGTGGTACTCGTTAAATAATGAGATGTTCTTTTCAGCCGCAGCGTAGGCTTCGTTTCCCATTTGAGAGTTTTAGTTAACAGCCCTGTTTGGCCTAGTGTTTATTGTTTTATTTTTCCTGTTCGCATTAAAGTTTTGTGAACTATCATCGTGCATCAGTGTCTCTCACTCCACACTTAGGCCACATCTTAAGCCACTTTGAAGAAGTGTTGGATGGCTTTAGTAGTGCATGCTAGATTCAAATGACACTCTTAAAATCACTCTAGTGCTGCTAAGGCAAAACTTTACTCTGCAGCCTTAATATTGCAGTTTGGATGACATTCATGTTAATTCTTGTACTTGTTTCAGAGGGTTAATCATATATCACCATCCAGGCACTTGTTCTGTTACTACACTATCTGCACACCCCCACCCCCCCCAGAGTAGCTACATTTGTTCTATATAATTAAAATACTTTACTAGTATGGAACATTTTGAAAGCTACTCCTTACCGATGAAGTGGCCCACGAGGTGTTATTGTTTCAGGAAGATAATCCACAAGGGGGGCCCAGCAACCCCCATTAACAGGCATTGGCAGGGGTTGTGGTGAATTAGCCTCAATAGTCTTCATCAACCAACTAGCATATGGAGGCAATGGATCACCTGAAGATCGTAGACAGAACAATACTGAGTTAATACCAGTAAGGAGTTAAAGATCTTGGTTGAAGGTAACTCCTTTTTTAAAATCAATACTTGTCATTTCAATAACATATCATACTCATATACTCAATGCACAGCTTTCTTATCACATACTTAGGACATGCCTTTAGCATGAGTAGTTAATATGGCAAGTGCTTGCTTGTTTGAAATTAACTCATAATGGAAAATTACTTATGCTGGCCACAGGTAGCGGGCGAAGAGCTCTCAGCTTTGAACAAAAAATTTATTAACGTTTATTAAGTAAAATCTTTTACATAATTAAAATAATAAGAGGTCTCATGATAATTTTGCTTATTCTATAAAATAACAATTGTAACTCCAGTCACAAATTTGAAAATTATAGACATCTGTAAGCAATAAAAATATAGACATAAATCACACGTGATTACCGTGCCAGTCCAACAGGCCTACTTACCTTTTGCAAATCAGTAGCTGTCAACCTGCTCCTAGATGTCCTGTTATGGAATAGTCTATGAATGATGATTAGCCCTCAGACAGTGGAATCTAAGGCCCTACACCCTCATGGGCCATACTGATGGCCTTCCAAAAAATCTTTTCTACTGCCCTCATAGGTCTCTGATGATCATAACTACTCTAAGTAATTTGGAAGAAACCATAAAACAATAATAAACAAAAAAACTAACCTTCACTGTTGTTTTAAAATATGCAGAGTGACCCCATTCAAATATATGTGGTTAGACTACATATGGTAACCATGGTGTAAATCTGAGTGGCCAGATATGACCCCTTAGATTAGGATGATCTAGAACTTCAAATGGATTGCTGTGGGTCCAGTAGTGGAGCAGGAGAGCAGATGTGTTGGCGTTCATTACTTCTGCAGTGGCAGTGGGCAAGCTTGGAAGTTATGAATGCACTGACCTGTAGCAAGGGCATAGATGGTGGTTCTCATAAGAACTGACCTCAAGAACAGGCACCACAGTAGCCTAGCAGTTAGTGCAATGCTACTACAGCCGGGGGCATTGGAGTTTGGAGTTCAATTTCAGTATCATCTGTAAGGAGTAGGTATGTACTCCCTGTGGAATGTGTGGGTTTTCTCTGGGTCCTGCAGTTTCCTCTCATTGTCCAAAGATGTAAGGTAATTGGTCAGTGTAAATTAACCAGTGATTAAATTGGAGTTAAATTGGGGTTGTTGGGAGTTGCTCGATGGTGCAGCTCAAAGGGCTGGAAGAGTCTATTCCATGCTGAATCTCTAAAATTAATTGTGTCTCCAACACACATAATCCTGAATTATCACAGGCAACTGCTAATATCTGACAAAAATCCATAACCATATGCTCTGATTACCATGGAATCTATGGGGCTGTAGAGCTTCTGGTCAAAGAGGATTTTATTGATATTGTTGGTAAAGGACTGAGTAATGCCACAATGAATGTTCAGGAAGTGGCTAGATGCAAAGGGCATTCATATCATCCACAAAGCAAATCCCTCCCCTGACCTCATTCAATGGTCACGGAAGAATTAAATACTTCATTGTAATAAAAAAAAATCTGTTTTTATAAACTGGTTAATTTAACCTTATCTAAAACATAAATGTGCTTGCTTTGTAAAATTCTTCCCCAGCTACTATAAATTACTGTAGGATGTAGGTGGATGGGTTATGGAAAAGGTTACTGGGAAATTATTGCGTTAGGCTTCCTGCTTTGTTGTATGGAATTATGAAAGTAATGAAATTTCTTCAGGATAGTTAATCATTGACAAGCAAGCTACTTTGTCAATTCCCTCTCAAATTGTCCCATTACCCCTGCAATCAGACACCACTTAGTTCCACTGATTTTCCAAAGTCCTTTGGGCTTTCTCCTTTCCATCAAACTTCTACCCATTTTCACCTATCATCTTCATGCCCCATTCAGTTGATCATCATCCAATCTTTCCCTGATAATCTTTACCCCATACCTTAATCTTTTTAGCTCAATTATCTCTGCAAACCAACCCTCTCTTTACTTTCCTCAGTTTCTATACTGGCTCTTCTTTTCCAAACCTCCCTGATTCTTCACCATTCTAATCTTTCTCTGTAACTACCCACCTTTTACTATGGTGAGAGATTGAAAAGGTAACACTGATCATGTGGTCTGTGTATGAACACGTATGCAATGCCCAAGATTACTAATTCTAATATGCACAATGCTTTCTGTCACATGTACTGTATATGACTAATCTGGTCCCAAGTTTGCCTTGGATCATGCTGATGGAGGACTTCAATGTGTGTTTTCGTGTTTTGAAGAACTTTTGTGTTTAAAAAGCCTTTAAAAACTCTCACTTGCCACGCATGCAGAACGGAAATGCAAAATGGAATAGAGGTGAATAAGTTACCAACTTAATATATATTTTAAAAAACTGAAGAAAACATGGAAATGGAAAATAAGTACTTGAGCATAGTGCATAACTTGTATAGGCTTGACAACCATGTAAACAAATTATGAAGAATAACTTCATAACTCAATCAGGAATTAGTGAATTATCCTCATCTGGATATTTAATTATAACCTGTTATTTCTATTCTATAACCATCTGAAGTGGAGACTTTCAAAATTGCTTCCTTGGAACATCAAAAATGAAATTTTCATATTTTCAAGTTATATTGGTTACTGCTCAATAGGAGCGGAGTTCACCTAACCATTGAAAACTAAAGCCGTTTATTCCTAACATGACAGAAATATTAGACGGCAACTGTGCAGGCGTGAATTGATTTTTTGGATTTAATGGAAGGTATGTTAATCTTTTTGTTCACAGATTCCATGTGATGAGTTTCACATACGTGTCTTGGTACCAGTGACATAGAAAGGAAAAGCAATGAGGTCCTGAAAAGAGATTTTACAGAGAAAGCTGAGCAGCAGGACCTCCCGGGAGTAATTTCTGGATGACTGTGCCACATGCCAGTAAGGGTAGAAACGGGATGATTTGGCAGATAAATGTGTGACTGAGAAGCTGGTGCAGGGGCTTCAGATTCTTGGATCATTGGGATCTCTTCTGGGGAAGGTATGACCTGTTCAAAAGTGATGTGTTGCACCTGAACCTGAGGGGGACCAGTATTCTCACAGGCATGTTTTTTAGAGCTATTGGGAATGGTTTAAATTGAATTGGCAGGGGTGTGGGAACTGGAGTGATGGGATTCAGGATAGGATGGATGGTAAAAAAGTAAAGATAGCATGCGTCAGACTGTCAGGAAGGGCTGGCAGATGATGGGACATAGTCACAGTCAACGGGGCGAATATCAGTATATTAAGGATGCAAAATCAAAAAGGGTAGCAAATACGGTACTCAAGGTGTTGTATCTCAATGCGCAGAGTATAAGAAATAAGGTGGATGATCTTGTTGCACTTTTACAGATTGTCAGGTACGATGTGGCCATCATTGAATCACAGCTGAAGGATGGTTGTAGCTGCGAGCTGAATGTCCAAGGTTGCATGTTGCATCAGAGGGATGGGAAGGTAGGCAGAGGGGATGGTGTGGCTCTACTGGTAAAGAATGGCATCAAATCAGTAGAAAGATAGCATCGGAATCAGTAGACATAGCATCGGAAGACGTTGAATCCTTGTAGGTTGAGTTAAGTAACTGCAAGGGTAAAAGGGCCCTGATGGCAGTTATATACAGGCCTCCCAACAGTGGCTGGGGGGTGGACCACAGATTACAACAGGAAATAGAAAAGGTGTGTCAAAAGGGCGATGTTAGGATAGTCATGGGAGATTTTAACATGCAGGTTGATTGGGAAAATCAGGTGGGTAATGGATCTCAAGAGAGTGAGCTTGTTGAATGCCTAAGAGATGACTTTTAGAGCAGTTTGTCATTGAGCCTACTAGGGGATCAGCTATACTGGATTGGGTGTTATGTAATGAACTGGAGGCAATTTGGGAGCTTAAGGTAAAAGAACCCTTGGGAAACAGTGATCACACTATGATTGAGTTCAACTTGAAATTTGATAGGGAGAAAGTAAAGTCTGATGTAGCAGTATTTCAGTGGAGTAAGGGAAATTACAGTGATATGATAGAGGAATTGGCCAAAGTAAATTGGAAGGAGCTGCTATCAGGGATGTCAGCAGAGCAGCAATGGCATGAGTTTCTGGGAAAAATGAGGAAGGTGCAGGACATGTGTTTTCCAAAAATGAAGAAATACTCTAACTAATATAAATAGTATAACCATGGCTGACAAGGGAAATCAAAGCTAATGTAAAAACAAGAAAAGAGGGCATACAACAAAGCAAAAAGTAATGGAAAGATAGAGGTTTGGCAAGTTTTAAAAAAACGTACAGAGAGCAACTAAAAGTATATAAAGGAAGAGAAGTGGGTGTAGTTACTACTACAAGAGGGAAGGTGCTCAAAAAGCTGAGAAACTTAAAAGTACATAAGTCACCCAGACCAGGGGAACTGCACCCTAGGGTTCTGAAAGAGATAGTGTTAGAGAGAGTGGCGGCACTAGAAATGATCTTTCAAAAATCACTGGATTCTTGGCATGGTGCCAGAGGACCGGAAAATTGCAAATGTCACTCCATTCTTTAAGAAAGGAGGAAGGTAGCAGAAAGGAAATTATAGACCAGTTAGCTTGACCTTATCTCAGGAAGATGTTACCTAAGTCAATTGTTAAGGACGAGGTGATGGAGTACTTGGTGACACAGGACAAGATAGGACAAAGTCAGCATGGTTTCTTTCAGGGAAAATCCTGCCTGACGAACCTGTTGGAATTCTTTGAGGAGATTACAAAATAGGATAGATAAAGGGGATGCAGTGGATATTATATATTTGGATATTCACCTTTGACAAGGTGCCACATTTGAGGCTAGTTACCAAGTTAAGAGCCCGTGGTATTGTCGGAAAGTTCCTAACATAGTTAGATCATTGGCTGATTGGATAAAAGCAGTGAATAGGAATAAAAGGCTTCTTGTCTACTTGGCTGCCAGTGACTAGTGATGTTCTGCAGGGGTCAGTGTTGGGACCACTTATTTTTATGTTGCAGATAAATGATTTAGATGATGAAATAGATGGCTTTGTTGCCAATTTTGCAGATGATACTATGACTGGTATAGGGGCAGGTAGTGTTGAAGGAACAGGTAGGATGCATGACTTAGATTAGGAGAATAGGCAAGAAAGTGGCAAATGAAATATGATGCAGGAAAATGCACTTTGGTAGTAGAAATAAATGTGCAGACTATTTTCTAAAAGAGGAGAAAATCTAAAAATCTGAGACGCAAAGGGACTTGGGAGTCCTTGTGCAGAACACCCTAAAGGTTAACCTGCAGGTTGAGTCAGTGGTGAGGAAGGCAAATGCCATGTTAGCATTCATTTCAAGAGGTCTGAAATACAAGAGCAAGGATGTGATGCTGAGGTGTTAAAAGGCTCTGGTGAGGCCTCACCTTGAATATTAGAAGAGATGTGCTGGTATTGGAGAGGGTCCAGAAGAGATTCACAAAGATGATTCCAGGGATGAAAGGGTTATCATACGAGGAATGTTTGATGGCTCTGGGTCTGTACTTGCTGGAATTCAGAAGGATGGGGGGGGGGGGCGGATCTCATTGAATCCTGTTGAATGTTGAAAGGACTAGACATAGTAGATGTGGGAAGGACGTTTCCCATGATGGGAGGGTCTAGGACAAGAGGACACAGTCTCAGCATAAAGATGCATCCATCCAAAACAGAGATGCAGAGAAATTTCTTTAGGTGGTGAACTTGTGGAATTTGATGCTACATGCAGCTGTGGAGGCCAGGTTGTTGGGTGCATTTAAGGCAGAGATTGATAGGTTCTTGATTGGACATGTCATGAAAGGTTACAGGGAGAAGGTCAGGAAATGGGGTTGAGGAGCAGGAAAAAAAGGATCAACCATGATTGAATGGTGGAGCAGACTTGATGGGCCAAATGGTCTAATTCTGCTCCTCTATCTTATGGTCTTATAATTTATTTTTACAAAATCAACCTACGGAAGTGCATGCTTGATTACTGTATCAAAATCTATAGAATTCCTCAGCCTTTATTAACTCTCTAGTATCACCATGTATCATGGTCTGTCCCAAAATATATTCTTGTGTGTAAATATATAATGCAATAGTCAGGAGGGAGCATTGTCTTAAGATACATAATGATTAGCAAACAATACTTACGTTTGTATTCAACCTTGATGTACAGAACACAGATTGCATTAATTAATTAAATTTGAACATTTACTTTGTACAAAATATTGCAGGAAAAGCAACCCATTTATCTTTCTGTCAATTGTAGACAACAAACTTTTTTAGAAATTAAAATGAAGAATTAAACTTACCTTTCTCATCATCATAGGAGCCACCAGAGCTATTGCTGTACCTTGACTCAAGACGAGAATGTGCTCTTATTACAACATTGCTGAACCTTCAGAAAATGTCAAAATGTTATTAGAAGCACTCTCAGAAGGAAAAGTTATGTTTTATTATATAATAAGAAAATTCCAGTTTTCATTGAATTAAATGAGATGGCATGGTTGCATAGTGGTTAGTATAACACTATTACAGTGACAGTGACTCAATCCAATTCTGCAGCTGTCTATAAGGTATTAGAACATTCTCCCTGTGACTGCGTGGGTTTCCTTGGGGTGCTTTTGTTTACTCCCACATACCAAAAACATATGGGTTAGTAGGTTAATTGGTTACATGAGTGTGATTGGGTGACATGTGCTTTTTGGGCTGCAAGGACCGATTAATGTGCAGTATCTCTAAATAAAGACTGCTTATGATCTTAGTTTGGGAATCTCTGTTTTTTTTTCTGATTCTTCACTCAATCCTGGAACATCTGGACAGCAAAGGTGCAAACATCAGGATGTTCTTTATCAACTACTACTCAGCATTCAATACTATCATACCCTCAGAACTAATCAGTAAGCTTTAGGCCTCAATACCTCCTTGTGCAATTGGATCCTCAATTTCCTCACCTGCAGACTACAGTCAATTTAGGCTGGCAATAACATCTCTTCCACAATCTCCATCAGCACAGGTACACCAGAAGGCTGTGTGCTTAACCCCCTACCCTACTTGCATTAGACCTATGACTATGAGGCCAAGCTGACAACACTACTGTCATTGGATGAATCAAAAGTGGCGATGAATTAGCATATAGGAAGGAAGCTGAAAATCTGGCTGTGTGGTGCTACGACAACAATCTCTCACTCAATGTCAGCAAGATCAAGGAGTTGATTATTGACCTCAGGAGGAGGAAACTGAGGTCCATGAGCCATTTCTCATTGGAGAATCAGAGATGGAGAGAGTCAGCAACTTTAAATTCCTCAGTGTTATCATTTCAGAGGATTTGTCCTGGGCCCAACATATAAATGTAATTACAAAGAAAGCATGTCAGCATCTCTACTTCCTTAGAAGTTTGCAAAGATTTCGTATGACATCTAAATGGCATCTAGATGTGCAGTATCTCTAAATAAATAAGTGGTGGAGAATATATTGACTTGTTGCATCGCAACCTGTTATTGAAACCCCAATGCCTTTGAATGGAAAATCCTACAAAAAGTAGGGGATACAACACAGTCTATCATGGATAAATCCCTCCCCCCTATTGAGCACATCTACACAGAGCAATGGTGCAGGAAAACAGCATCCATCATCAAACCAGGCCATGCTCTCTTCTTGCTGCTGCCATCAGGACCCACACCAGCAGGTTCAGGAACAGTTATTACCCCTCAACCATTAAGCTCTTGAACCTGTGGGGATAACTTCACTCAATCTCACTTGTCCCATTATCAAAATGTTCCCACAACCTATGGACTCACTTTCAAGAACTCTTTATCTCATGTTCTCAATATTTATTGCTTACTTTATTATTATCTCTTTTTTTTCCTTTTGTATTTTCAGTTTGTTGTCTTTTGCACATTGGTTGTTTGTCTATCCTATTGGGTGCGATTTATCATTAATTTTATTATCTTTCTTGGACTTACTAAGTATGCCGACAAGAAATCGAATCTCAGGGTTGTATATAGTGACATATATGTACTGCATTTGATACTATATTTACTTTTAACTTTTTCTTCTTCCGGGGCGGCAACTGATGGTATGATATAGCTAATGTGAAGTTGCCTATTCAGTACAATATATAACATTAGGAACTGAAACTATATTTTATAGAAGTTAACACCAAGAATTCTTTACATCCATGTCACACACCCTTTCCAATTAACACACTGAACAAGCTTCAGCTAGAACCTTAACTCTGGGCATAACATTTAGTTTGTCTATTATATATATTGCAGAGCACATTTCCTGAACATAAAGCTATTCTGGTATATATTCATTAGTTAGATGAATCTTAACAAAGAAACTCTATACTCCAACAATTAGCATTGAGTAAGATATCTTACAAACCTCTCATCGGTTTCTTTCATCACCCGTCCCTCATCTATTTCTGGGAAGCTTTCTTGTCCAGCAACAAGTGTGTTGGTGCTAGATGTGGTTCCTGCAACAAAAAAAAAATCACAACAATAACATACATGTTTAAGAATCTAGCAAGATTACACTGATTCATATTAGATTTGCTGATGGATTTGGTAAAATTTCAGTATTTAAAATAGCACATCTTAAGCAAATATTCAAGACAACATTTCCAAAAATAATGTTGAATTCTAAACATAAATCAGCAACCAAAATGTTTAACTCTTCAGAAGTGGTGAGATGAGAGCAACAGCCACATGGAGCAAATGACAGATTAGGCTTTAAAGTCTCTGGAGTAATGCTTGAACACAAAACCTTCCCATCTGAAGGTCGAAACATTATCTATGAGCAATGTTTGATGTATGACTTCAAATACAGTCAGCCTCTTTCCAAGACATTGAAGTACACAAAAATCTATTTTAAAAAACTCACCTGATGCAGCCGTGGAAGCCTTGTTACTAGCAGCAAAGCGATAGAAGGGTGGATTATCACAGTGCAAGACAACAGGATTCACAGGATCTGTCTGTTGCATCTCAAACAACAATTCATCCATTGTCTGAATAGTGTTGTTACGACACAGGAAGATTACTACTTTCTTTATCTGAAATATAATGGATTCATATTCATTAAAGAAACAATAACTTTTAAGCCTCGTATTACATAGTAAAGTTCTGATTACATTTTTATTGATCTGTAAGGACAGCATGGACACCAACTCAAGGCAGACTTGATGATCAAATCTGAAATGGAGTCACAATTGCCAATGAAAGAGGAAGTATACATTTATGGATGGATGGGTAGGGGTTGGATTGTTGGGGGGGGTGGGAGGATACGTAAGAGGACTGAGTAAGTGGAAAGTATTCAGCAACACACACAAAATGCTGGAGGAACTCAGTAAGTCAAGCAGCATTTGTGGAGGGGAATAAACAGTCGAAGTTTCAGACCATGGCCCTTCATCAGGATTGGAAAGGGAAAGGGGTAAGTCAGAATAAGATAGCGAAAAGGGAAAAATTGCAAGCTGACAGCCGATGGGTGACAGCAGATGAGAGGTAGATTGGAAGGATGAAGTAAAAGGCTGGTAGGGGATGGGTGGAAGAGATAAATGGCAGAAGAAGAAGAAATCACAAACAAGAGAAAATCTGCAGAGCAACACATACAAAATGCTGGGGAACTCAACAGGCCAGGCAGCATCTACGGAAAGGAGTACAGTTGATGTTTTGGGCCAAAACCCTTCAGCAGGAGTGGAGAAAAAAAAGATGAGGAGTTAGAGTAAGAAGGTGAGGGGAGGGGAGGAAGAAACACAAGGTGATAGGTGAAATCAGTGGGGGGCGGGGAAGGATGAAGTAAAGAGCTAGGAAGTGGATTGGTGAAAGAGATACAGGGCTGTAGAAGGGGGAATCTTCTAGGAGAGGACCAAAGGCCATGGAGGAAAGGAGGAGGAGCACCAGAGGGAGGTGGTGAGCAGGTAAGGAGATAGGGTAAGAGAGGAAAAATGGGAATGGGGAATGGTGAAGGAGGGTGTGTGGGCATTACTGCAAGTTCAAGAAATTGATGCTCATGCCATCAGGTTGGAGGCTATCCAGTTGGAATATAAGATGTTATAAGATGTTCCTCTAATCTGAGTGTGACCTCACCACAACAGTAAAAGAGGCCATGGACTGACATGTCTGACTGGGAATGGGAAGTGGAATTAAAATGGGTGGCCACTGGGAGATCCCACTTCTCCCAGTCCTTGTCAGGTCTCACTGATATACAAGAGGCCACACTGGGAACATTGGATACAGTACATTGGATACCATTGGATACAGACTCACAGGTGAAGTGTCACCTCACCTGGAAGGACTGTTAGGAGCCCTGAATACACATGACTGAGGAGGTGAAGGGCAGGTCAAGATTCCACAGCTGAGTGGGGTAGGACGAGTGGACGAAGAAGTCTTTGGAGATGGCAGAAGTAGCGAGAAATGATGTGCTGAATATGGCGGCTCATGGACTGGTAGGTAAGGACAAGGGGAACTACCTCCCTGTTGTGATGGGACAAATGCAGGAAATGGAGGAGATGGGGTGGGGTAAGAGCAGAATCAATGGTGGTGGAAAGGAATCCCCAATTCTTTGAAAACAAGAGGATACTTAGATGTTCTAGAATGTAAAGCCTCAACTGAGAACAGATGTGGTGGAGACAGATGAAATGAAAGAGGCAAAAGCATTTTATTCCCATCCCATCTCACCACCCGTCATATAAAACAGTGATAAAAAAAACTGGATTCTGATTCAGAAATGAAGTACAAGAGACTACAGAACCAGTCTTCAGAAAATAAAACCTGTTCATAATTTAACTTCAACTGATACTAAGACTGTGGAAAACAGCCATTGGGTGTAGGACATTCTGATTCTGTACCCCGAATCTATGCAGAAGACAATGATGAATGTTTATGTTAATTGGTGGTAATTGGAAACTTCAGGAGGAAAAACCTTCAGGAAAGGCATCTTCTGCATTAGCACATTGTTAAAGGTGAATGCCTATCACTTAATGCACAGTTTAGGACATTACTGCTTTTTCACTTAATATTCTCCCTAGCTGTATATGCAAGGAGCCATTCATCAACACTATAACAAAAGAGGTATATTTAGGTGTCTTGATTTTGTGCTTAAAAGTTCTTGAACTGGCTATTAGTAATTGAATATTTAAGCTGGTTTGGCTAGTTGGATGTGCTACTATCGAAAATGTGCAAATCTGCAAAGCTATCTATTTGTCTTTAAAATGTTAAAGTTAACTTGTTGTTTATAACCACTGAAACTGTAGTTAATTGTTTCCCATTATCTTTGTGTTTTTAAAAGTATATAACATTGTGTCAGGAGATTCTTGGAAAGATCCGTTCTGTTCAATAAAGAGTTTTATATTTCCCAGTTACTACACTTTTGTGTGGCGTAGTTTACTCTGTCACAACAGGAGGTACCTAGTTGCCACTTGTAGAGACACCAGCTAAAAATCCAAACCCAAGGCTTAGCTCACTCTCAGTAGCATCACGAATCAACATTTATACATATGTCAGCCTTAGGAAACAATCTAAGCGAATAGTTCTATGGACTGTGGACCAGGAGATCTTAATATGTCCTCAGAAGGATACTCTGACATAAACACTGAGGATCACATTTGGCCAAGAAATTCAGTAGACGCCAAGTCTCCATTTCTGACACTTGATATGTCTGGCAAACCTGACATAATAGTTCAAGCTTATTGAAAGTCTGTGTTGGGTTTCACCAATGTACTACTTCAATGGTGATTGAAAGAAAACCCCGTTCTTTGAAAAAAAGAATATATCTCAGATGTTCTAGAATGGAAAATCTTATTGTGAGAACAGATGTGGCAAGGGTAGAAGAACTAAGAAAAGGTAATATGCTATTTTTTCAAGTGACAGGGTGGAAGAGGTATAGTCAAGATAACTGTGAGAGTCAGTAGGTTTGTAAAACATGATAGCCTGTTTCCAGAGATGGAGAGAGAGGGGTGTCGGAGATGGACCTAGTAAATTCAATAGCAGGGTGTAAACTGGAGGCAAAGTTGATGGAATTGAGAAGCTCAGAAGGTGTGCAGGAAGCAGCACAAATGTAGCTGTCAATGAAGCACAGAAAGAGCCGATGAAAAGGTCTGGGAAGTGTAGAGGGTGGAGGGGTCAGAGGAAAGAGGAGGGCTGGGGTATTCAGTGGAAATTAGGTGAAAGGGTAGGCTCAGAGAATGTCCAAAATCCAAAATTAATGTATTATTGTTGATAAAGATATTATTTGCTATTCAGCAATTAAATAGAATGCCTAATTGTTTAGGTAGATATATCTTGCTGGTTATAGCTACTCACATACAGGAGAAGAGGTGTGTCACTGCTAACTCCACAAAGACTGATCAAAAATTGCAGGGCAATCCTGAGATTATTGCTCCATTTTTCGTTGTCTACTAGTGCATTCCAGGCATTTTCCATCTCCGATCCAGGAACCTCATCTCCATACTTAAAAATGAAACAAATAAAAAGATAAGTTTGTTTTAAGTCTCAGAAGCTATTTGTGAGGAAACTGCTGAAGGTCATCAAATGACATTTAATTTTTTTTCCTCCCAATTTGATTACCATAACTGTTCATAACGATGTAACACCTTGCAAAATTAACTTTTCCGTTCTGAAAGAGATGAAAGAGACTTAAGAAACGTAGACAGATAAAACACAATTTCTGATGCATATGTACCAAAGTTACAGTAGTAGAGTAGAGGTGTTGCAAAAGTTCTCATAAAAAAACTCAATGAGAGGAAATGATTATAGAGATTTTGAATATTCTTATTTAATTTAAAGCAATAACAGAAAACTGTGGAAATACTTAGCATCTTAAGTTTTTTTGATTCAATCTTCATCTTTTGTAAAGTAAAACTGAACAATGTGTAAAATGGACAACTTACAAAAACCTGCCAGTTTTCTATCAGATAAGTTAGATCATAATGTCCCGAGGCACCTGGTAGAAGTTTTCAAAATCATGAATGGTTTTAAAGAAAGAAATAACAACAAAATTGATGCACCATCAATAACTCTCAGAGATGTGAGGTGAGAGATAGGCTTTTATTAGCTGGAAGAAAGCACTGTCAGCAGCAAGAGACCATCACACAACATCCTGGAGACTGAGGGAGGAGCAGTGCCTCCAATCACCTTTATACAGGGGTCTGTGGGAGGAGCCACAGCAGCAGTCAGCAGGGGGGCATGTTCAGACAGGTATATGTAGTTCACCACAAAAATGCAGGATTACTACTAAAAATCATAAAAAATTTCAAAGTTAGGATCCTACATGGGACAACACCAATAACAACCAATACAATAGCAACCAACAAGTTGCAAGATAATAATGCAAACAGCCATGAGCAATCAACGAATAACAGAACAGTCACTTGCAGAACTGTCAATTTATGAACAGATTCAATAATTATCAACAGAAGAAGGATAGCAGGAAAGGCCAATTAATGGATATTGTACAGAGACAGTTAGGGCAAAATTTTGTTGAGAAACTGGATAGTTACAGGAAAGAAGCTTCAGAACAGACATGTCGTCCTGGTGAGGTGATGGACTTGTATCATCTCCCTGATGGCAATTTGATGAACAGGTGACTGTTAGGGTGGGTGGAGTCAGTAGTAATTTTTTTCAGCTCTTTTCTTCACTTTGGTGATGAACAGGTCCTTCAATGTCAGTAGCTGACCGCCAATGATCTTTTCCACTGCATTAACCACTTACTGCAAACCGGACTTGGAGAAGGTGGTGATGGGAAAATCGAGCAGTGATAGAGGTGGTCATTGGCAAAGTCAGCATACATTGCCCATTCTAGGGAAGGTGGGGGTGGATAGACAGTTTTAGAATTGAGACAAAGAGATGATGACGGAATGCAAAGTTAGAACAGCATATACGTTAGAGAAAATCCTTTAGATGGTGATGTTCCCATGTTGCTCTTGTCCATTCTGGTGATGAAGATGACAGGTTTGAAATGTGCTACCAGAGTGGCCTGTGTAAGTATGGGCTGTAGATGATATACATGGAATCTTAAATGTAACAAACTGCTTTTTCCTGGATAGTGTTGACCTTATTGAGATTACTGGATCATATACACACGTAGAGAACATTCCATCTTGCTGTTGACGTTACTTATTAATAGTGGAAAAGATATGGGTTGTCAAGAGGTTTCCCTGTAGATATCCAGTCTCTGAGATCCTCATGCATTCATAGGACTTATGTTGCAATTCCAGTTGAATTTCTGGTGTATTGTGACTCATAGCACATTAGTAATAATTCCACTGCATATGAATTAATGAAAAATGAATGAAATATGTACATATGAATGCCAAGGGTAGGTACCTTGATTCTACTTTTTTTCATGGTCTGAATGTCATTAACCACGTCAGACTGTGCCTGAATATTATTCAAATGTTTCTGCATTTAGGGATAGACTACCTCACTTTGTGAAGAGTTGCAAATAGAATTGAAAGTGTGGAAACATTAGCAGCCATTTCTATTTCAAACTTTATGGTGAAATCCTGGGATTGGAAATTGACTCCTAGAAACCACATCTTCTGTTATACAAAATATGCCTCCCAGCTATTGAGAGTATTCCTCTTGATGTTCATTGACTTCATGGCTCCTTGAAATCATGCTCAATTGAATGACAAGGCCAGCCACTTCACTGTAACTTCACATCTCATTTTCTGGATCAAGACTTTAGTGAGGCCTGGAACTGAGCAATCCCATCAATACCTGCTGTTAATGTCAGTGTATATCAAACACATATAGAACACACAATTGCAGTCTCAGCAACATCTGCCATCACTTTGGTGATGACCAGCTATAAACTAATTGGATAGTAATTAGCCAGAATGAATTAATTCTGCTTTTTGTGGACAGAATAGATTCAAGTTTGTTCATTGTCATATACACAGAGTGCAATGAAACTTCTTGCTCATGCAAAGTAAACAGTATATACAATAGTAACAATTATAACAATAAATACAGCAACAGAAATAAAACAACTGACTGGTGCAAAGTATGGCTTTGTAAATGTTTAAGAACACTGCAGCATCACTGGAAGGGAATGTAAACGAGGTGTCTGGGGCATTTGGTGGGTTAGTGGCAGAGAAAACAGAGGAGTAGGTGTTGTATTTTTGATAAACAGGTATGTCACAGCAGTAGAGATGAAATTACCGAAGGACCAACAAGTAAGATTTTACAGATATAATTGTGAAATAAGAACAGGATGATCACATTGTTAGGATTGCACTGTTGGCCCCCCAAATAATCAATGTGAATTACAAGAACAAATATGCAAGGAGATTATGCATAATTAGAATAAGAGGGTTGTCATAGTAGACTATTTTAACTTTACTAGTATGGACTGGAATTGCCATACTATGAAGTATTTAGATGGAGTGGAATTTGTTATATGCATTTCAGACAGTTTCTTTGGGCAATATACAGTGGGCCCTACCAGAGAGAGGACAAAGCTCAACCCACTCTTAAGAAGAAGGCAGGGCAAGTTGACAGTGTGGGAGCACTTTGGGACCAGTTCTATTAGTTTTCAAATATTTATGGAAAGGGACAGAACTGATCCACAGGTTCATATTGCAAATTGGAGCAAACAAACTTGTAAATTAGTTTATTATTGTCAACTTTTGCACAGATATTCCTGTACCTAGCATCACTTTATAGATAAAAATAATCAATGTATATATGATATCCTTTGTATTTATATTTACTGTGTTTTTCAACCATTGTGTTCTTTACTTTATTGTGTTCATTTGTGCGTTGCATCTGATCTGAAGTAACAATTATTTTGTTCTCCTTTACACTGTGTACTGGAAATGACATTAAACAATCTTTTAATCAGCCTTAACCGACAGTCAGAAATGGAGACATACATGGCTGGTTAATGATATACTGTATTATAGGCTCATAACAACATCAGACAAAAGGAGTAAGTTGTCCAGGAGTGATGCATCATGAATTATGAATTGATTTGAAGAACAGTGGCAATTAAAAGTTAATTATCTGTGAGGTCATCAGAGAGATATCCAAATCATGGACAACTGCATTGGTAAAGGTGTTATTGAAATATCCTAATTATCTATTATCAAAATCTGAGTAAGTCATATACACTGGGTGTGTTATCAAGCAAAGTTTAAATTGGGACAATACAGCAGCCTTATTGTGCTTGCTGCAGTAGGAATGCTAAATAGCTTAATTAATGAATACAGAATTAACAAACTTATTCTCACAGCAAATTGAACACTTGACAATGGCTTGCCTCATAAGTATAAGTCTATTACACTATTGAAGGAATTGTAATAGTATTGGAAACTGCTTAGGTTAAACAATACTTACTTTTCTTAAAAAAGATTAACGGGGATTCAGCAATCTGCTTTTTAACAAACATCTGTCTGAGTATAGGGTGTGCTTTAAGTTTTGTGAAAAAAAATCAATTTATTACAACATCTGCACCATGAATAGACTTGATGCTAATCTCAATCAAAGTATATCAATATAATATTTCAGATTATATAGGCCAGAATATACAACAGAAGTTCAAGCTGCATTATAAATACTCTAATATTTTAAACTTGCAGAGGACTTTCAATTGTCTCAGGGTAAATTGACACTGATCAACTAAAAAATGGTCAACTAATGGAACCTATTTGTTATTATTTATTTTTGTAAGCTTGAGTAATAATATCTAGAATGCAACATTTTTATATCATCATAATATATTGAAAATTTACTCCTCACCCTGCTTTATTTAAGGAAAAAGAAAACATGCCAAATTTTACTGGTAATTATCATCATAATGAAAATCGCTGCAAAAGTACACAGGAAATGAGATTAAATTCATGACATTTGTAGGAGGGAATATTAAAAATTACCTTGGCAGTCATATACATGAGATTATTTAAAACCAGAGAAGTGGCTTGTGGTGAACCCCAGCCATTTCCTTTCAGTCCATACTCTTCAATCATTTGCTCCTCCTTACAGTTGGCTTCTTCGTCAGGAGTTTGTGGGTTTGATGTTATAGGAAGAAGTCCACCATCCACAAGCTCAATATTGCGAAGCCACGGCAAAAGATATGTAAGCATTATTTGGCGTCCATTTGGATGGGTAGTTGGAAATCTTTGGCTAATCTCTGCCCAAAGAGATGTAAACAAACATTGTGATTCCTCGGTATTTGTAAAAAAGTATACCAATAGTACCAAAATTCCCATCAGTGTAAAATGGCTTGAAAATGGGTAATATAAATTCATATTGGCATAAATGGCAAATTCATGGCAGATGCAATTTAATGTGGATAAATATGAGGTTATCCACTTTGGTTGCAAGAACAAGAAAACAGATTATTATCTGAATGGTGGCTGATTAGGAAAAGGAGAGGTGCAATGAGACCTGGGTGTCATTGTACACCAGTCATTGAAGGTGGGCATGCAGGTACAGCAGGTGGTGAAAAAGGCAAATGGTATGTTGGCATTCATAGCAAAAGGATTTGAGTACAGGAGCAGGGAGGTTCTACTGCAGTTGTAGAAGGCCTTGGTGAGACTGCACCTAGAGTATTGTGTGCAGTTTTGGTCCCCTAATCTGAGGAAAGACATTCTTGCCAAAGAGGGTGTACAAAGAAGGTTCACCAGATTGATTCCTGGGATGGCAGGACTTTCATATGAAGAAAGACTGGATTGACTAGGCTTATACTCACTGGAATTTAGAAGATTGAGGGAGGATCTCATTGAAATGTATAAAATTCTAAAGGGATTGGACAGGCTAGATGCAGGAAGATTGTTTCCAATGTTGGGGAAGTCCACAACAAGGGGTCACAGTTTAAGGATAAAGGGGAAGCCTTTTAGGACCGAGATGAGGAAAAATTTCTTCACAGAGAGTGGTGAATCTGTGGAATTCTCTGCCACAGGAAACAGTTGAGGCCAGTTCATTGGTTATATTTAAGAGGAAGTTAGATATGGCCTTTGTGGCTAAAGGGATCGGGGGTATAGAGAAAAAGCAGGTACAGGGTTCTGAGTTGGATGATCAGCCATGATCACACTGAATGGCGGTGCAGGCTCAAAGGGCTGAGTGGCTTACTCCTGCACCTATTTTCTATGTTTCTATGTTTCTATAAACACACAAATTCCTAATAATTTAAAAAAAAATTACATCACAATTTTTTTTACAATAAACCTCAGGTACTTTCAGGTTAATGTCTGTAAGAAAGTCCAAATATATTAACAAGAAATATTAAATGTAATTAACGTGTACTCAAGTTGTTGAAAGAGAACAATTTTTAAATAATGATAGTGTTTTGCTGGCATCTAGATTAGAGTAGTAAAGCTTAAAAATAGGAAACCATATTTGTAAGAACTACTGTGATGAGTATTTTCTGGTGCTATAATTTTTTTTAGAAATTACTTAAATGCTTGGCTTTAGATAGTTTTGAAAGACCTTCCAATTGTGGAATTGGCTGCTAACAGAAGCTATTGGAGATCTTGTCATTTATGGAAATGTATACTGAACCCTACTTATCTTTATAACCCTATTTCCCTTTATATTTGTGAACCTCTTGTGTTTCTGTAGCCATCATTTTCTCATTCTTAACAGGAAGTTAATGTGGAATGGTATTAAAATGTGACACCAAATATCAATCAGACATGCATGGATCAGAAGATTACACAATATGTGAAGAGGCTGAAAGCAAAACACTCAAATGCTTTAAATTTGGAAAAATAAAAATGATAGAATTACATAGCAGGCCATGCAGTGTCCATGGAGAAGGAAATGGAGCCAACATTCCAGGATGAAAACCCCTCAACAAAAAAGTTCATTAATTTGAAACACCAACCTTGTCCTCACTCCCAAAGATGCTGGCTGAGCTTCTAAATGCCCCTAGCATTCTTTGTTTTTACACAAGAACTGGCCAGTTCAGGTACCAAATGATTTTTATACATCTACAGAGTTTTGTACTTCAAGTAACAAGCTATTCTTTTTCCTGTGCGCTCATTCTAAAATAAAATTTAAAAAAACAATCCCTGCTAAGAGAATAAATGTCTGCTAAGAGAATTACTATAATCACATATTTAATATGTAAGAAAATACCTGAAAACATAGGAAGAGTGAGCTCGGGATACATTCTTGCCAATTCATTTGACAGCTGGGACAATGACACAGAATAAAGATGAGGTAATGGTCCATGTGTTCCAAACAGAATACTATCAGGTTTCTGCTCAGCTACTTTTTTAGAGTACAGGAATAGTTTTGCTTCCAGAATCTGAAAACAATAGATTGAAAAGTCAAACATTACTATAAAATTTAACTGAATGTCAAAGAACAATAAACACAGTATTTGTTAGAATCCAAATTTCATGTTAGAATACATATTGCTTTTATTAATCATGGACCAAAACAGGTTGATCTGCAACATTACGATCAGACTCGACATCTTACATGATAGCACTTAAGCCAATGAAGAATGAAAGTGAGCATGAACAAAAGTGCAACGCTTAAACAGAAACTGGCCTGGCCCATTAAATTGAGTTACTGTTGTGGCAGGGAATCATATACACCAAACCAATGCAAATTTAAAGCCAAAATTTGTAGGGAATGCAACAAATAGGACAATACAAAGAGCATGTCAGGCAGACAAAAATAAATGGACAGCACAGTTAAGAGATAAAGATGAAAAGTTAAGTTACAGTTCCAAATAGCGCACTAATCTGTCTGCTGCTGATGAAAATTCTGGTCATGATCATGAGTGTTGCAGGAAGGGGAAGCCTTGAGGTTTACAATGTGAAAACTAACATGAGACAAGCATTATGACTTACACTAGAAGTGAATGGCAAATTAATTAAAATGAATTGGACACTGGCTCAGCTGTTTCAGTCATTCCACAAACTTTAAAAAGCATGTAACAAAACTAAAGTTTGTGATATAGTCACATGACAAATACTGCAGTCTAAAAATAGAATCAAGGAAACAGCAAGGTAAGTTAACCTGAAGTAAGAAAAACTTCCAAGCAATGTAAAAATCTAAACGATCATTATAAATAAATTAGGAAATGATCAATTGACCAATTGTGTACAAAAGGACCATGGTGAACTCCTTAACAGATAATGAATAACTTGGTTCAATAAAAATATTCAAATCTCTGCTACAGTTCAAACTTTCATACCTGTAGGAGCTGCATTGAGATTTCATAAATATCCCTGTCCGTATCAGAAGCTTTAAAAAGCACCAGATTGAGCAGTGTTACTATATCACATGGGTAGTTCCTGTGAAGGGAAATTAAAATACTTCACAACTTATTCTATGGACGTGAGCTTACAGTTAGACAGAGCCTCAATCACACCAACTTAATAAATAAAACTATCATTTTCTTTTCGTACTGAACAACTCTGATAATTGTCAATTGTAACTGAGCTGCATCTCAGCCTTTTGAACCACTATCATCAGGCAGAAGGTACCGTAGCATTAGGACAAGGACTGTTAAGATGGAAAGGTTTCTTTCCCCAGGCTTTGAGACAACTGAACTCCCTGCCGCCACCTAGGTCTCATCACATACGAAGCACCAGTTGCATCATACTGTTTACTTTTTAAAAACTTGTGTTGTAAATACACCTTATGCTAAATGTCAATCTTCTGAAATATATTTTATTATTTGTTAATTTATTTGTGGTAATACTACTTAATGTGTTGTGTATGAGTTATATGTACTGTGTTCTGCACCTTGTTCTGGAGGAATATTGTATCATTTGGAAGTATACATGTAAACAGTTGAACCACAATAAACTTGAACTTGATTGGGCAATATTAATTGCATGAACTTAAGACTAAAATCCTTTTTCCCACCTCTAAAATATATTCTTAATGTCACCATACATAATTATTACATCAATTAATTATTAAAAATGAAGGCAGACTGGGAATAGTTTTGACAGACTACTATATTGGCTCAGACACCAGTTAAACCTTAGTTTCACTTATACTAAACTTACAGCTCGGGCTCCCTCACCTCAGACTTAAAGAAAGAGCATTATTATTGCATAGACAGGTTAGAGTATAGACAGAGTAAAAGGCAAGATTAATAAGGAAAGAAAATTAAAAATATGAGCTAAAGCTAACTAGAAATGTGAGAGTTGATTGTAAACGTTTCCAAGTATTCAAGAAAGAGAACCATTAACAAAGTGAGTTTTGGTCTTATAGAAAATGATTCTGGCATGTTAGTAATGGAAAATAAGCTGATAGCAGCTGACTTAAACAAATATCTGCATTATAGAGGACACAAAGCAGAAAGTTAAATAGATAAGCATAGATAGACGTGGTCCTAATATGGGCAAATGCGATTAGTGGAGATTAACAAAAAATCAGATTAAATTGGAAGAGCATGTTTCTGTGCTGCAGAACTTTACAGCTCAAAGAAACATCCCTGAATTAACTCAAAATGAGGAATTTTAAGGGAGGAGGATACTTGGGAAAATTACCAGGCAAGTAGTATTGATCAGTTAATTGGAACTGCAACTTGACTAAACTGATTCTAAGGTCAAAAGAAATGTCCAGTGAGACAGTAATTCCCTAGATTTGGTGAAAATTCAATATTAGATTAGCAAATGTTGAAATAAACTATTTAAAATAGAAAGGAAATAGAAAGCAGGAAACTACAAGACTTTACATATATAATAGGTTAAATGTCAGAAGCTATTATTAAATATGTAAAAGAGTGTTTAGAAAAATTTTAATGTCACCAGGCAAAGTCAGTGGGCTAGGCAACATCTATGGAGGAAAGTAGCCAGTCGATATTTTGAGTCGAGATCCATCATTTGGTCCAAATGACAGATCTTCGCCCAAAACAATGATCATCGAGTTTCCTCCATTGATGCTGCCTGGTCCACTTAATTCTTCCAGAAATATTGTCTGTTGTTTCAGGTTCCAACCTCTACAATCTTTGTTGTCTCCAAAGTCAGCGTGATTTTGTGAGAGGAAAAATATACTTGACCAATTTATTAAAATACTTTGAAGAATGAGATGTGCTGTATATACCGGGACTGCTAGTGAATGCACTATGAGTTCCAAAAACCATTCATTAACGTTCTGTATTAAACATTTTTGCTGAAAAGAAAAGCTTTTGATGTAGCAAATAACATGCTAGTATGGAAAGAGTCACACAAATAGGAACTCAATGGATCAGGCAGCGGCTATGGGGTGGGGAAGGACAGTCGATATTTTAGGCTGACCCATATGCCTGACCTGCTGTGTTCCTCCACCATACTGTGTGTTGCTCTAGGTTCTTGCATCTGCAATCACTTGAATCACTAGTATGGCTGAAGATTAGCTGATGATCAGGAAACAGAGAGCAAGCATTAATGTGTCTTCTTCCAGTTGGCAAAATGTAACAAACGTTGTGTTACTGTTGGTAATGAACACTCAATAAAGGGACTAAAGGTGTGTCTATAAAATCTGCTGACAGCTGAAAGTTAGGTAGAAACTACAAGACTAAAAGGTGGCATGTTAGTGTACCAGTTAGCATCAGTGATCACCATTTGGAGTTCAATTCGCACTGCAGCCTGTAAGGAGTTTTTAGTTCCTCCCACATTCCAAAAATGTACAGTTAGGATTAGTGAATTGTGGGCATACCATATTGGCGTCGGAAGTCCAGCACAATCCTCGCTGTTCTGATTTGATGCAAATGATGCAGTTATGTTTGAACATGTGACAAGTAAAGTTATGACACTCATCTTTAAAAAGACATTTGGAGACAACAAAGGGATAGTGTGTAAATGAGTTGGCAAGGACCTGGCAAATGGACTATGATGTGTGAGGAGGAGATTTCAAAGAAAACATTCGTGATTCCACAGATATTGGAACCAAGAGCAACATATAAAATGCTACAGGAACTCATCAGATCAAGCAGCATCTATGGAGGGGAATAAACAATCGCCGTTTCAGGCTGAGACCCTTTATCTCGCAATGCAGGTAGGTGTCAGGTGATGCATTTTACAGAGTCACACCAGTGTAAGACATACTTTATGCTGTAAATGTTAAGGCACTAGAGAATGTAATAAAACAGAGGGATCACGAAGGACAAGTGAATAGTTCATTGAAAGTGGCATCACACATTGACGAGGTGGTGAAAAATGCGTTTAGCACATAGGCCTTCATCAGTCATGGAGTATAGGAGTTGGGACATTATATTGCAGTTGTATAAATCATTGAACAGGCCACATTGGAGTACGGTGTACAGTTTTGATCACTGTGTTACAGGAAAAGTGTGGTTAAACTGAAGATAACGCAGAAAAGATTTACAGTGATGTTGACAGGACTAGAGAGTAGGAGTTATAGGGACAGGTTGGCCAGACTAAGTCTTTATTCCTTGGAATGTAGGACAGGTTGGGGGAGGGGCAGCATTTTAAAAGTGTTTAGAATTATTAGATAAAGTAGATGGTAACAATCTATTCGTCATGATAGTGGAGTTCAAAATTAGGAGGCAAAGATTTAGGGCGAGAGGAAGCTTTTACACTTATTTTGAGTGTTATTTAGGGAAGTTGTCAGTTTGTTATTATTTATTGGGAAACTGAATGCAAAAATACTAAGTTATTGTCACACCTGGAGCAGTTTTAAACTATTTATTTAAGGCAGGATGTAAATGTAGAACAACATAGAACAACACATGATGAGGCCATTCAGCCCACAATGTTTGTGCCCACAATTATGTCAATCTAATTCATCTCACAAGATCTATATCATTCTATTCCCTTCATTTTCCTCTGTCTATCTTTTTCCTAAAGACTGCTATCCTATCTGCTTTTAGTGTTGGACACACATCATGGAACAGAACAGTATAGCACAGGTACTATACATAGGCTGTTCAGTACATGGTATTTGTGCTGGCCATGCCAATGTTAACTAATCCCACCTGCCTACACATTGTCTTTATCCCTTTATTCGTGTTTGTGTGTCTGTCTAAATGCCTCTTAAATGTTATTACCCATCAGAGAGGAATTACTGAACTCATATCCTGAAAGTAGAAGTTGTTTTATAAGTAAGTTGGTTTTGGCTTGACTTGTGCTTAGAGCATTGAGAGAGGTCTTGATAGAAATGAGGAATCATAAACATCAAATCCAATCGTATTTGTAATATATATGCAGAATAAAGCCTAAAACCTGATTACCTGCTTCCACATACAGTAGCAATTGCTTTGAAGCACCCTGAAGCCAGTTGGTGAGATCCTGTATAGCAGCGATCTACAGCCCAATTAAAAAGATTTACTTGATCTGGATTTAGTTCTAGCAATAATATCACAACTTCACATCCAAGCTGATGGACCTGAAAGAAATATAAATACTCCTTACTAACGGCAAGTTCTGCTGTTACTCTATACATGCTACGAGTATTCACATCAAATTCCTTTATACACTCTTCTGACCAGTCAAACATTAAGATGTTTGATTATTTTTAATATTAGAAATGTACAGCATAGGAATGGGCTCACAATGTTTGCATCAAACACAATGACAAACTACACCAATTTTTTTTCTGCCTGTACATGACCCATTTCGCTCCATACCATATATATTCATGATTCTACAACCCCTTAAACGTCACCACCATATCTGTTTCTACCATTCCCCAGGGAGCACGATTTAGGCACCTATCACTCAATGAGTAAAATACTTGCCCCACACATCTTGTTTGAATATTTACCCCTTATCTTAAATGGATGTCCTCTAGTACCTGACAGTTCTACCCTGGGAAAAAGATTCTAACTGCCTTTCTATGCCTTTATAATTTTATGAACTCCAGAGGAAACAATCCAAGTTTATTTAACCTCTCCTTATAGATAACACCCTCAAAGTTATGCAGCATCCTGGTAAGCCATTTTCATAACCTCTCCATCCTCCCGTATTCTGCCAGCTGGTGGTATTGTGGCATTTGCACCAGACTTTGAGATGAGTGGTCCTGGGCTCAGATCCGGCTGGCTCCTTGTACACTTTCCATCCATGCCGGGTTGAGCAGCCTCAGTCATGTAAAAAACAAAGGTGCTAAAGAAATGATAAGGTTGCCGCCTGATGCACAACAAGGAGCAGAAAGGAACAACAACATTCTTTCTGTAATTGGGCAACCAGAAATGAACACAACTAATGAAAAGAATGGTGCACATATCTTGTGCATCTGCAACTAAAAACTGGGATTTATTAAAAATGTTGAATATATTAAATAGGAAAATCAAAAAATATTTCCATTCTTACAGTATCTGCACTTAATGTTTAATTAAATTAGTCTTGAATACAGAGATATAAATAGTGGAAAAATCCAAATGTTTGGAACACTGGTTAACTAAAATAAATTAAAAAGCTTTCTTTTGACACAAGCTGAACAGCACAGCACTACAGTTTCATATGTTATCTCATCTAAATTCTACAGAAGTGAGAAAGCTGGGTATTTACTAGATAGAATGCAGGTCTGGCTCCTGCAGCTAGACAATTAGTCATGCATGGATGGCTCTCTGAAGCTTGCTTCTGAGACACTTAAAAGGGCCCTCCTGAGGAAGTCCCAGGTTAGTGC
Organism: Hypanus sabinus; assembly: GCF_030144855.1. Classification (NCBI taxonomy): domain Eukaryota; kingdom Metazoa; phylum Chordata; class Chondrichthyes; order Myliobatiformes; family Dasyatidae; genus Hypanus; species Hypanus sabinus. The sequence goes on from NC_082708.1 coordinate 37,875,251, forward strand.
CAGGAACATGACTCTGCTGGATTCCCTTTACTAATTTAAATACCTAGCCATTATGCAGCCCTATCCCAATCTACAGGAGCACTCTCATTCAACCCACCCCAAAACCCTTGCCTATACCTCATTACCACAGGTCAGCCAGGGGACCAGACATGATGCCCCAGTCGGCCCACATGTTCCTGCCGCTACCAACAATTCCCAGTTTCATCCTCTGACTCAACTATTCCCCAATCATATCCCATAACAACTTATCCAACCCTTGATTAGCAACCATTCTCATAACCCGATTAACCTCACGCCTCGCCTTTTGCAACACAGTTGCTTCATTCCCGATTAACAATCAAACTCTGATTCCAGCATCCAATCCTTATCCAAGCCCTCTTATTTACAACCCTTTCCTCATCATCACCCCATTCTGGTGCTGATAATTTCCTTACCCGTAGATCATGGCATGCCAAAATATTATCCAACCACTTATAAAGGTAACCATCCGGAGAGAGACCTACATTATCAAATACGGGGCCACAACATAGCACAGCTGACATTGCCTAAGAGGAGGGGAAAAAACAGAACAAGCATTTTAATATACAACAAATCCAGCAAAAAATTAAAACAGTTCAGGTTTTATTTAGATATTTCAATAACATCATTCTCTCCTTCACAAGAGTGACAGAATTCCAAGAGGAATTGGCATACTTAATTAGACATCCCATCGAAATCCCCAGGAAATATAGACTGGAGAATGTTTACTTCATTGCCACCAAAATGGTACCAGAATTTAATGAGTTAAATCACCAGCATCCTGAGCTCCTACCTTGGCACACCTGAGTGCCCTGAGCACAGATCTCAAAGGTCCAAAGTTTCCCTTTTCTGCACAGGTCAATCAGCTCTTTATAGCAATGAGTCTCAGTACCTTGTGATTGGAATTGAGCCAATGGTAGGGAAGAAAAGCCTTACAGAAAATTATATATGCAGCATCTGCTCAGACAGCATGATGAATTCTCCCTGCAGTTATCACTACTCAGGGTGTTCTTAAGCTACACTCGTTAGCAGATGGTGCAAGATCATTTTCAATCTCCACTACCTTAGAATAACTTGCACTACTGAAAGCTAACCTAATGCTTTCCAATAGAATGCACATTGTGGCTGGAGCAGGTATTGAAAATTGATCTACAAATGAATCCAAGAGAACACACCCTCAAACTGAACACCTTAATAAAAATATAGAAAGCAGCTTCCTAGGATGTAACCTCCAGAAGCCAATAGGAACAGGAACTCAGAAAATAGTTGTAAGGATTTGAGGTCAGTATTGAAAGAAGACTCACATTAGTAGTTGTGTTCACTTCACCTTACCCATACAAGTATAATAATGTTGCAAGCCTGCACCCATATTTTACACTTACTCCCAAATATTTAATCAAGAAAATCACATCACCCAAAAATATTAGGTAATACTCACCTTCACCCTTACAGATGAAGCAGTACATGACTGGAGGTGGAGGGCTGAAAAATTCATCTGCTTATCCTAATCCTAATGGAGGAGTTAGTGCTAATTTTTGTGGAAAGGGCCATTAGCAGGGTTAACATAATTCAAATGATGGTATCCTCACACTTAACCATGCTTTCCACATCCCACTTCCTCCTCATCCATACGTAGATTTTAATTTTCTTTATTCGCACTGACAGTAACCCAACCTTCATTCATTCCCCATTTTAGATAACCAAGAACTTATACCTGCTTTGGCAGTGAACAGAAAAGAACACCATCATCTGAAATCTGGAGTTCAGTATCTTTCACAACATTTAATAAGTATTTCGATGAGCACTTGAAATGACATGGCAGAGGCGGCTTTTAGCTGACTGCTGGAAAATGGAATTTGCATGGATAAGTACCTGATGACTGGCACAGAGATGCTGGGCTGTAGGGCCTGTTTCTGTGCTTTAAGACTCCAGTGAGTTCACACTTGCAACCGCCAGGTCATAATCGTCACTGGCTATAATTTAAGCATATTTAAATGTATCATCTATTTGTGAGACATTAAACAGAAGTATGCTATAGCTAGGGGAGGAAAATTCAGTGTAAGTATAGGGACACAGATAAAAGTTTCACACTAGTTCTACTCTAGACAACTCAAAAGAAGAATTCAATTGGCCAGCCTAAAGAAAATTGCTATTAATGTCTATACCTAAGCAGATCGCACAGTCAGACACAAAGATTGTCTTCACTGACAGAAGCATGAAAGAAATCAGTGCAACTTGGCACCAGGATTTCCACAATCTTGTAATTCAGTTTTTATGGTCCAGGACTTGTGGTCAACTCCATTGATTCACTTGTAGAACCAATCATGAAATCACAGCTGATGGTTAATGTTTCAACTCCCATTGTATCACAAGCAATTGCCACTCAGCAAATGAGACTACAGATCGAACTTCAGTCTCTTGTCACTATGGCTTTTGAAACCAGTGTTCAGAAGGACATTCAGAATGTTATAGCAGTCCAGTAATTTGTCCCCTATCTGATTACTAACACTGGTGTGAGTAACAGTGGTTCTATGGAGTTAAGATTCCCCTCAGAAAAGCAGCAATTTTGCTCATATAACTATCATTTTACCAATAGGTTAGTCATCAACAGCCAGACTAAATTGCTGAAACTCATGCTAATGCATTGCAATCTAATTCCACATCTGAAAACCTAAGCTGCTCAAGGGTATCTGCCGCTATTTATTTACAGGTATTTATTTTCAGCTACAGTGTTGAATAGGCCCTTTTCACATGCTTTATGTGAGAATGCTGTTCTTGGACTACAGTTCAGCATTCAAAACCACAATTCCATCCAGGCTCGACAGGAAGCTCAGAGGCCTCGGCCTTCACCCTGCCTTGTGTAGCTTGATCCAGGACTTCTTGTCAGATCACCAGCAGGTGGTGAGAGTGGACTACCTCACCTCTGCCCCTCTGACCCTCAACACAGGTGCCCCTTAGCGCTGTGTATTAAACATTGTGTATTGTGTATTGAGAGGGTGAACAGCTTTAAGTTCCTTGGCATAAACATCACTGAGGATCTCACATGGTCTGTACATATTGGCTATGTGGTTAAAAAAAAGCATAACAGTGCCTCTTTCACCTCAGAGGGTTGAAGAAGTTTGGTATGGGTCCCCAAATCCTAATAACTTTCTACAGGGACACAGTTGAGAGCATCCTGACTGGCTACATCACTGCCTGGTATAGGAACTGTACTTCCCTCAATTGCAGGACACTGCAAAGAGTGGTGCAGACAGCCCAGCACATCTGTAAATGTCAACTTCCCACTATACAGGACACTTACTACGAGAGGTGTGCAAAAAGGGCCCGAAGGATCATTGGGGACCCAAGTCACCACAACCACAAACTGTTCCAGCTGCTACCACCTGGGAAACTGTACCACAGCATAATAGCCAGGACCAACAGGCTCTGGGCAGCTTCTTCCACCAGGCCATCAGACTGATTAATTCATGCTGACACAACTTTATTTCTATGTTATATTGACTATCCTGTTGTACATACTGTTTATTATAAATTACTATAAATTGCACATTGCACATATAGATGGAGACGTAACAAAGATTTTTACTCCTCATATATATGAAGGATGCAAGTAATAAAGTCAATTAAATTCAGTTCATCAGTCTTGAATGCCACAGATCTATCCCTCAGCAGACCACGAATCTCCTGGTTTATCCACAACTTTTGATATGGGTATCTCTGATATGTTCTTCAAGGTACACACTCACCCACACAGGTTTTGAAGAAGTCAGTGATAAATATGACATATTCATTTAGAATACTGAATATTGTCCTGTACACCACCTTAAAGCAGTCCTGAAAGCACTCCCCTACCTTCCTTGACCATATCTTCTTGGTCCTCACCACTGGTGCTGCAGTTTTTAGTAGAAAAACTGCAGAACCCTATATACTGGGAGTAGAAATACAGCCAGGTGATTAGACTTTCTAAAGTGGGTGTTTTTGATGGTGGTATAAAAGTGTTCAAGTGTGTTGGTTCCTCTAGTTCCTCAGGTGATATATTTGGTGGTAGTAGCAATGGGCTGCTAATAAATGGAGAATTCCATTTAGATGGTGGTGTGTATATACACAGCAGCCTCTCAGGAGCCAGCCAAAGGTGTTTTTTCTTTGTTAATTGTGTTTTTATATATAGTAAGACTATTGTTGACTTCAATAACTATGTGTACAGCAAATCTACCACATCAGTGAGCTGCTCATTGTTTGGAGTAGCCAGCTGGTGGTTCAGAGAAGGCTAATTGGGCCGAGAGAGTTAGGTTAGGCTGAGGAAGTCGAGTTGGACTGTCAGGCCAAGAGAGTTGTGTTGGCGCTGTAGGGCCGAGGAAGTCAGGTCAGGCGATGGAGCTGTGGGAGGCGAATTGGGAAGTGGAACCTAATGATTCAAGTCCAGCCGTCGGGCCAAGGGTTTTGAGTCGAGTCATCGGCCCGAGGGATTTGAATTGGTCCTCTGGGCTGTAGGAGAAGCGGAATTGGGTTTGAAAGAGCTGATCTGTGTGCAGACCATGCTGCTGCCTGCTACTTGAAGGCACTGGAGTTGGTGCCTTCAACTTGGTGTGAATGCGGCATGTAGTGAAACCATGAGTCACTGTTTTTGACGCTTCCTTTGCGATCGCAATACTCTGTTGGACATTGATTATTGCAGCCTGCTTCCTTTGTTTGGCGGAAGATGGGCAGCAAGGCAGCAGCATCGCCTTGGTTGTAGCGAGGAGTAGGCCTCAAGCCTTGGGCTTGTGTTGTAGCATGGCATCTCTGCTCAGTTGGGGGTGATCGCTCCCATCGGTGCTGCCCTCTAGTGTTGGATCGGTGGAATTACAGGCTAAACTGCTCGAAAACATCAATTTGTTGGACTTGGCACTCAGGATCTTGGACTAAAAGTGTGTTTTCTTACATGACTATGTTCTTTATTTCCTTTCTCACTATTTTGAATGCACATATATGCTTTTGCACCTTGGCCCCAGAAGAAAACTCTCATTTGCTGTATCCAACAATTGTTTGAATGAAAATTAAACTTGATTTGAAATGGGACTGTATTTGACTCCAGAATTAGTTGCTTACATATAGTTTGGCAAGATGGAGATTATCAGAAAGGAGCCTCTCTTCCTCTTTTTGCATGTCCTTTACCTTTTCCTACTTCTGTTGTGCATGGATGTTGAACTGCATTCCAAATTTACGTAATGCAAAAATTTTTAAACTTTAGAGTGCCACTCATATGGTCTCATGGTGGGGGGGGGGGGGGTGAGTCTCATACTCTCAGTCGCCTCACACCACGGAAACTGACATAAGCACTGCCTGATGAGCCTATGAGGCTTGGGACAGACTTTTTAACCACCTGATAATATCCTTCAATGACAGAGCTCAGAATAAAATATTGTTCGGGAAAGTCAGGAGCCAGGCATCCAAAACATGTGGCTGGCCTAATGTTGCCAACTGAGAGAAACTAGGGCAACAGTATTGGGAACATTGGCCTGGGAGAGGGACGTTGACGTTGATTTGCTTATCCTTCCATTATGGTGTAAACAGTCTGCAGCGCAAAATTAACGTATATGAAATGTGCAGTTTTGATTCATCAACATTTTTGGGACACTTGTTGAAAATACTCAGCGAAGTAGACTCCAGCTTGGTTCAATTCTTGAATTGGAAAACACCTAAGAAAACTGGGATGGAAAGGTTTACTGGCTGGGGCAACAAACGCATGGGATACTATCATTCCCCATGCAAAGCTTCTTTTGCAGGGGAAGTTAGACCACATTGACAGACCTGGAAACGTAGGCCACATTGTCATAGAAATGCCCACTCCCCACCCAGAAGACCTGAAGCCCTCTGTTGGTCAGGGTCGACCATTGGTGTTGTGTCCTAGCTATCTACATGATATGTAAGCCAGGGCAATACGATACAGAGAGCAAGCTATTTGCCATGTTGCAGGCTCCCCCCTCCATGCAACTGATTCATCCAAAGGAATGACAGAGACCGATACAGTTTGACACCAGTCGCATCACCAGAGTTGCTAATCAGAGTCGAACCCAACATAGGACTGCCTTAGGGATTCCAGCTCCAGATTTTTCCTCAGTCTTTACTTTCAAAGCATTCCCCATAAGTGGATATAGCTACAAGGCAATGGAGATTTGAGATCAGCAGTTTTCTTTTAGATGAGCTGCCAACCTTGCTGATGAGCCCATCTACGCAAAGCGATTGGTTTTAAGGCACCAGTAACCCACCTTTGCCCCTTCTCCTGTCGGTAGAAATGGTTCCACTGGGCTTAGTAGCTAAGCCACTTGGTTGTCAGAGGCTATGTGAGACACACGTCATTTGGAGCATTTAATACGTAGTAGGAGCTTATCCCACTACCACAACCCAAGCCTCCCTAGCTGTAACAGACCCACATAAGGTACCCTATTTGGAAGGCCTGCAGTTAAATCAAATACCTACTTAAAGCCTTGGATTCTTCAACCTCCAATGTATAATATCTCAGAATTTGATGGAAATACAAACTCTGATCTATCCAGCCCATTTGTAATACTTATCATCACTGATTAGCTACCTCCACAAATTTAACAGTACAAGCTTTACCTCTCTGGACCAAATATCAAGCCCATTTCTCATGATCAACATGTGCTACCTTGCTCCCCAATCAATGTGTCCCCATGCCAAATGCAATCCTGCTCCCTGATTGCTGCTACAACAGGTTCCTTCCATTTATTTAATTTCCCCTCCTGACAACATACAGTCTTGTTCTTTGATCACTGCCCATGCCATGACCGTGATGCCCTTCTCCTTTATCTCCTCCCCAAGTGCTGTCTTGCCCTTGTAGGGTAATGTAATGGGTGACAGATGACTCATACTGTTCAGAATAGAAAATGTTCTACATAATTCACAAACATTGTTATTAAGTTGTTGTGCTTAAGAGACAGTGTCTGATGTGATTATGTCAGAGTAAGGTGACCACTTTAGTTTGTTCATAATGGAAGTAAGGGGCTGAGGCTTTTGTTAAGCACATGACTCTTGCATGTTTTACTCCTAAACTCTTGAACTCCCCCTTTCCTCCCTTTGAAATACCGTCCTGCTCCCAAATCCCCTCTTCCCCAGCAATGCCATGCTAGTCACAGTTCACAAGCACCAGTGATAAATTTAGAGGAGTTGTTGACACAAAGTATTTCACCAATTTACCATTTCCCAAGCCCAGTCTTGGGAGCAGAGGACCAAGTAGCATTCTTGAGCCTCTATGTCACTGCTTTTGCTGATTCATACTGCTGAATAATGATGAACTATGAAGAATGTCAACCTTAAAAGGATGCAACACAAAATCAGTCAAGGGTAAACATACCTTCAATGCACAATACTGGTATCTTGTGATTTGGTGATTTCGATCACTATAGCGATCCAGAGGAGTAAACATGACACTAAATGGCCCTGCCCACTGGCTGAACAAGATGAAAAGATGGTGACGCAGACTCTGTTGTGGAAAAAGGAATCTGCGGTGATGTACTAAAGAGAAAAAAAATTTGATTTAATCTTTACTAAGGAAAGTCACGTAAAAATTACAGCTATATCTAAAGGTGGGCTATTTTTTCATCATTAGATATATGGTTCAGGTCATGAACAAGTTCTTTTAAAAAGGCAGCATTCTCATGTTAGAATATAACACTCTCATGATTAAATCTGTATTGCACTGCAATTTTATGCAGCAGCTAAAAGAAATCTTTTGACATCGTGATGTATTTTTTTAATATTTCAAACAATTTTAGATTGGGTTGTCATCTAGAAATGTAATCCAAAATGTATTTTGTGTAGCCACTATTATTAAACTGCAAAGGAAGACTATTAATTAAGGCACAGTAAACATTTAAACAAGTAGGTTATGTGTTTAAAATTAATTAATACTGATGGAACTGTGATTGTAAGACAAAACACTGATGAAAATATTTTAGACAATTCAGTTTAGAGGCTATTTCCCCCCCCCCCATTCAATGTTTTATTTGTCCATTTTGTGCTCAGAGAATGTGATGGATTTTTTTTTTGGAAGTGTGTAGTTCGTTTATTAGAAAAATAAACAAGTTGAGGTTTTTGATGAGCTATACCCCTCAGCAACAAGTATATTCCTTTGGGGGGGGTGGTGGTGCGGGAATGACCTATCAGGGCATAGCAGCAGTAGCCAGGCCAGTGGCACTGTGGCCAGCTCTGAAGCTCAGCAGGAAAGGGATTGTGGAAGTGATAGGAGACTCGATAGTCAGGGGGGAAGACTGGAGATTCAAAGAGAAGCCACGATGGTGTGTTGCCTCCCAGGTACTCGGATTCAGGATGTCTCAGAGCAGCTGCAGAAGATTCTCAAGAGGGAGAGTGAGCAGTCAGAGGTTGTGGCACATGCTGGCACCAACGACATAGGTAGAAAGATGGAAGAAGTCCTACGCAGTTGAGTATAGGGAGTTAGGGAAAAGGCTGAAGAACAGGATCTCCAAGATAGTAATCTCTAGACTACTCCCAGTGCCATGTGTTAGTCAGGGCAGGAATAGGATGATGGTACAGATGAATGACTGGCTGAGGAAGTGGTGCAGAGAGCAGGGTTTCAGAATTCTGGATCATTGGGATCTCTTCTGGGGAAGGTATGACCTGTTCAAAAAGGACGGGTTACACCTGAACCCGAGGGTGTCTGATATCCTTGTGGGCATATTTGCCAGAGTTATTCTGGAAGGTTTAAGCTAATTTGGCAGGGGGATGGGAACTGAAGTGATATGGCTGAGGAATGGGCAATTGTTATACAAGTCAATGTAACGAGACTGTGAGGATGGACAGGAAGATGATAGGGCAAAATTGCAGTCATGAGATGAGGTGAAGTGTAACATGGATGCAAAATCAAAAAGCATCATGAATGCAGGACTGAAGGTGTCATATTTGAATACAAGCAGTGTAGAGAATAAGGTAAATGATCTTGTAGTGCAGTTGGAGATTACCAGGTATGTCAGTTTGGAAGACGCTGAGATGTGGCTGAAAGAAGATCACAGTTGGGAGCTTAACATGCAAGGAAACACCATGTATCAAAAGGACAGGCGGGTATGCAGAGAGGGTGGGATAGCTGTGCTGGAGAACAAATGCTTTGAAAGAGGTGACATAGGAATGGAAGATGTAAAATCCTTGTGGGCAGAGTTAAGAAACTGCAAGGGTAATAAGACCCTGATCGAAGTTATATAAGGCCTCCGAATATTAGCCAGGATGTGGGATATAAATTTCAACAGGAAATAGAAGTCATGTAAAAAGGGCAATGTTACAACAGTCATGGGGTGGGGGGTGATTTCAATATGCAGGTAGATTGGGAAAATCATGTTGGTGCTGGATCCTGAGAGAAAATTTTGTAGAATGCCTAAAGATGGCTTTTTAGAGCAGTTTGTGATTGAGCCCATTAGGTGAAAGGCAATTCTGGATTTGGTGTTGTGCATTGAACCAGAGTTGATAAGGGAGCTTAAGGTAAAGGAACCCTTAGGAGATAGTGGTCATGATAGAATTCACCCTGCAATTTGAGAGGGAGCAGCTGAAGCTGCATGTATCAATATCACAGTGGAGTAAAGGGAATTACAGAGGCATGAGAGAGGAGCTGGCCAAGGACAACACTGGCAGAGATGACAGCAAAAAAGCAAAAGAGAGGGCATATAATATAGCAAAAATTAGTAGCAAGTTAGAGGATTGGGAAGCTTTTAACAACCACAGAAGGCAACTAAAAAAATATAAGGAGAGAAAAAATGAAATATGAAAGTCAAAAATAATCAAATCATAGAAAAGGCAAAATCCAAGCTGGAAATCCAATCAACACACCCAGTTTGGAAACTGATCCAAAAATACAAGGCCACAGTTGCAATAAAATTAGATCCAAATCTCACGTTATTATTAATTCTATAAAACAACAGTTTTACAATTATATATTTCACAGAGTTTATCAGACACCAATGGTTAACTAGAGGTTTCTAGTTAAAATTATTAAAGATTGGAAAAGGAAAATAAGAGTACAGTATTTTAAAAATAGTAAAAAGGCAAACTGAAGTGGGAATATGGCATGTTTAGGAAATAGGTAAATTTATTGGCACTCTATCTGACAAATTACACCATTGAGTTTAAACATAACTTTAGAACAATGTTATGAATCAAATAACTTACAGTTTAGACTACAAATTAAAATTATTGAAAACAATCTGAGGAGGGAGTACATAAGTTACTGGCCACTGGAATTATGCTTTTATCTGATTGGTTCAATTTAAAAAATATCTTCGTATTATTGAGTAAAAAGTCTATGCGAGATTGGCAAATATGATATTGCTAAAATGAAAGTGAATTTGACAAGCTGATGAGAAGAGTTTATGTACTTAGAATGGTGAAAATCTTTAATTTCCAACTTTTGTGATGTGAGATGGATTAGAGTTTAATGAACAGGATATGTGGATAATGAGTATTTCAGATATTCAGTACCTAAGCAGAAACATTACAGAATAAATGTAATGAGTTATTTATTTGTTAATTTTCTTTTGTTACTGCTCTATTAAAAGTCTTTTAGCCTTGGAATAACATTACATATTATAATTCTAACATCAGCAATCATCAGGGCTCAAAGCTAGTTTTCTTTCTTATTTCAATAATATCAATGCAATATTTAAAGGGCATGAATAAAAAAAAAACCTGTAAGCTGAAGCTGAAATGGTTTAGTTTCTTTCAACCAGTGGGAGTAGATGAATATACAACCAACTAAAATCTTAATTAGTAACCTACATAGTGTTACTACTAAATTTTTAGCTTTTGTTTAACTAAAGTAAACTTAGAACAAAATATGAAGCTATACATTTGTAATTTAGTGGTGGAATGCTTAATGGGACATTACATCTGCCTCTGCACTTCAACACATGAACAGAATGTCTCTCAGTTATGAGAATTGCAACATTACCAGTTCAAGACTATTAAAAGCTAAATCAAAGAGAAATATTTGATAATATGGAATGACTTAAATTCAAAACTAATAGAAGGAAATTGATATGAACTTTTAAAAATGTACATAAATCTTGTCTATTAAAATTTCTATAATAATTTCACTATCATTGACATTTGTCTCATGAGCCTGTAGTTAGCTAGCTTATTCCTGTTACCGTTTTTAAATAAAGGAACAACATCAGCTATTGTCCAGTTTTCTGATGCCTCATCCTGTTGCTAATGAAGACAGAAAAGCCACAGTAAGGGTCTCAGCTGCCTCTTCTTTGTACTCTCAGCATTCTGGGATAGATCCTGGTGATTTATCCAATCTAATATGTTCCAATACATTGAATACTTCCACTTTCTTAATACTGGCATGATCTAGATGATCAAATTATCCCTTCTTGAGATTAGTATTCTCATGTACTTCTCTTTAGTGCATTCACTCAGGACCTTGCCCACATCTTCTGGCACCACACAAAGACTACTCCTTTAGCTCTTTAGAAATTTATCGGTTGAGATACAGCGCAGAACAGGCCCTTCTGGCCCTTTGAGCCTCGCCACGCAATAACTTCCGATTTAACCAGAGTCTAATCATGGGACAACTTACACTGAACAACTAACCAACAATTGGCACATCTTTGAAACGTGGGAGGAAACTGGAGCACCTGAGGGAAATCCACACAGTTATGGGGAGAGCATACAAACAGTGGTGGGAACTGAACGCAGGTCACTGATACTGTAAAGCGTTGTACTGTGCTACCCATCTTCTGAAGGGATGTGCTCTTTCCTGCCTATCTTCAAGCTCCTAATAGAAAAGGATATTTCATGGCATCTTTTTGTCTTCCTAATTTCTTTAAGTATTCTCTATGTCCTCCATATTTTTAATGGACTTGCTTAACTGTAATGCTTATGCTATCATGTGTTTTTTTCTCCAGCTCCAAACCTTCAATAAGCTTTATTTTGCAAGGTTCCCTAATCTTCCCATCTTTACCTATGACCTTTTCCAGAATATGATGGCCCTGAACTCTTGCTAACTTTCTCTTAAAAGACTCCCATTTGTCAGGTCTTTTTACTGCAAGCATCTTCTTCCAATTTACTTTCATCAGGTCCTCTCATGCCGCTGAAAGCAGCCTTGCCCCAATTTAGGATTTCTGCTTGAGAACCAACCTCATTCCTTCCATGAAAGTTACAGTCTTATGGTCACTGTTTCCAAAGTGTTCCCCAACAGATGTTTCCACCACCTACTTGGTTTCATTTCCTAATATATGATTAAGTATACAACATATTCTGGTTGGACTATCTACATACTGCCTGAAAAACTATCTATGACACATCTAACAACCTACGGAACTCCCAGTCAATATTGGGAAAGTTAAATTTCACCAATAGTTGGAAAATAGAGTGTAACCCTTCTCCAAGTCTTTGCTTCATGGTCTTAGCAGTGGAAATTCCCTGCCAGAGTATGAAATAATAACGTTTATCTTATTGTATCCTATTGCGTAAGCATTAAAAATCTTCAAGACTTTTTGTGGTAAGTATATGAAAAAGTAAGGATAAGATTTAAATTCTGTTTTTGGAAATTTTTTTCAAAATGAAACTTGCCACACTGGGATCAAGAAATTAACAACTATCCCTCATAAAAGTAGAAAAGGAATAGTTAAGATTGGCTTTACCTGGAACACACTGTATCAAATTTGCTACCATTGCACTAAAATGAGCTCGGATGTCTTTTAGAATCTCAACATCTTTGTCATTTTCTGCCTCCAACAGCATCCTGGTTAAATCGACATATTCTAAGAACAGGGCTCCCAGTGCCAAAGTATCCCGTTCTAAAGCTCCATTAGTACTATCAAAGAAAAAGAAAACTGTTTATTCAAGTGGTTGATAATTAAAAGGCATTTATTTACTGCAGTTATCCAAATACACAGGGAACAGTCATCATCTAACAGTTTAAAATGATTTTAAAAGGTTAAAAACTAATATGGAGCTTGTTAGAACAACAATGTGTGAAGAAAGTCAATTTGCAATGTTGTGTCCTTTTGTATCATTATTAAGCTTCTTGCAGCTTTTGAGGAAAAATATCTAAAGGTTTTCAGGTAATAGGCAAACAAGGAAGGAAGTCCAATATATTAAGACATGAGTTTGCTGACAAACAATGAAGCATTATAATCCAGGGCATTTATGGATGGTGATGAAGTGGAGTGGTGTGCATGAGATGGTTTGAAAGTGATCACATCTGTTTGATATCAAAGATTTGCAATATACCTGGAAGAAACTGGATGAATGCTTGCTCTGCAATGACTTTCACTGCTGGCACAGCCACATGGTAGCTATAAATGTTTAAAAAAATAGATTGCGTAGGCCTGCATTTGACTTTACAATATTTCAGAATCTATTTAAACACTTTCCCACTGCTCTGGGTGCAGCTATATCTGAATTTGTATTTTGGTATCTTGGCAAGGAAGGACTGTACTAAGTATTAATTAGCCTGGCAGTTTTTTTTAAAATTAAGTACTAAAGGGAAACATATGGCTGAAATAAAGAACTAGAAATCATTTAGAGTGGGATTCATAACCTTTCGTGCCATCTAGCCTCTTGTCCCAGTTTTCTCCAGGAATACACATTTGATTGCACTAAACCATCTCCAATTAAACTGGTGGATAGCTACAGAGTACCTGTGGAGCAACCTGAATAGTTTAACATGGCACAACACCAGCCGCCAAGAACGGCATATAAAATAAAAACAGAAAACATCTGAAATACTTAGCAGATGAGGCCGCATCTGTGGGAAGAGAAACAGAGTTAATGTTTCAGGATGAAGACCTTCATCTTAGGTTTAAAATTTTCATTCACAAGAACGGTATCTCTTCTTATTCAATAACTGGGGACATGGATACCAATTTGGAAACCTCTTGTGAACTTGATAGAATAGGAAGACAGAAAGCAGCAGACTATTTATCAGCCATCAGAGAGGACTCAGAGATGTGAATTTTATTTTCAATCATTTGTTTAAATGAGCTTTGCTTGTAGTTGCTTCAGCACAAGCGAAGTAGGAGAAACCTCTGAGTCATACTGTTGTGCACTCAAGTCCAACCCAAAGATGATTTAGGCAACATTCCAGTGAAGTACCAAGAGGATGCTGCATTGTTAAAGATGCCATTTAACTTATATCCTGTATGCTGTCAGGTGAGTGCGGAAAGTTCCCATGGTTCAAAGTGCAAAGAAAAGCAGTTGTGATATCCCTAGAGAAATGGCCCTAACCAGGGTGATACCCAATTATTGTTATTAAATAGTTATTTGTGAGAGTATCTGCTGTATGGAAACTTGAATGCAAGGTTCTGTTCATTACAATTGTGGCTAAACATTGAAGGGACTTCATTAGCTAAAAGAAATATTTTGAAAAATGTTATTTAAATGCAAGTCTTTATCCTGATTCTTCAACCACAATGGAGAACCATCGTATAAAATTATATCAACTTTCAGTATTCACCACACAAAATCACAATGTGCAAGATATGTTCTGACATGTCTTTTGATGACTTTAAGAAAGCTGACCCTCGATTTCCCACTACATTTCCCAGGAATGTTAAGACTCATTATGTATATGGCAGAAATGCAATAAGTCAAGGACTACATAGTTTTGCTGTTACTTAATAAATTACCGCATGTGATATGAGACTTGAACATAATCAATAATTGCTTCTCACACACAGAAACTACAAGTAATCAAATGTTTTTATGTAGTTTTAGAAAATTAGAAATATTGCTTAAGCACTCTCAATAATATATTCCATGCAATTCACATAAGATAACATTAAAGCAACTCATTGTATTTTTCCTGTAGTGTAGGAAACCTTAAGACCAGGATGAACAAGTCAACACTTGGCAAAAGCTAGAGGAACTCAGAAGGTTGGATAGTATCTATGGAATCAATATTTCGGGTTGAGATTCTTCATGCTGATTGAGAACTTCATCCACTGGTGAAGTTCTCAATCCAAAATGTTAGCAGTCCAGTTCCCTCCTCATTGTTGAATTAGTCCAGCTTTTTGTGTGTTGCTGTAGATTTCCAGTCTGTGTCCTCTGTGAACTCACTTATGTTGTTTATTTCACTATATTTCTCTGGTAATAAATGGTAAAACTCCAAAATTCCAGCATTCTACTGTTCAGAATTCTCAAAGGTTCAGAATCAGACGCTTATGAATCTGCAAACTGAATTGGCAAACCAGAGTGCAAGCTGATGTGTGGCCACATCCAAGGTTTAGATCTGGAATGTCAGAGGTAGGGACTTTAGATTAGAGTGGGGGTCCCCATGTTCACTTATTTTCTCTTCCTTTTGAACTTACAAGGCTCACTGAAAACTTTATTATACAACCATACATTTCAAAAAAGTGAAATATAAGTGTGTTTGGGTATTAACAAGAGCAAAATTCAATAGTTTGGAGAAGCTGCTAATCCAGCAAAGTCCAAAGAGTCTTACAGGTATTTTGCTGTTTTTCCCTTTGTACAAAATTGTCCCCTCTGAATTTTACCCTCACTCTTGCAATTTTGGAATGAATACTCAATTGTTTCCCAAAGTTTTAAAGTCTAAGGGTATGCTACAGCTTGTTGTCTTTTGCATCCAACAATACACAATCATGTTTCTAATACTATATACTATAGTATATATTATAAAAGGTAAAATAAGTCTTAGACAGTAAACTTACTTATCACTTATGACACCAGCATCAGCAAGAAGTTCAAATATTCTTAGAAGCTGCAATCTTAATAAATCTCGACGTTCACGACGCTTCTTGTTCTAGAATAGAAATTCAAAAAAACTTGTCAACAGACTGAAAAGTAAAACATGATCTGATTACATACATGTAATGTACATTTTATAAGATCTAACTCTGGTGTGATTAAGCGATTAATAGAAAATAAAAAGCTTTTGAATGTCCTCTGTGTAACTAATGCTAAGTGGTAGCCTGGTAAGGAATGGAGAGAACTGGAGTAATTGTGGAATTTATTCTTGGTGTATTTCAGTAGCATACCATCTTATTTTTAATCAAACCTGTGTCAACAATAAGAGCAATTTCACAAAGCCTGGCAGGGAGGAAGGAAAGTTTATTGGGTTCTGGGTCAGAAGTAAAATTTAAGATTGATTTTGGGTAAGTAATCGATTGCAAAGCAATTTATTACATGACCAAAATTAGCATTGAAAAAGATGAAGAAATATTCTAAAGGGGAGGATGAGGCAACCATGGTTGACAAGGGAAATCAAAGACACCATAAAGACGAAAGAGAAGCTCTATAGCATAGCAAAAATTAGTGAGAAGTTCGGGGATTGGGAAGCTTTTAAAAACCAACAGAAGGCAACTAAAAAAAAGCCATAAGGAGCAAAAAGATGAAATATAGAAGTAAGCAAGCATGAATTTAAAAGAAGATACTAACAGATATTTCAGATAAAAGAGGGGCGAGAGTGGATATTGGACCACTGGTAAATGACACCAGAGAGGTAGTAATGGGAGACAAAGAAATGGCGGAAGAACTTAAGTATTTTTCATTAGCCTTCACTGTGAAATACACTAGCAGTATGCCAGAAATTCAAGTGTCAGGGAACAGAAGTTAGAGTAGTTGCTATTTTTAGGGAGAAGGTGTTTGGGAAGTTGAAAGATCTACAGGTCGATAAGACATCTGGCCAGATGGACCATAGCCCAGGTTTCGGAAAGAGGTAGTTGAAGAGATTTTAGGTAATGATCTTTCAAGAATAATTAGATTCTGGAATAGTTCTGTAATCCAGTCCCCCAAATGTCACTCCACTCTTTATGAAGCGATGGAAGCAGAAAAAAAGAAAATTACAGGCCAGTTAGCCTGTCTTCAGTGGTTGGGAAGATGTTGGGAAGCCATTATTAAGGGTGAGGTTTTGGGGCACTTGAAGTCAAATAATAAAATAGATCAAAGTCAGCTTGGTTTCCTAAAGGGTCAATCTTGTCTGACAAATCTGTTGGAATTCTTTGAGGAAATAACAGGCAGGATTGATAAAGGAGAGTCAGTGGAATTTATTTACTTGGATTTTCAGAAGGCCTTTGACAAGGTGCCACACATGAGGCTGCTTAACAAGATAAAAGCCAATGATAATACATGAAAGCTACTAGCATAGATAGAAGGTTGGCTGACTAGCAAGGGGCAAAGAGTGAGAATAAAAAAAGGGCCTATGCTGGTAGGCTGCCGTTGACTAGTAGTGCCCTCATGGTTCGGTATTGGGACTGCTTCTTTTCACATACTATGTCAATGATTTTGATGATAGAATTGATGACTTTGTAGCCAGTTTTGATGGAGGGGAAGATTGTGTTGCAGAAGCAGGGAGCCCATAGAAGGACTTGCACAGGTTGGGAGAATGGGCAAAGAAGTGGCAGATGGAATATAATGTTTGGAAGTGTGTGGTCATGCACTTTGGTAGAAGCAATAAAGATAAAGACTATTTTCTAACCAGGAAAAAAATTCAAAATTCAGAGGTGGAAAGGGACTTGGGAGTCCTTGTGCAGGATTCCCTAAAGGTTAACTTGCACATTGCGTATATGGTAAAGGCAGCAAATGCAATATTAGTATTCATTTCAAAAGAACTAGGAAGTAAGAATAAGGATGTAATGGTGAAGCTTTAGGAGGTATTGGTTAGACCACATTTGAAGTACTGTAAGCAGGTTTGTGCCCCTTATTTAAGAAAAGATGTGTTGCCATTAGAGAAGGTCCTGAGGAGGTTCATGAGAATAATTCCAGGAATTAAAAGGTTAATCTGTGAGGAATGCTTGATGGTTCTTGGCTTGTACTCACTGGAGTTTAGAACAATGAGGGGAGTCTTATTGAGACCTATTGGATGTTGAAAGGCCCAGATGGAGTGGATATGGAGAGGATGTTTTCTGTAATGGGTGAATCTAGGACCAGAGGGCACAGCCTCAGAATTGCAAGATATCCATCTGGGATAGAGATGAGGATGAGTTTCTTCAGCTAGAAGGTGGAAACTCCGTGAAATTCATTAACACAGGTGGGTGAGGAGGTCAAGTTATTGAGTATATTTAAAGTGGAGGTTGTGTGGCATGTGGCCAAGCGGCTAAGGCATTGGACTAGCGATCTGAAGGTCGTCAGTTTGAGCCCCAGCCAAGGCAGCGTGTTGGCTGCAGTGCACAACACTGCTCCAGTCCACACAGCTGAAAATGGTTACTGTCAAAATGCTGGGGGTTAACCTCGCGATAGACTGGTGTCCTATCTGGGAGAGGGGTGGGTGGGGGGGGGGGGAAGTCACTTCAAGCCACGGAAAACAGCATAAGCACTAATGCTGGCCTCTAACAGGATGGCCTCTAAGTCTTGGGACAGACTTTAACTTTTAAAGTGGAAGTTGACAAGTTACTGATTAGTCAGAGTAGCAAAGGTTTAGAGGTTTAGAATGGGGTTGAGAGGATTAATAATGATGGAATCATGGAGTGGAGTCAATGAGCCAAATGACCTAATTCTGCTCCTATGTCTTAAACTGAAAATTTAAATACGTTGTATTTTCTTGTTTAATAATTCCTGTTATAATTACTTCATAAAAAATTGTTTAATCCTAACAAAGATTAATGGAAACCATTTAGATTCCCCAAGCAAAGAAATAAGCCCAGCAGAAACTCAGATTATTTCTATAACAATATATCAAGCAGCAAAATATAAAGAACTAACCTCTGGTCGACGTTCAAGAGCTTCCTTCATCAATGGATGCAACTCTTCAACTAATTCCCTGAATCAAGAAAGAGAGGTAAGTATAACTTATGACATTCAGTAAGGTAAATAAACAATGATATTAATGAGGAGCACTTTTTAAAATAGAAGTGGTAATCGACTTATATTAATACATATAAATGAGAAGGAACTGCTTTTCCCAGAGAGTGGTGAATCTGTGGAATTCTCTGCCCAAAGAAGCAGAGGAGGCTGCCTCAGTAAATATAAGTCAAGGTTGGATAGATTTTTGCATAGTAGGGGAATTAAGGGTTATGGGGAAAAGGCAGGTAGGTGGAGATGAGTCCATGGTCAGATTAGCCATGATCTTATTGAATAGCGAAGCAGGCTCAATGGGCCAGATGGCCTACTCCTGTCCCTATGTAGATTCAGTCTAATGGAAGGTCACTGATTGAATCATTCTGCTTCTCTTGCAACAGATGTTGCCTGACCTATAGAGCATTTCCATCACTTTCTGTTTGTATTACATATTTAAAGCTTGTACAGTCTGTTACTTCTGTATCTATTTAAAATAAGTGATTTGAAGAAAATAAGTTAACATATTCATTGCAGCAGAACACAAAAGAGAGTCATACAAAGTTGACCACTTGGCTTCAACCAAAATCTTCCTTTTGTTTGATATTATAATGTTCAATCATATGCACTGAAGCTTAAGTAATCCTTTCCAATGTTAACTACCAGGTGGTGAGAACGTTTGACCTGTGCTTTGGCTACAGAGTCAGAGAAATAGAAATTTGGCACATTGGAAGTTTGTGGTTGGAGGCATCTGGGTTTAGTTTGAGAGCTGTATTTTGTTATGTTGGTGGCAGTGCAGAGATGTTACATAATGGATAAATTGGGACACAATGTTTTTGAAGGAAGGGGGAGAGAATCATGTTCATGACTGGGATTTATGTTGAGGAGGGTGATGAAGATAGAGAATAATATTTGTCATATTGTTGGAAGCATGAGGGCTAAAACCAGAATCAAGATCTGGATTAGTTATGTTGTTGGTGTATCAGCCTAAAAGTATCCAGCCAGACTCTAGGAAAATACCAGTGGCTAGAAATGGCTCCTGGAAACCAAGAACTAAGCAGTAACGAGAATATAGATGAGCTGGCTTTACATCCTACTATGAACTATCCAACTGAAAGCCACCTGGAGAATAGAACAATCACACAGGGATGTTTTGAGAAATAACATCATGTAAAATGGACATTGTGATTAATTAGCAAAAGAACACATACTCAGATAATTAAGGAATTGATGATTGAGGTAAATGTGGAACTGCACCTTGAGAAAATGATGGCAGTCAGCACTACCCAGCAGCACATCCTTTGAAAATATGCAATGTCCAGACAAACCCTTGAAGTTTTCAATTAAGGGCCACAACAGAAATATCATTAGCATCCTGAAGGTGCATCAATCTAACAACTCACTAAGAATGCATAATGATTTATAGTCAAGAAGACTTCTGAAGTACTGAAGAAAGAGGAATTGCAATAACCTTCCAATAAAAACTGTGTAATACTACAGAAAAAAACTGAGTGAAGGAGAGATATAGATGTGTTAAGTGCATTATATTAATCACAACACTGCAATGCTGTAATAAAGCAGTGCTGTACTGTCAAAGGCATTGTTTTTCCAAAAGGAATCAAAATCAAGGTTTGTTCTGCTTTTTCAGTTAGCCTGACAGTGATGAAAAGGAGGGAAGTTATTTGGATGTTATCCTGTCTGATATTTTCCCCTTAAACAATGTCCTTAGTCATTATTCTATTGTTGACTGTGTTGCATTGTTGCTGAAATACAATGTTATCTTATGTTACAACATTTCCAAATATCAAACACACTTCATTAGTTTTAACGAGCCTTACATTACTCTTTCATGAAAGTAGCCATGTAAATATATGTATTTTTCCTTTAAATCAGAGGTTCCTAGCCCTTTTTATGCCATGCACCAATGCTATTAAGTAAGCGGTCCTTTGATCCAAGGTGTGAACCCCAGCTTTAAATGAAGTTTTGAAAAGCAATTTTCAATGAATATGAACTTACTAAAAAGGCTCTAATAGATGACAATCAGCTGTCTGGGACATAGTTACAAAATGGAAATTTAACATACTGATGCCTCTCCTCCAAATGCATAATAGCTCTAATTATTTGTGCCTGCTTTGTTTCCAAACCCTTTACCCCAATCCATCTACTGTTGTAATCTTAAATCCCAACATGGTCTCCAATTCCATCACTAACTTCAGTGATGTATTTCACTGTCCCCTAACAATGTAACAAAAAAGCAGCTAAAGTAGGAAAAAGCTCAGTCTGCATGTAAACATGGATTGCCTTTTATATTTATGCTAACTTTTCCAACTATGTTCATGATAGAACTTAAGACCATAAGACTATTGGACATAGGAGCAGAATTAGGCCATTCAGCCCATTGAGTCTGCTTCACCATTCTATCATGGCTGATTTATTATCGCCCACAATTCCATTCTCCTGCTTTTCTTCTGTAACCTTTGATGCCCTGACTAATCAAGAACCTGTCAACCTTCACTTTAAATGCATCCAATGGGTTGGCTTTCACACCTGTCTGTTGCAATGAATTCCATGGATTCATCACCCCTGGCTAAAGAAATTTCTTCTCATCTCCGTCTATGTAAATAGACATCCCTCTCTTTGGAGGCTGTGCCCTCTGGTCCTAGACTCACTCACTACAGGAAACATGCTCTCCACATCCACTCTATCTAGGCCTTTTGATATTCAATAGATTTCAACAAGATCCTCCTTCTTCTAAACTCCAGCGAGTACAGGCCCAGAATTTATTAAAAATTTCCAGTGTAAAAAAATCAGATTTATGATTTTTATTGTCATCAAGCACCGCATTTTAACATTCTGAATTTCCTTAAAGAAAGAAGGGCCAGTGCATCAAATAAAAAGTAGGCCTCTGCCAATATCAAACAACCATTCACCTGCATATTACATTGAGTAATTGCAAAGTGACAGTGCCAGATAGCACTTAAGTGCCCCAAATCAGATGAGTGAGTTTTTATGCCTTTAGAGAAATGCACACAGCTCTCACATCATGACATAGTCAAGAAGTTACTTGATGCAAAACAACTGTAAGCAAAATATTAGAAGAAATTATCCAACTTTATTATGGTAGACATGCTTTAACATGCAAAATGAAAATGATTATGCAAGTACCTGAAAACAAGAGAATTTGTCCTTCCAAATCCAAGTACAAGTGATTCTGTAATTTCAATGCTTTCAGCCCGCATCAATGGAGCCAATTGTTTCAACAATACTGCCACAGATGGTGTTCCTATAACCTGTGCAACAATAATATCTTTAAAATATATTAAAGAATTTTCCTACAAATAAGTAGTAAGACAAAAGATAAAACTGTAATTAAATAGAATTCATGAATGATAACACAAAATTAATATTTTATAAGTTTAGTCGGACTACATTTTGCACTATCATCTTTTACATAAAATGTTTAGCCTTTTGTAAGACGTGGTGTTGCCTGTGCAGTATAGTTGGATTTCCTTTCAAACCATTTAATTTAAAGATGGATTGCTGCTGCTGATTTATGTTTGCAATCAGCAAAAAGACACACAAAGCACGGACTGACTTCTTTGTCTTCATTTTCTCTCTTCTAGCATTTGACTAAGTTAGCTTGCTAATCTCCTCCAGGAAAAAACATATGAATGAGGCCAGTTACTAAGTGGATTATTCACCTCTATACTCGTGACCTTCTACAGATGTGTAGTAGGGAGCATCCTAACATGCTGCATCACTGCACGGCGCGGAAACTGCACTGTGGTGGACAGGAGGACTCTACAAGGTAGCCAAAACTGCCCATAACATCACTAGCACTAGCCTACCCAACATCAAGGACATATATATAGAAAAAGGCTAGTACCATCATGAAGGATCCCACTTACCGTGCTCATGGACCGTTTGTTCCACTCCCAACAGGGAGGAGGCTATGTAGCTTCCACACCAAGACTACCAGATTCAAAAGCATTACTTTCTCCAAGCAGTAAGACTGATCAATACTTCCAACCACTAACCCACCCTTCGACACTCCCCCACCACACTTTATCATTTACTGTCAGAATCACCTTATGTACAGACACGCCTATTACTCACATCACTTTAATGACATACAATCAACCTAAATACTATATAGAAGCTATTTTATGCATTTATATTTATTGTGTTTCTGTATACAGTCGTCCCTCGGTATCCACAGGGGATTGGTTCCAGGATCCCCTGCAGATACCAAAATTCGTGGATGCTCAAGTCCCTTATATAAAATGGCATAGTATTTGCATATAACCTACACACATTCTTGAGTATACTTTAAATCATCTCTAGATTACCTATAATACCTAATACAATGTAAATGCTATGTAAATAGTTGTTATACTGCATTGTTTAGGGAATAATGACAAGAAAAAAAAAGTCTGTACATGTTCAGTACAGACGCAAACATCATAGTTCTTCTGGGAACACTGATTCTCCTGTGATCTTTAAGTTCTTGAGGCTGTAGCACTTTACATAGCTAGCCAGCCATCCCTTACTGGCCTTAAACTGCCCAACAACCTGCACCTGGACTAGGCCCTCCATATATATACTTTCCATGTACGTATCCAAACTTCTCTTAAATGTTGAAATCAAGCTCACATGGACCGCTTGTGCTGGCAGCTCATTCTACACTCTCACAATCCTCTGAGGGAAGGAGCATCCCCTCATGTTCCCCTTAAACTTTTTAATCTTTCAACTCAACTTCAGTACAAAAAGAGTGCTTGCATTTCCCCTATCTATACCCTTCAATAATGTAACAATACCTCTCATAATTGTGTATACCTCTATCAAATCTCCTTTCAATCTTCTAATACGGTCCTAACCTATTCAACCTTTTCTTGTAATTCAGGCCCTCCAAACCTGGCAACATCCTTGTAAATTTTCTCTGCACTTTTACAACTTTGTTTACATCTTCCTTGTAGGTAGGTGCCCAAATCAGGCCTCACCGACGTCTCATACAACTTCAACATAACACCCCATTTTCTGTGCTCAACACATTGATTTATGAAGGCCAATGTGCTTAAAGCTTTCTTTTCGACCCTATCTACTGTATCGACCCTATCACTTTCAATGAATTATGTACCTCTATTCCCAGATCCCTTTCTTCTACCACACACCTCAGTGCCTTAGCAATCACCATGTAAGACCTATCCTACCAAAGTGAAAAACCTCGCACTTGTCTGCATGAAGTTCCATCTGCCATTTTTCAGCTCATTTTTCCAGCTGATGCAGGTCTCTCTACGAGCCATGATAGCTTTCCTCACTGCCCACAACACCCCCAATCTTGGTGTCCTCCGCAAATTTGCTGATCCAGTTACCACATTATCACCCAGATCATTGATATAGATGACAAACAACAACATACCCAGCACTGATCCCTGCAGCACTCCACTAGTCACAGGCCTCCAGCCAAAGAGGCAACCCTTTACTCCCACTCTGGTTTCTCCCACAAAGCCAATGTCTAATCCAGTTTACTACCTCATCCTAAATACCAAGTGACTGAAACTTCTTAACCAGCCTCACATGCAAGACCCTGTCAAATGTCTTACTACAGTCCGTGTAGGCAACACCCACTGCCTTGCCTTCATCTACTTTCCTGTAACTTCCTCAAAAAATTCTATAAGATAGGTAGATGGTAGACATGATCTACCATACATGAAGCCATGTTGACTGTTCTTAATCAGACTATTCATCTATCCAAATACTTACATATATGGTCCCTTAGCACAGTGGACCCCAACCACCAGGCTGTGGCCTGATGCCTTAGAATACCTTCCAATAACTTTCCCATACCTGATGTCAGACACACTAGCCTATAATTTCCTGGTTTCTGTTTGTATAGATAGGCTGATACTTTATTGATCCCAAAGAAAATGACTGTGTCACAGTAGCATTACAAGTGCACAGATATACAAATATTAGAAAAGAAGTAAGAGAGAATAAAAAATAAGTTACCTCAAACAGTCTAACAGGAGGGGGTTATCACTTCCCCGGCTATAGGTTGAACCATTATAGAGCCTAGTGGTTGAGGGGAAGAATGACCTCATATAGCACTCTTTGGAGCAGCGCAGCTGTCTTAGTCTATTACCAAAATTGCTCCTCTGTTCAACCAAAGTGGCATGCAGAGGGTGAGAAACATTGTCCAGGGTTGCCAGGATTTTCCATAGGGTCCTTTGTTCAACCACAGCCTCCAGAGTGTCCAGATTGACTACTATAACAGAGCCAACCTTTCTAATCAATTTATTAAGCCTGCTGGCATCACTCATGTTGATGCCATTGCCTCAGCACACCACTGTATAGAAGACTATATTGACGACAACAGACCAGTAGAATATGTGAAGGAGAGGACTGCATACTCCAAAAGACCTCAACTCCTCAGGAAGTAGAGGCGATTCTGGCCCTTCTTCTACACAGCCTCTGTGTTGCTGCTCCACTCAATTCAAGTCCAGGTGCACCCCAGGTAGCTGTAGGTCCTCACTTCTTCCATGTCCTCACCATCAATAGTAAAAACGAACAGTGCAGACTTAGTATTCCTAAAGTCCATCACCATCTTCTTTGTCTTATTGATGCTGAGCTGCAGATGATTCAGCTTGCACAGTTTGACAAAGGCCTCCACCAGGGTCCTGTATTCATCCTCCTGTCCTGCCTTTATACACCCAACTATTGCTGAGTCGTCAGAGAATTTCTGCAGATAATACGACTCAGTGTTGTATCTAAAGTCTGAGGTATACAGGATAAACAGAAAGGGTGCCAAAGGGAGCCCTGTGGGATCCTAGCACTGCTTATAGCCAAGGCTGACATACAGCTGAAGCTGTACAAACTATAGTCTGCCAGTCAGGTAGTCCATTATCCAGGATACAATGGAAGTGCTAATCTGCATGAACAGAGCTTTTTCCCCAGTAATGAGGGCTGTATGGTATTGAAGGCACTTGAGAAATCAGAAAAGGTAATCCTTACAGGGCTGCCCTTTTTTAAACAGTGTGACAACATTGGCGATCTTCCAGTCGTCTGGTACTTCTCCTGTCGCTAAGGACATTTTAAATATCTCTGCTAGGGCACTGGCAGTTTCTGCACTTGCCTCCTGTAGGGTCCAAGGGAACACCCTGTCAGGCCCTGGGGATTTATTCACCCTGATTTGTCTCAGGGTAGCAAACA
The DNA here is from genome assembly GCF_030144855.1 of Hypanus sabinus. NCBI lineage: Eukaryota > Metazoa > Chordata > Chondrichthyes > Myliobatiformes > Dasyatidae > Hypanus > Hypanus sabinus. The sequence goes on from NC_082708.1 coordinate 37,901,219, forward strand.
TCACCTCCTCTGTAATCTGTACATGAAGTCCAAGACTCTGTACCCATCTCTCGAGTAATACAGATGCAAAGAATGCAGTTAAGATCTCCTCCATCTGTTTTGACTCCACACATGGATTGCCATTCTGGTCTTCCAGAGGACCAATTTTGTCCCTAGCAGTCCTTATCTGTCAAAACCCTTAGAATTCTCCCTTACCTTGTTTGCTAGAGCAATCTCATACCTTCTTTTAGCCTTCCTGATTTCTTTCTTAAGTGTTCTCTTGCATTTCTTATACTGCATAAGCTCTTCGTTTGTTTCTATCTGCCTGTACCTGCTATGCACCTCCTTTTTCTCTTAACCAGTGCCTCAATATCTCTTGAAAACCAATGTTCCCTACACTTATTATCTTTACCTTTTATTCTGACAGGCACATACAAGCTTTGTACTCTCAAAATTTCATTTATGAAGGCCTCCTACCTTCCGAGTACACCTTTGCCAGAACACAGTTGGTTCCAATCTACACTTGCCAGATCATTTCTGATAACATCAAAATTGGCCTTTCTCCAATTTAGAATCTCAACCCATGAACCAGACCTATCTGTTTGCATATCTACTTTGAAACTAATGGCATTGTGGTCACTGGATGCAAAGTGTTCCCTTACACAAACTTCTGTCTCCTGCCCTGTCTCATTCCCTAATAGCAGATCCAGTATTACACACTCTCTCATTGGGACTTCTACGTATTGATGAAGGAAATTTTCCTGAACACATCTGACAAACTCTATCCCATCCAGCTCTTTTACAGTACGGGATTCCCAGTCAATATGTGGAAAATTAAAATCACCTACTATAATATTATGTTTCTTGCAAAAGTCTGTGATCACTTTACAAATTTGTTCCCCTAAGTCCTGTTGACTGTTGGGTGGTCATACCTTAACATGGTCATACCTTCCTTATTTCTCAGTTTCACCCATGACACCTCATTATTTGACTCCTCCAGTCTGACCTAACAGACCACTTTAGCGACATTTTTCTTTTCTAGTAACACCATCCTTTCTCCTTTAATCCATCTCACATTGTCATGTCTAAAACAATGGAACGCAGGAATATTGAGCTGCCAGTCCTGCCCCTCCTGCAACCAATTCTTACTAATGGCTACAATGGCATAAAGTGATCCATGCCCTGAGCTTATTGGCATTTCCTGCGATACTTCCCGCATTGAAATATACACATCTCAGGACAATAGTTGCACCACGCTCAACCTTTTGATTCCTGACTTTGTCTGAGGTCTGACTAACACCTGTCTCCACAACCTCTCTACTAACTCTTCTGGCACTCGGGTTCCCATCCCTCTGCAACTCTAGTTTAAACCCACCGTGCAACGTTAACAAACCTTCCCGCTAGGATATTAGAGCCCTCTAGTTCAAGTGCAAACCATCTCTTCTGTACAGGCCCCACCTTCTGTGAAAGAGAGCCCAAGTACTCAAAAATCTTATGTCCTCCCTCTTACACCAACTCCTTAGCCACATGCTAAACTGCATAATCTTCCTGTTTTTGGCTTCACTAGCATGTGGCACAGGGAGCAACCCTGGAGGTCCTGCCCTTTAACTTAGCACCTACCTCCCTGAACTCCCTACGCAGAACCTTTCGCTCATCCTACCCATGTCACTGGCACATAAATGGACCATGACCTCTGCCTGTTCACCATCCCACTTAAGAATGCTGAGGACTCAATCCAAGATGTCACAGGCCCTGGCACCTGGGAAGCAAAATACCATTTGGGAATCTCGTTCTTATCCACAGAGGCTGCTTTCCGTTCCCCTATCGAATCCCCTATCACCATAATATGCCTCTTCTCCCCCCCACCCTCTGAGTTACAGAACCAGACTCAGTACCAGAGAGCTGACTACTGTGACTTTCCTCTGTTAGGTCAACCCCCCCCCCCCCCCCACCAACAATATCAAAAGTGATATACCTGTTGTTGAGGGAGATAAGGAGATGGCCAAAGGGGTACTCTGCACTGGCTCTTTAACCCCTTTTCCCTTCCTGACTGTCACTCAGCTTCCTGTGTTCTGCACCTTGGATGCAATTACCTCTCTATAGATCCTATCTATTACCCATTCAGCCTCTCGAATGATCCAGAGTTCATCCAGTTCCAGCTCCATCTCCTTAACATGGATTGTTAGAAACTGCAGCTGGATACACTTCTCACAGTTGTAGTCGTCAGCAACACTAGAGATCTCCTTGCCTTCCCACATCCCATAAGAAAAGCATTCCACTATCCTGCCTTGCATCTCTACTGTCCTGGTTGAGCAAATATAAAGAAGGGAAGGAGAAAAAAAGAACTTCACAGAGCTTTTTCTTTCTTTGATTTCTCTGACTGAAGCCTCGAACAGCTAAAGCCTCAATATCACCACTCTGACTCCATTCAGACAATGGCTACTGCGCTTGCCCCTGCCTTCCTTTAATTTGCTCTTGCTCTCAATCTCAAACACGGATGGGTCACTGCTCAAAGCCACAATGCACTTCTCATTTTTTTCTACTTGGACCTGAGTGAAATCACCTCCTTGTAAACTTCTAGTATCCAGATTGGTCACTGGTCAAAGCTGTTCATAACTATTTCAGCTGAATTCCACAGTCACAGATTTCAGTAAGCAACATTGTTTTAAAACATTTTAAAAAATCTATCAATGGTCAAAATTGATGGATCCTGGATTGCAGACTCAGGTTGAAAGTGCATTTTCCCTTTAAGAAAGAGGAAGCGAGTAAAGTGTGCTGGGCTGCAAGTAAGATTGAAACGCAGAGGCTTTAGACCTGCACTCCTGACTATTCTGCAGATGAATGTACAGTCTCTGGAAAATAAAATTGAAGACCTTAAAGCAAGATTGCTGTACCAGAAGGACATCAGGGACTATTGTGTACTTTGCTTCAGCGAAACATGGCTACCCCTGCCAATTCGGATGCAGCGCTGGAGCTCAATGGCTTCATTATTCACTTCATTATTCAAGTGACCAGTGATCCAGACCTATACAAGAGGTCCAAGTATGGAAGGCTATTTTAAGGTGGAAAAAACAATTTCAATTGTGGTTAAAGATGGAATCGGATGAGCTTCAGCTCTGGCAGGGTTTGTAGGCCATTACTTCCCACAAAGCGCAAACTAACATCATGAATGACAGGGATGCTTCACACCTAAATCATCTTAACTTTATGCGTGTTTTGAAAGGGAGAATAAAACTACATTCATGTGAATCCCTGCAGCATTCGGTAACCCTGTGATCTCTGTCTCGAAGGCTGACATCAGAACATCTTTCAAGAGGGTGAACCCTTACCAGGTGTCAGGCCTTGATGGTATACAAGGTAGGGGTCTGAAAACCTGTGCCAACTGACTGGTGGGAGTGTTCAAGGACATCTTCAATCTGCAACTACTGCAGTCAGAATTTTCACCTTCTCCAAAAAGGATGACAATCATACCAGTGCCCAAGAAGAGCAGGGCGAACTGCCTCAACAACCATCACCTAGTGACACTCACATCTACTATGATGAAGTGCTTTGAGAGATTGGGCATAGCTAGAATCAACTCCTGCCTAAGCAAGGACCTAGACTCACTGTAATTTGCCTGTCACCACAATAGGTCTACAGCAGATGCAATCTCACTGGCTTTCCACTCAGCCTTCGATATTAAAAGCACTTACGTCAGGCTGCTGTTGATTGACTACAGCTCAGCATTCACACAACCATACTCTCAGTTCTAATCAAAAAGCTTGAAACATGTACCTTCTGCAAATGGACCCTTGACTTTTTCCACCGGGAGACCACAGTTAGTGTGGATCAGAAACAACATCTCCTCTTCACTGACAATCAACAATGGCATACCTCAAGGTGCATGCTTAGCCCACTATTCTACTCTTTCTACACCCATGACTGTGTGGCTAGACACAGCTCAAATACCATCTATAGATTTACCGATGACACAACTATTGCTGGCAGAATTTCAGATGGTGATTCTTGCATACAAGAGCACTGGCTGTGTGGTGTCACAGCAACAACCTTGCATTCAGTGCCAGTAACTCTAAGGAATTGATTGTGGACTTCGGGAGGGTTAAGTCGTGGGAACACTCACCAGTCCTCATCAAGGGATCAGAAGTGGACAGGGTGAGGAGTTTCAAGTTCCTAGGTGTCAACCAAAGAAGGCATGACAGTGGCTATATTTCATTAAGAGGTTGAGGAAAATTGTTGTATCAGAAAAGACACTACCAAATTTCTACAGATGTTCCATGGAGAGCATTCTAACTGGTTGCATTACCATCTGGGATGGAGAGGCCACTGCACAGGATCAGGAAAAGCTGTAGGAAGTTGTAACGCACACAAAATGCTGGTAGAACACAGCAGGCTAGGTAGCATCTATAGGGAGAGCGATGTCAACGTTTCGGGCCGAGACCCTTCGTCAGTTGTAAACTCAGCCGTCATTAAGGACCCCATCATATTGTTTCTTCTCACTGCTACCATCAAGGAGGAATTACCAGAGCTTGAAAACACACACTCAGTACAGCTTCTGCCCCTCCACCATCAGATTTCTTAATGGACAATGAACCCATGTACACTTTCTCAGTATTTTTCCCTCTCTCTTTGCACTAATTTAATTTATTTGTATCGATATATACTTTTTAATTGTAATTTATAGTTCTAATACTATGCATTGCAATGCACTGTTGCAGCAAAACAACAAATTTCATGACATATGCTGGTGATATTAAACCTGATCTGGATTCTGATATTATGTAATCTCTAGAGTGAAACATTAATTCTGCCATTTTATTAAATAAAAGTTTTGTTACCTTATTATCATAGCTATAACTGCCATCAGGAGTCGTAGCCATAATCTCCGGAGTTGAAGCTCTAAGGTGACCAGGACTCATAATACTGGGTTTTGCTACTCCAAAGCAAAGGATAAGATAGTTCCTCCAGAGAGTCACATAGTTGTCGACACCACATGTTGTGCTTACTTTTTTTGTGTACATGGGACTACTGCAACATAACAGATTAGAACTCTGAAACTGTGTCATCTTACACATGCAGCAGAACTAAATTCACCCCAATAGGTAATTTTGAAAGTTTACAATAGTCTCCTCTTTCTGGCTGCCCATTCCATTTAGACACCCTCCTTGGGCTCCATTAGCTTCATTGCTCCTTAAATGGCTCCAAATTAACATTTTATCTTTGATTAGGTTAAATCACGGGAGTCATAGGTCTATTTTTACTCTAAATTCTTTTAGTTGGATATGAACAATCTTTAAAAACAAAACAATACACCCAGAATTACTTACTTAGGGTCAACATGGGGCATCAAGAGCTGAAATCTGGTAAAGCCATATGGCCATGCATAGCTGAGAGCCGTAGGACAATGCTTTGGAAGATTCTCCTGTCTGAGAAAGCTGAAGAGGCACAGAACCCATGGATCTTTTACAGATTGAGCAAATATCCAGACATGAGAAGGACTCTTTACATCATAATGGCTGTTAACCAAAACAGCATTCCACTCTACCAGGCACTGCAAATCACCGTTGTGTCCAAAGGGAATGGTAGTCTGTATAGAATTATAAATACTTGATATTAATTATCCTGAAATCTTATGCTCTTATTCACATTCATCATATTTCTTACTCTAAGAAAGCAAAACACATTTTATGATCCCAATAAGAAGAGGAGTGTATGGATTTTTAGCACTCACTGATTGGCATGAACATTTTGAAATGAATAGCAGACTCACCCTTTGGCTTCTCACCTCATGTAATGGAAAATAATTTTAATCAGAAAGCAACATGAACACCTCTTGAAAGGCATTGAAGATTTCTTCAGATATGCAGATTAGATTTCAATGACATTCTTAGGACCTGATAAGACTTAATATCAGTCTTAGACCTGAGTTGGGGAATTATGATAGCTTCCTTATTTGTGAAGAATGATGTAAAATATAAATGTATATATTATTTCTACTTAATTTTTTGGTAACAAATGGAGATTTTTAACACTCATTGATAGAAATTCTACTTGGTCTCTCATTGTCACAACGTGATGTTTTTTGATTGCTTTTTAAAAAGATATGACATTCGCTGCAAAATAAACATGAGAAGCAGGAAGGGAGAAGACAGTCAAGTTTACCCACCTGAAATAGGAGTGAGGGTATTTCAATAAAAAGCCAGATATTAGAATAGTTTAGACCTCATACTAGTAGGAATGTGTAGGTGAAATAGCTGTGTTGCCTATTGAGACTATTTTGTATGCTATTTCAAAACTGCCCCCTTATGCTGTTTTTCCTTAGGCAATTTCTAAAGATAAATATACATGTCCTGGAACTGACAGTTTTCTTTATACTTACTGAATCTGAGGCTGCTACATGGATAAAACTCTCCAAAATAGATGAACTTAACTGATCCATGACTTCAATCATTGGCCTATCATCATCCTATTAAAGGAAAGACATTTTTTAAGTAGCCTGAATGCCTAGATTACACAGAATTTTAAAAATGCTAACTTCATTTTACAGAAAAGATGTGGTTTTCTTTATAAATTTCTTATTATTTGGAACATCAAAGTGTTCATGTAGCTTCTAGGCATGTATTACGAATTATGAAAAATCTTGCTATTAGAAAAGCTGTCCACTTATTTATTCATTCTTATTTATGCTTTCAAATTTCAGAAATTGAACTGGATTTAATTAAACATAACCTCAGTGACAGCTTTTCCCATGCTTAAGGTTTGCAGCAGTACTTCTCATAAAGCACACCATAAATACCAACTCGGTGCTGAGCCCTTACTCTTGTAATATTCTGTACAATTAACAATTGTAAGTCCAGGATTAGTGCATGCATCTGATGTTCATCGCATTTCTGGCATTCCTGCTGTAACTTGTTGATAGTTTTCTACAGACCTAGGGATAGGCATTCATACTTTGGAATAATATGGGGAAAGTCTATGTGTAACCAGATCTTGATCTAAATTCCATTTCCCTTCTCAATTTTCAACTAGCACTGACTCAATTGACAGCATTTTCACCTCTGAATTAGAAGGTTTTGTGTTCAAGTCCCTCCCCAGCCATAAATTGGTACCTTAGTGCAGCATCAAAGGATAATTAAGTTAAATGGAAGCAACAACCACTTTCTTAAATCAACAGGAAAAATTCTATAGGGGAATGATTCTGGCCAATGTTTATTTCTTAATGAATAGCACAAAAAGTAGATATTCAAGTCATTTGCAAATTGGCATTTGTGGGATTTAGTTTCATATAATTTAAGACAGCATTTCCTACACTAATGCACATTAGTATTAAAAGCACATCAATGAAAGTTTTTCATTCATTCTATGTTAGGACTATTATATGTGTAAAAAAATAATTATTTTTCAATAAACACACACAAAATGCTGGAGGAAGTCAGCAGGCCAGGCAGCATCCATGGAAATAAGTAAATAGTCAATGTTTCAGGCTGAGACCCTTCATCAGGACTGGAAAAAAAGATGGGAAGTCAGATAAGAAGGTGGGAGGAGGGGAGGAAGAAGTACAAGGTGGTAGGTGATAGGTGAAACTGACAGATGGGGAGGCGTGAAGTAAAGAGCTGGAAAGATGAATGATGAAAGAGATAAAGGGCTGGGAAAGGGGCAATCTGATAGGAGAGGACAGAAGACCAAGGAAGAAAGAGAAGGAGAGGAGCACCAGAGGGAGTTGATGGGCAGGTAAGGAGATTAGGTGAGCAAGGAAAACAGGAAAGGGGGGAGGAATTACCAGAAGTTCGAGAAATTGATGTTCATGCCAGCAGGTTGGAGGCTGATCAGAGGGAATACAAGGTGTTCATCCTCTAACCTGAGTGTGCCCGCATCATGGCATAAGAGGAGGCCATGGACTGACATGTCCAAATGGGAATGGGAAGTAGATATAAAATGGGTGGCCACCGAGAAATCCCATTTTTTTCTGGCATACAGAGCATAGATACTTGTTGAACTGGTCTTCCAATCTATATCGGGTCTCATAGATATACAGGAGGCCACACTGAGAACACCAGATATGGTAGATGACCCCAGCAGACTCATGCGTGAAGTGTTGCCTCACCTGGAAGGACTGTTTGTGGCCCTGAATGATAGTGAGGAAGGAGGTGTAGGGACAGATGTGGCATTTGTTCTGCTTGCAAGGTTAAGTACCGGGAGGGATGAATTGACAAGGGAATCGCATAGGGAACAATCCCTGCAGAAAGCAGGGGAGAGAAGGATGTGCTTGGTGTTGGGATCCTGTTGTAGATGGCAGAAGTAAGAAAATGATGTGCTGCATGCAGAGGCTAGTGGGGTGGTAGGTGAGGACAAAAGGAACCTTATCCCTGGTGGGGTGGCAAGAGGATGGGGTGAGAGCAGATATGTGTGAAATGGAAGAGATATGGGTAAGTACAATGTTGATGGTGGAGGAAGGAAAGTTCCTTTCTTTGAAGAAGGAGGACATCTCATTAGTTCTGGAATGAAAAGCCTCATCTTGGGAGCAGTTGCAGCAGAGACAGAGGAACTGAAAGAAGGGGATGACATTTTTACAAGTGACAAGGTGGGAAGAGGTATAGATCATGTAGCTGTAAGAATCAATGGGTTTATATAAGATATCAATAGATAAGCTGTCTCCAGGGATAGAGACACAGAGATTGAGAAAGGCGAGGGAGGTGTCAGAAATGGACCAGGTAAATTTGAGGGCAGGGTGGAAGTTGGAGGCAAAGTTGATAAAGTCAACAAGCTCCACATGGATGCAGGAAGCAGCACCAAAGCAGTCATCGACATAGCGTAGGAAAAGCTGGTGTGGGCTTGGAACATAGACTGTTCCACGTAGCAGACAAAAAGGCAGACATAGCTGGGACCCATGCAAGTGCCCATGGCTACACCTTTCATTTGATGGAAGAGGGAGGAGCCGAAGGAGAAATTATTGAGAGTGAGAACCAGTTCCACCAGACAGAAGAGAGTGGTGGTGGAGGGGAACAGAATGGTCTGTTGTCCAGAAAGAAGCGAAGAGCTTTAAGGCCCTCCTGATGGGGGATGGAGATGTATATGACTGGATATCCATAGTGAAACTGGATGATTGGGGCCAGTGAACATCAAGTCAATGAAAAGATCCAGAGTGTGTGAAGTGTCACGGATGTAGGCAGGAAGGGACTGATGTGGGGTGATAAAACAGAGTTGAGGTATACAGATATGAGTTCGGTGGTGCAGGAACAAGCAGAGACAATGGGTCTACCTGCAAAAGCAGCTTTTGGACCTTGGGTAGGAGGTAGAAATGGGAGATAAGGTAAGGGAACTATGAGGTTGCTGGCAGTGGATGGGAGAACCCCAGAGTTAATAAGGTCAGTAATAGTGCAGATGACAATGGCCTGGTGCTCCTTAGTGGGGTCCTATTTGAGGGGTAAGTAAGAAGAGGTGTCTGAGAGTTGTTGCCTGGTGCAGCAAGGTAGAGGTCAGTCTGCCACACTACTACAGCTCCTCTCCCTTATCTGTGGGTTTGATGGTGTGGTTAGGAATAGTGCAAAGAGAGTACAGATTTTTCAATTACCAACTCTGCAAATGCAAAATTAATAGATAGCCTTATTATTCACTAATATATATCATTTTAATAATGAAATATCTAAAACTTCATACCTCTGATTGTCCTAAAGCTGAAAACAATGCACGAACTTCCCTCAGGATAGAAACAGCCAATTTTCGTGTTGCAATCTGACAACTACAGAGTAAAACAAGAGCAAATCCTTCCACAGCATGAAGCACATTTGAATGAGGACTCCTTTCTTGCTGAAGCTAGTAGATACATTCAAAAGTAATATTGTATAATTGGTTAGCAATTCAAAATATCTTTATCAAAAAACATAACCATATTTTACATTGGGCTTCTTTGGAGCCCTTTTGTCCTGAAGTTGTGTACCTCAAACCTTTTGAGCTCTGCATAAGTTTTAGAATTTTACTATTGCTCTATATGCATGCTATTGACTGCTGTGTTAAATTTGCAGCCCCTTTTAAACAAAAACCTGATCAAAGGTGTAAGGATACTCCCCCACCTCAATCTGGACAACATTAAGAAACAAATTTTGTGGTTGGACCACTTATAGGCACTTACTTAGTGCAGGACCTGGAAACTGGTATGAGAAGATTAATTAGAAGACCAATGAGAAGTATACAACATTATGGGGGGTATAGATGGGGTAAATGAAAACAGTCTTTTTCCACTGAGGTCATGGGAAAGGTGAAGTGTTTAAGGAGGTCATGGGGATACTTCTTTACTCGGAGAGCAGTGAAAGTGTATAACAAGTGCCAGTGGAAGTGGTGATTGTGGATTCAATTACAACATGTAAGAGTAATTTATATAAGTACATGGATGGAAGGGGAATGGAGGGTTATATTCCAGTTGCAGGTCAGTGGGACTAGGTAGAATAATAGTTCAGCACAGACTAGATGGGCTGAATAGCCCATTTCTGCACTGTGGTTCTCTATGACTCTAAGACATTTGATATCCACTAAGTTAATTTGTTTAGCACTTAACAATGATGAAAAATATTACAAAGGAATATCACCAGATTTAATACAGAAAATATTGGCACTAGATTAGAGACTAATCAAATGCTCAGCAATGAAATGGCTTTTAAGGATGATCTTAAATCTGGTGACAGAAGTGGAAAGGTAAAGAAGGTTTAGGAGGTGAATGAAGGGCATTAGGCATGTGGTTGAAAACAATACCAAATCATAATAAGGCGCTCAATGCCTTTGCTTTGCTTCAAATTTCTAGCCCAAAATGTGGTAAAATCGGGCTTTATCTCGGTCCATGTGGAAGCTTAGCCCATGTGGTATCATCATCAGCAACATATGGATAAGGAGAGGAGAACTAAGAAGTATCTTGAGGAGCTTGGGAGATTGTTTGAAGGTGGCAACAGAAATAATTTGAGCAGATATGTAAGCACATTACTGAGAAAATGCCTATACAGCTAGGAAAGAGTTGACTTGTGCTGTTAATATCCAAAAGCAACTGAAAGGTTAATAAGACTGAAAATACACCAAATGTATTGTACGAGGTATTAGCTGATTTGGTAGCATTTTGCACTATTTGATTTGAATTTGTTTCTGCACAGAAGAAAATTAAGTTAAAGTCAATCTGAAGTTGATACAAATTTAACCGTTATTTAAAGTTTATCCAAGTGCACCTATTTTTTCAGAAGGACATAGTATGACTCTACCAGGAATATCCAGAGATCAGGCATGAAGAATGAAGTGAATAAAGGCACTCTGGACCTTTGTAGAGAGTAGTGTAAAATATTAATGATCAAAGAAATCAGTATCTTCGTTGAAAATTCTTTGCTAGCTGATTAGTAACTGCACATACTCTTTACACTTGTCTGATCATTAGGAAAAAGAAGTCACAGAGCATGGGTTATATAATACCTATCAAGAATATGTACATCCTATTACTAATTCTGCAATCAGATCTGCAGATACCAAATTACATATATCTACATCAACGTTTAATATTTTAGTTGTGATTTAAACACCTTCACTTTTCAATATTTCACTGGTTTTCTTTCTATTCTTGTCCTGCTTTATAAAGTAACATGTTATAGTGTGACTTCATGTACATCTTTGTACAGCTTGATTATGTCAAAAACACAAAACATTAACCAATTGTGTGTCATCACGATAGCTGAAACATTATTTAATGTTCAAATGCTAGAAAGGAATCATGTAATGAATATGTAAATCACCTATCAATACTGTTATGTCAAGTAATTACAAGTGTAAAGATAAATTTGACCTACCTCTGAGGTCCTGAACTTAGATTGGTCCTGGTCCTTGTTTTGAGTCTGTATTGCAAGTTTCCATTGACTGAGCAGATGCACCAATAATTTTAAAGAGCTATCAAGAAGATTTTGTTGTGTGTCATTAACTTCACGGAGTAGAAAGTTTGTGAAGCCAAACAATACATCTTCCCGCCAATCAGCAAAATCAACAAGAAGACTTTGAAGAGAGTTTTGTGCAATGTGACGAAGTTCATCATCCATGTGGATAGTTAGTCTGAATTGAAAATTGAAAGTTTATAATTAATAAAGTATGCAGATTGTTCTTTCTTAATGTTCTTAAGATAACAGAGAAATTATCTGCAAACAATAGAGAGGAACTTGTAAAAATCCAAATCACAAGAGATAAAGTACAAGAGAGTATGGGGTTGGGGATAGAGAGAAAGAGAAGGGTCTGGGAAAGATAAAGAGTGGGGCAGGGATAGAAAGGGGAAGAGGAGAGAGAGATGGCTAGAGAAAGAGTGAGCAGAGTTGGGTAAAGGACTGAGTGGCAGAGAGAAAAGAGGAAAGAATAAGATGGGTGAGTCAGATGGTTAGAATAGTGAATAGTATAAAAGGAAGGGTAAAGGAAAGTGGAGGGAAGAAAAATGTAGGAAGAGCAGCAAGAGAAAGAGAGTAGCAGGGTTTAGAATAATTGGTGGAGAGGGAAATAGAGTTGGGGAGTGAGATAGAATGAGGGAGGTATACAAAGCCAGTCAGCATTTGAAGGAGCGAACAGAATTTGATGGTCATGGTAACACTAGGGGCAGAGGGATAATGGTGAGGATCTGAGGTTCACTATTGGAAAATGGGTGTGATGAAGTCCAAAGTTAGAGGTAGGTGACCTAACATTCAAGGTGTTTCCCATACATCTGGAAAAGATGTGCTTAAGTATCATACTTATTAAAGCTCTGGTGGAAATATTTTCATGTTATCTTATGGAATTATCACAGTAAACAATATACATGTTTATTGTTGCTAAAGCATGTATTTCATGTAAATTAATTGGAATTCCTAATATCCATTATAAAAATCTTAGCCTTCATTGCTGTTACTGCTTATCTGGTGAAGAACTTCATGCACTTACAATCTTACAATTATCTGTTAATATGAATCAATATATAGGTAAAATGCTGGAAGAACTCAGTGGGAAAATGAGCAGTCAACATTTCAGGCCACGACCCTGCATTAGGTCTCAGCCTAAAATGTCCACCGTTCATTTTCCTCCATAGCTGCCTGACCTGGTGAGTGAGTGAGTGAGTGAGTGAGTGAGTGAGTGAGTGAGTGAGTGAGTGAGTATGTGTGTGTGTGTGTGTGTGTGTGTGTGTGTGTGTGTGTGTGTGTGTGTGCGCGCGCGCGCGTGCGTGCGTGTGTGTCCAGTTTTCAGATTTCCATTATTTACAGTATTTCTTGTGTATCCATTAATGTAGGAAGAGATATAAATGTAAAAAAACCTTCTTACCACTACATGGAAGACACTTATGGCACAATAACTAAATAGCATTTTATTGTTATGAGCGCCAGATCTGACTATTTGAACAATATTTTAATTACAGAAATAAAAGATTCTTACAAAGAATCTTTCTTTGGCCTACTAGCATATTTTTCTGATTCATACCCTCTAGGCCTGTGAGGCTTCACCTCTGACACATAAGCAAAATTAAATTTGCTAATTCATACATACTACTGTGTTTTAAACCATCAAGCCATTCATTTCGATGTTTGAGTTATGCTGATTGAGCCACATTTAATTCCAGTGGAATTGAAAACCAGGGTATCTTTTTGATGAATGCCCAAACTGATATTGTACATTTTATACATTCACTAAAATTGTTGCTCCAGCTCTCTGTTCTAAGCTCTTTACAATTAACATGCACATCAATGCTTCTCATTTTAATCCTTTGACTGCTGTTAAGTCTGCTTCTAACTATTCTGTCATATTTGTTCACCATTAAAAAAAATTATCTCATCCTATACACTGCATTCTAAAGCAAAAGGCACAAACAATCCTTTAAATTTACCTTTCCAATCTTCATTTTCTCATAGTTAAAAAACACACCATTGTATCTAATAACCTTACTTCCTGACCAACAGAGCACAACCTGTAACTATATGCAGCACAAATACTGCCACGATTATTCTGAAACCTGGTGCTCCAAAAGCTTGAATCTTCAGTCCCTTCCTCTACTTTTTGTACACTCGTGACTGCATCGCCAGATTCTGCTCTAACTCCCTCTATCAATTTGCAGAAGATACCACTGTAGAGGGCAGCATCTCAAAGAACTATGAGTTGGAGTATAGGAAAGAGATAGAGAGTTCAGTGACATGGTGTCATGACAATAACATTTCCCTCAATGTCAACAAAAGAGGTTGTTATTGACCAGACAGGGGGGCAGTGCATATGCTCTTGTCAACATCAACAGTGTTGAGGTTGAGAGGGTTGAAAGCTTCATGTTCCCTGATAATGGACATCAGCAATAGTTTGTCCTGGTCAAACCATGTTTGCGTCCTGGTCAAGAAAGTTCACCGATGTCTTTACTTTCTCAGGAGACCAAAGGAATTTGGCATGTCCCCATTGACTCTTATCAATGTTTATTGATGCACCACAGAAAGTATACTGCCTGAATGCGCAACAGCTTTACATGGCAACTGCTCTGAATGTGACTTCAAGAAACTGCAGGAAGTTATAGGCACAATTCAGCACAACATGAAACTAGTCTCCTCTCTGTGAACCCTGTCTATACTTCTCGCTGCCTCATTAAATCAATATCTAAGTTTGCTAACAACTCTAAATTGATGGGAAAAGAAAAATATACAGAGATATAGATAGGTTAAGTGAGTTGGCAAGGGTCTGGCAGATGAGCACAAAGTTGGTAAATGCAAGGTCATCGACTTTGGATGGAAATAAAAGAGCAGATATTACTTAAATAGTGAAAATTACAACATGGTCTCCTCACTTGAGGGAAGTTACACTCAGTGGCCATTGCAGTAGATACAGAAGGTACCCAATAAAGTGGCCATTGAGTGTAGCCCATCCACTTCAAGGTTGAATGTGTTGTGCATTCAAAGATGTTCTTCTGCAAACCAATATTGGAATATATGGTTATTTGGGTTTCTGTTGTCTTCCTGTCAGCTTGAACCTGTATGGTCATTCTCCCCGATCTTGCTCATTAACAATGCATTTTCACTCTCAAAGCAACCCACTGGTTGTTTTTCAATTTTCTTGTCATTTTCTGTAGTCTGTTGTGCATGAAAATCCCAGATCAGCAGTTTCTGAGATACTCAAACCACCCCAAAAGCACCAACAATCATTCCATGATCAAAGTCACTTCAATCACATTTCTTCCCTTTTCTGATGTTTGTTCTGAACAGCAACTGAACCTCTTGGCCATTTCTGCATGCTTTTATGCATTGATTTGCTGCCACATGATTGGCTGATTATATATTTGCCTTAATAAGCAGGTGTACGGATGTACCTAATAAAGTGGTCACTGAGTGTATACTGACTTTGGTAGGTGGTGCAGAGGAGGCTCATCAAGTTGATTCTTGAGGTGAGGGGACTACCTTATGAGGACAA
Source organism: Hypanus sabinus (assembly GCF_030144855.1). Lineage (NCBI taxonomy): Eukaryota > Metazoa > Chordata > Chondrichthyes > Myliobatiformes > Dasyatidae > Hypanus > Hypanus sabinus. The sequence continues at coordinate 37,916,606 of NC_082708.1, forward strand.
GTTAAGTCACACAGGTCTATCCTTGCCTGAATTTTAGAAGAATGATAGGGAGTCGGATAGAAAAATATAGAATTATGAAAGGAATAGATAAGATAGAGATAGGAAAGTTGTTTCACTGGTGAGTGAGAACTAGGGGACATGGACTCAAGATTCAAAGGAATAGATTTAGGACAGAGATTAGGAGAAAATGTTTTTCCCCCAGTGAAATTCTCTGCCCAGGGAAGAAGTAGAGGCTACCTCATTGACTATATTTAAGGAAGTTAAATAATTTTTTTGCATAGCAAGGGAATTAAGGGCTATAGGAAAATGGCGGATAGGCAGGGCTGAATCTACAGCCAGATTAAGCATGATCCTATTGAATAATGAAGCAGGCTCAATGGGCCAAATGTCCTACTCCTGCCCCTGGTTTCTATGTTCTTAGAGCAAACGGTATTATCAAAGACCCTACCCACCCTGGGCATTCTCTCTTCACTCCTTTCATTGGGCAGAAGATGCAAAATCCTGAAAGCACATACCATCAGGCTCAAGAACAGCTTCAATTTCACTGTAATCAGACTCCCGGACTCTTGACCTTACAATCTACCACTGTCTGTTGCTGCACTTTATTGTTCACCAGGATTGCACTGTAATGCTAACTTTCACATTTTATTCTGCACTGTGTAATGATTTGATCTGTATGAACAGTATGGAAGTTAAGCTTTGTACCGTATCTTGGTACATGTGGCAATGATAGACCAATAGGATTGTCTTACTGTTTGTTGCTTCATTAGTGTAATGGCTTTCCAGCTGAGTTTCCCCTAATACAGGTTTTATTAAGCTGATCATCACTTTTATTACTATTGCTACATACATGGAATCAAAACCAAAATTCTAACACTTTCCCTGTCTCACCACACCCTTCTCTTTTATACTGGTTTTCTTCCTTTTCTCATTGACAAGAAGCATTCCCCCACAGATGTTGATCCCCAAGTTCTTCCAGATTATCTGCTATTCTAGAATTCTATTCACAATTACTTAGACTGATAAATTGCCTTTAATGCTTTGTGCATCTGTTGCCTCAGTTCTAAGCTGTTAAGCTTACTTCTATTAGTGTTACATTGTATTAAAATGCAAGGCCTGAAAAAGTAGAAATTTTTAAATTTGTAATTAAAGCTAAATTTAAATGATTTTTAATCATAATTTTAACTAAAATTAAAGCACATACCTTGCGAGTAAATCAATCAGTTCCAATTTTGACATTCCATCAGGGATTATTCGTGGAATGGCTGCTACACTGGTTCTAAAGAGGTCAATTTTTGGTTTCCTCTCTCCTCTGAATTGATGTAGAGAACAGTTAATTGATAATATGAACAAAATAATACTTTTTTTTACATTTACCTGATTATGTAGAAAATGCAAATCAAGAGTAAATTATGCAGAAAATACAAATCAAACAACACTGCATCAATCTCTACGTAACTCAAAATGAAATGGTTCTCAGACAGAAAAAAATTAAATAGTATGGGCCAGTAATAAATCCTGTACCATTATAAACAGCATGTAGTAAACTGTTGACTACCTTGTCACTTTCCTTTTCTTTTCCAAATCTGTTTAAAGAACATTAATATGCCACTTTCCATTCCAGTCATCCTGGCATACGATTGAATGTGGAACCATTTATGCAATAACAAAAAATAACACTCTACCATAGTATTCATTGCAAAGATTTGCACCAGATCTGGACATATGAAATTGATTTGAAACAGTACTTAAAATAGTTTTGTTCAGTCACCTTCAATTCTTAATTCTACATTAGCAATATGCTGGCTTACGTGATCATGTCTTCAGGTTCCTTGTTCAGTATCTGCATGTTTGTCAACATCATACAACGTCCAACTTCTTTATCAAGATGTCTTAAGATGCTATCTAGGGCTTTTCTTAGTTGTGGATAGTACAGAGATATTCCTGTTGAGTTGAGGAAAAATTAACTTAACAATGATTTGAATAGACTCCACTAACTACGGTAACTCCATTTAAAATTCCTCAGTAATAAAAAAAATCCAAGATGCTGGAAATCCCAAATAAAAACAGAAATTGTAAAGGTACTGGGCAAATCAGACCACATCTGCCAGACAAAAATAATATTCTTTTTCTCTCTGCAGAAGCAGCTTCATGGTGAAGATTTCAAGTATTTTCTGCTTTTCTCGAAGTTTTAATACCATAGACGGTGGGAGATGTAGCATTTAATTTGACCAGTGATGAAGGTTAGAGTGTTAGACCAGTGATAAAGATCAGTTTATGTTATGATTGTTGAAGACACCAGACTGGATTTATAATTTCATGGATACAAGACAGGTTGGACAGGAGACTAATGTATGGTTAGGTGACAGCTGTAAACTTGGGTAAAGTCTTTGTTCTGGGGTGGTGGAGAAAGGGAAAGGAATGTCAGTTAAATACATACCTAAAGGGAACTTACCTAAGATCATTTCACAGCTGCCACACAGACACATTTCAAAAGTACAGAATTAACTTCCAGATTATACATGTTTGGGGCTCTCTGTGTGTAAGATCATGTGATCCATGGAGAACCCATATGAAAATTAGAGATTGCATGTTCATACCATAAATCCTTTTAACTTAAAGGTTATGACTAACCTATCATTTTTGCTTCTTCTTCTGTAAGGGTTTTACTCAGGTAAGTTTTCTTCACCCTGAGAGTGTTCCCAGATGGAAGAACAGCTCCTGTGTTAGGCATTGGAGGTTCTCCATCTTTCTGCTGTAGATTGTCAGCAACCACAAGGAATGCCCTCAAGCCAATGTTCATTCTCTGTGAATCATAATTCAAAAGTGGAAATTAAACTTTTATTATGAGATAACCATGTTTGTTTTCCACATGCTAAGTTTAAAGCTACAGATATTATTAAGCTAATATATTCCCTTAAAGGAGATCCTTGAACGTCCTCTCAATTTCTTGAAAGTTTCAACAATTTTAAATAAATAATTTTTAAAATTTTAAACATCTTAGCTATAGATTAAATAGTATTTTTCATAACAAATTTAGGGGACAACTCTTGACATTTTTCAGAAATAGCTGACTCAACTGAGAAGGGATACCAAAGATCAAAAAGAAACTAGTTATTAAAAAGATAGGGATATACATTAAACCACCACTATCCTCTCAACCTTTCAGGACATCAAGCAGTTTTTCTTGGTGAAGTCGCATCTACACCATTGAGCCCTGATACAGATTTGGGAACTGCTTTGTCAAGCATATTTGCTCTGTCCACTGCAAGATCTCCTTGTGGTTACCTGTTTCAATTTGACTTCTTATTCCCATTTTGACATGTCTGTCCAAGGCCTCCTCTACTGCCATGATGAGGCCAAACTCAGGTTGGAGGAGCAACACCTCATATTCTCTCTGGGTAGACTCTAACCTGATGGCATGAACATTGAATTATCTGCCTTCCAGTAATTTTTCCTCCCTACCCTCTTCTCTCTTTTCTATTCCCCATTCTGGTTACCTTCTCACCCTTTCTTGTTCCCCTCCTCCTCTTTCCCTTTGTTCCATGGTCCACTGTCCTCTCCTATTATATTCCTTCTTCTTCACCCTTTTACCTCTTCCACCCATCCCCTCCAGCTTCTGATTTCAACCAGCCTCCCTAACCCACCCACTGTCCTTCCCCCTCATCTGTCTCACCTACCATCTGCCAGCTTGTACTCCTTACTTTCCCACACAACCCCCACCATCATCTTTTTATTCTGGCTTATTCCACAATCCTTTCATCCTAATGAAGGATCTCAGCCCAAAACATCAACTATTTATTCCCTTCTGCAGATATTGCCTGACTTGCTGAATTCCTCCAGTATTTTGTGTGTTGCTTTACATTAAGATGGGCATAAGCTTTGTCAAGATGGCGATCAGTATCCAATGGTATATACAGAGGAAGACATTTTGAATTGAGCAGCCAAAAGAAAATGAAAACTGAAATGCTTTTGCAGTACCAGTATAACATATATAGCTTTCTTTAATTTCAGCTGAAGGAAGCTCCCCTTCATTATCAATCTATGCCAGCACATGGATTTGATTGTGGAACTAAGACAGTCCCAATTACATTAATAATTTCTTTTACAATGTAGAAAACAGACAGACTTTGTCATGTTAAAGTTTACTGTGCATTGCACCCAAAAATATATGAATTTGAAATTCAAATCATTGTCATAGAAAACAAGTACATTTTTATAGATAAATTCATCCTTTATACCTCTGGATTCAGACTGAAGGTCTTTGGTGATTTTCCAACACTAAGAAGGTCAAAAATGATTTCTTTCATGGCAAAATCTAACCTCTCCTGTAAAGTAAAATAAAAGCTTTAAAATATTGTTGAAGACTGTTGCAAAAACATAAAAATTCAGTCAAAATTAACATGAAAAAAAAACACAGAATTATGTTATGTGTAAGTGCATTTATATTGCTTTTTCCACACCTCAGTTAATATTTGTCTTGGATAGTATTACAAAATGGGTGACAGTTCTTTAGCAGTCAATATGGTCTTGACCAGATTTCTCTTTACATTGGATAGAAATCAGCCAATGTGTAAAAATGGATCTCCATATGCTCCAAACTATGTCACTGCCCAGTCAATGTCATTCTAATAGTCTCAATGCAATTCCTGCAATGTTGTGTGTCAAAATAGTAAGTGAATAGAAATTTCCAATAGAAATTGTAGCTTCATGATTTTTAAATGTATACAACTGGACCCAAGATTTCCACAATCTTAGGATCCATTTTTACATATCCCCTTGCCTGATTCCTAAGGTTTGGCTGATATGGTAAAAATTAACAAAAAATAAGCTGTATTGGGGAAAGGAAATGATTATTTTCCTTAAATTTCATTCACATACTGTTCTTTTCTGATCCCATAACCACTGAAGTTCTTGCATTCATTTATAATTGCATGCAAGTGAAATTTGGAGGCAAATAGTGTATTTCTATTTGTGTAGGTAAAATATTTCACAAATCAACTAAAGTAGCATCATCTAAGAAGAATGGTTAAATAAATAAGAGCAAAAATGTACTTGAACACAAGAATAAGTACCATATTAATCAGCAAAAGGAAATCTTTGCAGCAGGACAAATGATGCTCCATATTTATAATCCATTATGTAATTAAAAAAAAGTCTGCTTTCTCCCACTTTATAGCAATGTGAGCAAAATGATGACCCCTAACAAATTCTTTAATATGTTGTTATAATTTGTAAATTTTGTAACCTTTGGTTGAATTTATTTAGTGTGGTGAACTACATATACCTGTCTGGACACGCCCCCCCCCCCCCCCCACTGACTGATCCTGTGGCTCCTCCCACAGGCCCCGGTATAAAGGCGATTGGAGCCACAGACCCTTCCTCAGTCTCCAGGACGTTCTGTGATGGTCACTTGCTGCTTGTGCTTTCTTCCAGCCAATAAAAGCCTACCTTAACCCACATCTCAGAGTTATTGATGGTGCCTTGTCAGTGAGATAATTCAAGACTAATGTCATCGGTACAATGTGAATGATTTTGTTACTATACCTGTGCAATGAATTGTATGATTTTTACAAAAATGTTGAGAGGCATATCTCTTGGTACCACACTCCGAGATCCCTTGGGAAAAAGTGTTGTTGTAATGCTTGCAAGTCGACTGTAAAGAGAAATTGATAGTTGACCAAATTATTCATAAAATTACAGAGAGGTTTCAGCAGGCTTAAATCACACTGACGATGAAAGACAACCTTTGGTCAACAGATATAGCATAATAAACATCAAGCCACAAATTTAAAATCTAAATTGATTTACAGACTGCCTACTATGAGATACAGACATAGAAGAGCATATTAAGTGAATATTTTGGTGAATGAAAACCACAGATACTGGAAATATGAAATAAATAAAGAAAATGTAAATTGCTTCATTTATTCTTCTACCATCTTATCTGTAACATAACATTAACTTGTTTTGTCTTTTGGTTTTCTGCTTGAAACACTTTCTTTTTCGTGATAATGCTGCAGTGTATTTCCAGCAATTTTTGTTACTATTTATTCTTACTACTTCAATGTTATTTTGTTCAGGATGGAATCATGAATATATAGAATTGCAACTTTTAAAAATAAAAATAAAATAACTCTTTTAAGTTGTGGAAATATTATTTTTAACTGAAAATCTGAGAGAGCATGGCTTGCAACATACAACATAATTCAATTCTCATCAGAATTAGGAACACACTACCTGAGAGAATAGTGGAGCATTTAAGAAGTATTTAGATGAACATTTGAAACACCATAGCATAGAAGACAAGTGTGAGCAAATTGTACTTACTGGCTGGAATATCTCTGTTCTGTATGATTTTATGACTCTTAACATTAACCACTTCAAGGTAACTGTAAAATGTCTGATAATACTGGAGTGTCATGCATCACTATTATGAAAAATGGATAAAACCTGTGAAACCTGCAACCGGCATAGATTTACAACAACACCTGTAGTTGTTGAGCTCCAGAGATGTATTGCCGTTGGCAACAAAAAATGTCTACACACCTCTGTATTAAATTGCTAATCCCTTCTATTGTATCTTCATCCTCTCATTCAAAACTCTTCTATCAGTGAAATCAAATAATCTTAAATAATCAACAATATGAATTGTCTTTGAGAATTGTGCGGGCACAGTAAACAACAAAAGAGACCACTGATGTTGATGAAATCTATCAGAGTTCAGTCCAGATGGAGAAAATAGCAATTTTCTAATTCGTTTTGTAGACATCCCTCAGTTCCGTTCTATGATTTGAGGAGGAGTTTAATTGCAGTTCGTATACAGGAGCAAAACGGAAAAGATCATCTGCAAAATAGCCTTCTCCTTTGCAGACAATACAAAGCATATTCTCAACAGTTTAACTTGATTTATTTGCCATTTGCATTTCTTTCATTGTGAAGGAAAAAAAGCACCATAGCAAATCTTTCACAATCTTATGACACTGGCAGGATCTTCGAAGAAATGGTGAGTACAAAGGTATGTTAAGTCAAAATTTGAAGAAACTAGAGTCATAATTTTACATTAAGCTTCCCACTGCCAGTGACAGTTTTCAAATAGCATCAAGATCCTTGAAAAAGTTTGCATATTTCCAAAAGACAATGGCAGTAGCTCAGGTGTTCACTGGTGTCATTTGAAAGATTTGGTCTTTCATAATATTGTTGACCTCCATGGTTAGTTAAACACCTGGTGTATTTTTGATAGATCTGGAGATGCTGCATAACCTGGCAACACACCCAAGTTTTAACTCTCTGTAATTCCCTGATCATGCAATATTCTGAATTATAGAGATATCTTTGGTCTTTCTATATTGTCCAGACTGTAAATATCATTGGTTCAGCACATGGCTCACCTAGTTCTGTTTCTGCTATCCCTTAAACTCACCAGTGCTACATTCCCAAGCTCCCTTTGAAGTCAGCAGGGCCCCAATTCCTGAACTCCCTAAGGCTTGTTACATATTTATTTATAATTCACTGGGTCCCACGCTCCCTTTGAACTCATCGGGGGAGAGGTTTCCATGCTCATTTTAAACTTACTCAGGATGCATTCGTATACTTTATTTTAAACACGCTGCAGTCTGTTTCTTGGCTGCCTTTAAACTCCGATGGCTTTCAAAGATGCCATTAAGAAGGCGACTTGTCCAAGCAGCTTGGATAGAAATCTTCAGTTATTCCCATTTACACTGCTACAGCTGAAATTCACAACTGCAGTCATAGACAATGCAGCAAGCAACATCATGGTGCACAAATGTAATGGTTCTGTTGCAGTCCTGCTCACCTGATGTGGATCAAGTGTCGTCCATTTTATCTGCTACAGGGGTTTTCAGCCATCATCTTAATAGCAGTGTACATTCCACCTCAGGCCTGTGTCAAACAGGCTCTAAAAGAACTGAGCGACATAATCAACAGGCATGAAGCAATGCACTTTGATGTCTTCCCCATCATTTTAGGGGATCTTAACAGGTCAGCTTGAAAAAGTTGAGTGAATAACTACCACCAACATATCACCTGAGAAACCAGAGGAGCCAACACACTTCACCACTGTTATACCACCATCAAGATTGCTTACTATGCCATCCCACACCTAGACTATGGAAAGTCTGATTACCTGGCTGTACTTCTATTCCCGAGTATAAGCAGAGACTGAATATTGCAGTAGTACTAGTAGAGAGGATCAAGAAGGTATAGACAAGGGAGGAAGAGAACTGCTTACAGGACTGCTTTGAGTCAGTGGACTAGACAGTATTCATGGATTCATCTTCGAGTCTGAATGAATATGCCACAGTTGTCATTGATTCCATTAGAGCCTGTGTGGATGAGTGCCTACAAGACCATACTGTACATACCAGAATCAAAAGCAATGGATGAACCAAGAGATTCATAGTCTGCTGAGGGATAGATCTATGGCATTCAAGTCTGGTGATCCAAACTATATACAAAAGCCAGACCTGACTTACAGAGGGCTATCTCAAAAGCAAAGGAACAATTCCAGTTGAGGTCAGAGGTAGAATTGGATGCACATCAACTCTGGCAGGGTTTGCAGGCCATTACTTCCTATAAAGCGAAATCCAACACCGTCAGTGGCTGTAGTACTTCACTCCCAGAAGAACTCAATGTCTTATACGCATATTTTGAAAGGGAGAATAAAACTACAGGTATGAGGACACCTGCAGCATCTGGTAACCTTGTGACCATTGTCTGGGAGGTTGACGTCAGAATGTCTTGCAAGAGGGAGATCCCTTGCAAGGTGACAGGCCCCTGATGGTGTACCTAGTAAGGCTTTAAACCAACTGTCGGGTGTGTTCAAAGACATTTTCACTCTCTCATTGCGAGAGACAGAAGTCCCCACCTGCTTCAAAAGGGCAACAAAGAGCAACAGTGCAGTGCTAGAGACGGAAGTCCCCAACTGCTTCAAAAGGGCAACAGTGCAGTGCACAGAAGAGCAGAATGTACTCTTTTAATGACTACCGTCCAATAGCACTCACATCTAAGGGGAGTGCTTTGAGAGGTTGTTTATGGCTGGAACTATCTCATGCCTGCAACCACTGCAATTTGCCTATCATCACAATAGGTCTACAGTAGAACATGATCTCATTGGCTCTTGGATCACCTGCACAATACTAGTACTTACAACAAGCTGCTGCTTACTGACTGCAGCTCAGCATTCACACAATCATTCCTACAGTTCTGATCAAAAAGTTCCAAAACCAGGGCCTCTGTACCTTCCTCTGCAACTGGATCTTTGCCTTCCTCACCGAAAGACCAGTCTACGTGGATTGGAAATACCATCTCTACCTCGATGGTAATCAACACTGCCACACCTCAAGGATTTGTGCATAGCACACTGCTCTACTCTCCCCACACCCATGACTGTGTGGCTAGGTACAACTCAAATGTTATCTATAAACTTGCTGACAACTATTATTGGCAGAATTTCAGATGGTGACGAGAAGGTGTACAGGAGATAGATCAACTGACTGAGTGGTGTTGCAGCAATTCCTTGCACTCAACATCAGTAAGACCAAACTAATTGTGGACTTTAGAAAGGATAAGATGAGGGAACATACACTAGTCTTCATTGTGGGATCAGAAGTGGAAAAGGTGTGTAATTTCAAATTTATGGGTGTCAATATCTCATTAGGAGCTTGAGGAGATTTGGCATGTCACCAAAGACATTTGCAAGTTCCTACAGATGTACTACATTCTAACCGGCAGCATCACCATCTGGTATGGTGGGGAGGGGCACTGCAGAAGAATGCGGCAGGAAGTTGTAAATTCAATCAGCTCCACCATGGACACTAGCTTCCTCAGCATCCAGGAGTGATGTCTTAAAGAGGCAATGTCCATCATTAATAAGCACTCCCCTTCCCTTAATACCCAGGACATGGCCACTTCTCATTGCTACCATCAAGGAGGAGGTACAGGAGCCTGAATGTACACACTCAATGACTCAGGAATAGTGTCTTCCCCTCTGTCATCAGGTTTCTGAATGGACTACTTTTTTTCTCTTTTTGCACTATTTCTTTAATTGAACTTTTAAAATATATATAACTTGTTATCATAATTTAGTTTTTATTATTATGTATTGCAATGCCCTGCTGCCACATAACAACACATTTCATGACATACGCCTGTGATATTAAACCTGATTCTGAAACTCACTGTAAAATTTATTTTTCCACTGTGTAACATGCTGCTGTATTAATAGGAGTAACATCCAACAGTTCAGAAAACCTACCAATCCAGCACTCAAAATCTGTATGCTAATTATTAGTACAAATTATCCTTAAAAAGAGTATTTTGATTTGATTGTGCAAAAATGTAATATTACAGGTATATCCAATGATCTCAGGTTCTTAAAAGCAGTACATTATCATTTTTCCCTTTCCTTAGGTTTTTACAGTAATGTGAACATAATAAGTGATTCTTCAGTTTTTTTAAATCATAAGAACATTTTTATTATTCATGCTTATGTTAAAATTAATAGTGGGAATAGTCAATGTTTACATAATTCGCTTGGTTAAAAAGTGAAGTTATTGAAATGCAGACTCGTATGAAGTGCAAAACAAACATTTGACCAAACCAGACTGTCAGATCTCAGATCTCAAAGGGTAGAAATAGGGGGGTAGGGCAAATATATATATGGTATATACAGGTTTTTCAAAAGGCGGCATGCTGATCATACTATTTTAATACAGCAGAATTCTATTACCTCTGTGTCACATTATTGCTTTCACATTTGATCCTGATCATGTAGACCCACAATAGTCTGTACAATGATTCCAGTGCAACACGAGCCATTTTGGGATCTTTATTCTACAAAAGAAGTTAATAATTAATATTAAGTCTACATGTTCTGTTGTAATAAAATATTGATTCCGAAATAAGTTTTGAACTTCATGGTATATATGACTGAGCGGTATATATGGCTGAGCATTGTATAAGGCAGATAATTTAACTATTTACCAAATAAAATGCTCTATTTTAAAACAATGTATTTTGTATTAACAATGAGGAATTTAATAAATTTTTCAACAGTTCTGCATATTTTACTGTGTCACAATTATACATTATCTGATAAAATTACATGCAACACAGTAAAAACATTGAGCTTCAGGACTAAAGAAACACATATATAGGTGGGTCTAGAAACCTGGAAATTAAACCAATCTGAATAACCAAGGCAAACTGAGGCATCTCATCTTCCTCTGAGACTCCATACTCTTAGTAACCACTATAATAATCAAATACCAGTTGCAGTTGTTAGGCAAACACCTAGAAGTTGCACCAAGGTTAGTTAAATGCAAATAGGATTCCAGGTCCCTGTGGAAATAGGCAACTGCAGAGTTTATAAACTACAGTACATTACATATACAGTACTTTAGTATTTTGTAATGAAGTTAGTGCATGTGGCCAAAACGATATTGTTCTAGTCTTGTCTATAACAGGGCCATGATTTCCGTTGTTCAATTTGTTCAGAATTGCACTGACTCTTCATTATAAGTGCATGAGACTTAATGGCCACACATTACAAAGGAAGTGTAAAAAAATTCTATCCTTACAATCACTACATGAACACATTCAAGATAATTGTTTAGAACCATTTTACTAACTTTGAGATTGGACAAACAGTTGTTCAGGAAGATATGCCATCGAATAAGAAAGAATTGCTTCTGGCTGACACAGAGAAGGCAAGTGACCAAAGGGAACAGTGCCTATGGAATAAACAAATAAAACATGAGACATCATTTTATGTGTGTGTTTAATTTGGGGGGGGGAGAGAGAGGGGAGAGAGAGAGGGGGAGAGAGGGAGGAGAGAGGGGGGAGGGGTGAGAGGGAGGGGGAGGGGGCAGAGAGAGGGTGGAGAGAGAGGGGGGAGAGGAGGTGAGGGAGGGAGAATACACTTTTCATAATCTGAGAATTTAGTTTCTCCAAAATGTTTTCTAACAGGGACTCATAAAAGACAATGTGCTTTTGGTTGGTTAATCTAGCAGGGTGACAGAAATTGCTAGATAAAAATACTCAGCTGACAGCTTCCAGTGGACCAAAAAATGCAAAAATTTGACCATCATGAAAGACCATCAGCCTATAACTTCCTCCCTCTTCTCCCACCTACTTATTCTGGTGACTGTCCCCATCTTTTCCAGTCCTGATGAGGGGTCTCATCCGAAACATTGACTGTTTATTCCCCTCTGTAGATGCTTCCTGACTTGCTGAGTTCCTCTACCATTTTGTGTACAATTACTGCTCAACCTAGTGTTTAATCTCTGCTTATATTTTCGATTTCTGGCAAAGCATTTGACTTTTCCTATTTCTTGTCAGATTTTGGCCATGGCTAGGTTGATCAATTCTCTGTAATTAGACAGTTAGTCTGGGTTCCTGGATTATGGGAAGGACAGGTGTTACAGTTCCTGCAGTCCCCATGCAAGTGCAGCTGTCCTTTAATTTGTACTTCCAAGTAAAGCAGTGACTCACTGACACATCATCCATTCTAGCATATTGCATTCATCCTTCACTATGTCATTGCCTCTATATTGGACAAATTAAATATAGATTAGGTGCCACCTAAAGGAAGACTCAGATCTTCTTGTTACCTGCTACTTTAATTCTTTATCCTGCTCCCACTCTATCCATCGTTCTATAGCACGCAGCACTGTTATAACAACGCCCAAATCAAGATTAAGGAACAGTGCCTCAGTTTCCATCTCAGCATGCCACAACCTTCTAGACTAGCTAACAAATTTGACAAAAACTCAATTTTTAAAATTTATACTCTCTGTATCAGAACTGACTACTTCTCTTCATAAACACAAGAGATCCTGCAGATGCTGGTAATCCAGAGAAACACAACGTAAGCTGTTGGAGGAACTCAGCAGATCAAACAGCGTCTATGAAATGAATGAACTGTTGATATTTGGAGCTAAGACCCTTCATCAGGACTTCTTTTTTTCTCTCTCCATTGGTGTAGCACGTCCTACAGCTCTGCATTTCACAATCTCATGCTTCTTTCTTTGCATGCACTTACTTGTTTTTTTTTCTTTTTTTTCCTCTCTCTCTCTGATCACCACAGATAATTCCCACGCTAACTGTAACTTTACCCAATCACTTTTTCACTTACGTCCCACCCATCCCTCTCTTCATAGTTGCTGTACTTTAAAACTAACTTGTCTTCTCTCTTGTAAAATTGCTGCCAGTTTCAGAGTAACGACAGCAAATATTGGAGGTTTAGGTGTCAAAATCTGAAAGAAGATAAATTCAGTTTGCAGTGACAGGTCTCTCATGCTTATCACTTAATAATGCAGGGAATGTGGTGAGCATAGTCATTTCATTTAACTTTTGTTTTGTAACATTATATTGTTTTGTTACATTATATTGTTTTGTTTATTTTAATTCACCTGAAATCATTACAAATTATTACAATGTTAGCAAAAGCAAAACCCTTCAGCACGTACTTTACATTACACATATTCTTCAAGATAATGGACACTTCGGTGTTTCTTTTTCATGTTACGAGATCCTTGAGATACTCTAATATCCCATACATTCCAGATAACAGAGATAAGATTAAAACTCTCAAACTCTAAAACTATCGACAGTGTTCTTGTTAGCAGGCAGGTGTAACAGGTTCTTCAGACAACAAAGGCATGTTGACCTTTAATATACATAATTTAGAACTATTACAATTTTGTTACAATTGTATAGGATTTTGGTGAGGCCACACTGGACTACCACATACAGTTTTAGTCCTAAAAAAGGATACAGTAGCATGGAGATGGTCCATTAGAAATTCATTATGTTAAGTCCTTCGGCTATTTCCTGAATTCTTTGGAGTTCAGAACAATTATGGAAATCCTATTGTAACATACAAGTTCTAAGGGTAGATGTTCTTACTTGTGAGAGAGACTCAAATGAGGTGACACAGTTTCAAGAAAAGGAGACCATCAGTTAAAACTGTAAATTTACAATGTTCTTCTCAAGAGGATAGTGAATCTCTGAAAAGTTTTGTAAGTACTTAAGTAAATTTTTGAAAGATCAATGCTTTGAGGTCTCTAGGGATCTGGCACAGAACAAAAGTTGAGGCCTGGGTAGATTGGCTGTGATCATATTGAATGACACGGTAGGTCTGAGAGATTGGGTGGCCTACTCCTGTTCCTACTTTCTTATGCTCTTGTGTAACAGCAATCTATTACCAAGTTCCTAAAGGATAAATATTTGAACATTCTGTATCAATATAAACAGGTGTATACATACCAGAGAATGCTTTTTCCGTGCTGACAATTCCAATGTTGTGTCATAGAGGCTCTCCACAAAGTTTCGAAGACAAGGTACATTTACTTCATTTTTAACGGTCTTAAAAAACATGAAAAATAATGTAATTTACATGATGTACAACTCATTTAGCATTTATTATACAAGTGATTTATGATACTCACTGCAGCTACTGGAAATAATATTTCCACAAAAAGCCCAGCCAGTGCATGCCTAATATCTTTGTCCTTAACTTCCAAAAAATACTGTGCACATTCCTAAGGAAAGAAACAAAATTAAAAATAAGAGTACTGTTGCTTAACCAAATAAATCACAGATTTGTTTGTTAGTAGTTTGACATTTTTTAACTTTAACTGCAAAACTATATAAACCAGAAAATAAGAAAAGCAAAACTTAAGAGATTTAGGTCCTGTATCTAAGATTTTTTCTGCTGGTTAACTAAATATGCTGGGCCCAACTTTTTGCATCAAATCCAATCTCTCCAAAACATAGAAAACTGGCCACAAATACACAAAAATCTGTACATGCTAAAACAGTACATCGGCTGGAATTTCTATGCAAGGTTCACTCGCCACATCGTTCTATTCTGACTGCTGGGAAAAGAAATCTCCGCATAGCAGCAGTGGGAAAATAGTAGAAAAATATGCCAAGGCAAGAAAAAAAGTACAGGAGGGGAACACTACTCTTTTCAGTATACCTAGGCCCTTTGTCATATAACAAACTAGCCAATAGGCTCCTGTGTCTCTCAGAAACTTACAGGTTTATTTGTCAGTTGTAATAAAAATCATTGATTACCCCAAATAACTCCAATTCTCATTGCTACTGATCAAAACATGTACTCCACAATCTAAGATATTATTATCCGCATGACAGATGCTGAAGAATCATCTGCCACGTTCAAGTGAATCACCTCTGGAAGTGGTCAGGAAAATTTCCTTTTGTTTGCTCATCAACCCAGTGAAGATGCACAGAAATAAAACTACTAGGGCTCATACCTTTAATGGAAGCTATTGACATCTGCTTAAAATAAATATGAGAGGCTATTTCCTTAAAACGCCTAGCTTGTATTTTAATAATTATTAGTCAATAGTAACAAGGGGTGAAATAACAATGGTTTTCCTCATGGTGAAATTAACCCACTATGAACTGCTAACAAGGTTTTACGGCTTGCCTGATTTACCTTTCCATCCCATTGCCTGGATGTTTTTCTTCAAACATGCATTTTGGAATTGAAAGTGATTTATTATTGTCATATGTACTGAGATAAAGTGAAAAACGTCTTGCATACTGTTCATAATGGCATTGAGGAAAACCAAAGTAAAATAACAATGCAGAATAAACTGACAGCTGCAGAGGAAGTGCAGAGTAGGTAGACAATAAAGTGCAAGATCACAATGAGGTAGATTGTGAGGTCAAGGCCCATCTTATCACACCAGAGAACCATTTAATAGTTTTACAACAGTGGGGTAGAGCCTGGCTTTCCAGCATTTGTATCTTTTTGTGATGTAGTACTGCTTTTAATCTCAAACTATGATCTCAAGTCTGGCCTACAGTTTTGCCTGTTATGGTGAATGTCTGTTATAGGAGAGGAGAACATTCAATTTATTTCACAAGTTCTTTCAGATAGCACCTCCAAATCACATGTAAAAAGCCTGGACAAATGCATGTTAGTTCTTTCCTACTATTTGAGCACAAGATTCTCCAGAAACTCTTCTGCCTGAATCCCAAAATGTTGCCCACCAGCCAAAATATATGCTCATGATATATCATTGAGGTTAAAAAATTGACTTGTCCTGCCAATTAATTGCTTATTGCAGTTACACAATGGAATTAGAGTTCCACTCCTCCCTCTTTGATGGTATTATATATTATTTTACATATATTACTAAAATATGACTGCATATTTAATACAGACAAACCAGCTTCAATATCTAAGTTAATTACCTGCATAAATTGAAAAGAGGCTTCAAAGTCTTCCACAGGGTACATCTTAATTCGAAAGAATTTCATGCCCATTATAAGGCTAATACTGCTTTGAACTACATGTGGGCTCTGTTCTTTCTGACGTAGTTCTTTAAGTTCCGACATAAATTTCTTTTTCACAGCTGGAAACCTACAAGGTGACGTACATTATTAATTTTCTGTTTTGCAATGGAAGGTACAGATTATAGGAATACTTCATAAACCTACCTGCAGCTCAGGCTGATTTAATTGTAATCATTACGTCAAATTAAAATCAGACCACAATACCATGATTCAAAAGGATCAAATGACGAAATTAGTTTCTAGAACTCACACTAATTTATGGTTGAGGCTTTAAAATGCTGGTGAAAAGTATAAAAATTATTAATTGTACTGAAATAAACTGAGATAATCTGAAATGATTACTGAAATGAGATAATGTACTGAAATGAGATAATCTGATCAATACATAAATGTCGAAAAAGCAGCAGCGGGCTATCTGGCCCTTTGAGCTTCTCCAATTCAATACAATCATGACCCACCCTCTATCTCAATCATATTCTAAATCTCTCAACATATCCTGTGAATATACTATATGTCTAGTAGTCCATTGCCTTAGTTATATTCATCAGCTTCCATGATAAATAATTCTACAAGGATATCGTCCTCTAAATTGAAAAACTTCTCTCATCTCAGTCTTAAATGTCTAATCTCATATCCTAAAACTATGACCTCTGGTCAACAACTTCAAGTTCCTGACCCCTGTCAGAACTTTATATATTTTAATAACATCTATTTTAATGCTTCTAAGGCAGTTCAGATAGGCCGAATTTGTCTACTGAATATGCTGAACTCCCCAATGACAAGTATTCAGCACGTTTCCGTCAATGATGCAAACAAAATTGAACATATTAATACAGGTACAGTCTTGCCAAAGCGTTGCATAATTGTACTGTTATTCTTCTCCTATACTTAAAACCTCCTGCAATGAAGAAAAAAAATATCCCTTGCCATCCAATTTTCATCAAGCAGCTGTCATATTCTACTGGAAATTGTTGGCCAGCTAAATGGCAGGACTCCAGTAAGGAGAGGCAGATAAACTTCGTTAGATCTCTGATCCCATGCTAGATTGGCAGCTGCTCCTCCCATGTGCCAAATGAGAACTAAAATTAGCTTTGGTTTCTATACTGCACCTCCAGTAGAGACAGACTAGTAGTAGAGTGATAGCAAGCTCTGAAGAAAGGTTTATAATCAAATTTGGAGAGGGCATTGCAGTTACTTTGCTCTAATATTCTTGATAACACATGTGAATAATATTTTTCCAAGAATGGTGTAATCAAAATGTATCATTCACTATAAAAAGTAATGCTGCACTCACTTTGATTGTGCCAGAACACCAATTACTTCTGCATATAAATCAGCTATTATATGCATATTTCCAGTGTTAGGACCGAGGTAACTAAATAAATAAGAGAATAATTTAAGGTCAACAAGAAACATATTTTAAAATGAGAATTAAATTAATGATGGAAATGCATGCATTTTACCCCTCTTTATATTTAAAGTGCTTGAATGCTAAATTAATAACTTCATGGACCAGGTTGTCTGGTACAGGATGAAGTGAAATCTGAAAGAGAAAAGAAATGCAGTTTAATTTAGTTAAACAGAACACAATGTAATGCTTTTCCACTTATCTACTTCCAGCCTGGAAAACTGTTAATTTGCAAGACAAATTGGGCATAACTCCTTTAATTCTCTTTAAAGTTTTAAGTTTAATTTTTTGGAAGGTCTTGAAATGAAAACTCAGCCCTTCAAATGAAAGCCACTGGAAAACTGTTTAAATATGTAAATTAGTTTTCTACAGAGGTTTTGGGATTCATAGTTTTTCTTATTATAAATTGCAGAAATTCCCTTTTGGGCTTAGCTACACCAAATGCTGAGCAGCTTATTCATGGCCTTACAAAAAGGGTGATTTTTTTCCCTCTCTTCACAGTGCTGGTTCAGTAAGAGAACTTCTGATCTTCCAGAATGCCACTAAAATTAACTGAAATTTCCTGACCAACTGGCAACATATCCTGCCTCTGAGATCAGCTTCTCCCAAATGATCTGTTACAGCTCAAAAGCTCTTCAAAAACCTGAGGAGACAAGTCCCTATTTGGGACATACAACTTCTCAATTGAGTTAAATGGTAGCAAATATTTGGTATGGGTCTTGCAAATGTGACTTTCCTGAGAAGCAATTTCTATGCAGCCTGCACTTCATCAAGACTATCCTCAGTGAGCCCAGTGGCTGAATTTCAGGCTACAAATGGTTTATATGCTCTATCTAGTTCACACTTTGTTGATGCAAGTCAAAATTTCTATGGTTGATATTATTCCAATCACTGTCACATACGTTTTGCTATGGGAATTCTCTTCCTACATGCAAAAGAGTTTTTCTAGTTTCTGTAATCCAATGCTGAAACACAGTATTCAAAGGAATTAAGTAACTGGATAATAATGAATTAGGTAAGCATAACGCTTTTGAATTACAACTTCAACGACTGTAACAAAATCAGAGTCATTTTAAGGAAGGCAATTTATAGTTAACATGTAAATTTTGGATGTAACCCATATTGGAAAGTAAGGCAATTCTAGACACGTGAACAGATAAAATACAGCACAAAATAGGAAATTGTCGCTTACTTGTTTTAAAACATCAATTAATACTAAAGAAAAAATAAAATCAATTGCTAGATCCCTTCTCTCCAGGAGATAATCCCTTTGTTGTTCATCTCTGAAACGACAAAAGTTAGAACCATTTTGTGATTAAATGAATTATCTAATAACACCGTCGTCAACGCATATTGATTTATTAAAGGTATTAAAGATTCAAATCTGCCTGTTCAGATGGACATCAAGTACATCATGGTACTATTTAAATCAGGAATGGAGTTTTACAAGGAGTTTTTTTTTGTACAATACCAATAACACCAAATCAGATTAAATAAATTAAATGTCATTATTTCCTGAGGGGGAATTTATTATGTGAATTAGCATAAAATTAATATACATAGCAGCAGAGACATACTTTGAAAGTAATTAACACAATGCTTGAACCACTTTTTGATACTTTAAGAATGCAAATATGGAGCAGTTGGAAAACACCTGCTCTATATCCAAGGTGAGAAGACTTTATCTTTTCCTGAGACTACTGGAGAAGGTACAGTGCATATAGCCATTGCAGGTTTTCTCGAAGTGCAACATTCGTACACTATACGAGAAACCCTGATAACACCATTCTGAAGTTAGTGATCTTTATGAGTTCCATTAAAAAAAATCAGAGTGACAAATAATGGTGTTTCAATGCAATTAAAGAGTAGCCAAGGCACTTCCTGTCTACATAGTTTTATCCTCAAATGCGTGACACTGACCTTCCTTTCAAATCGGTAACTTTGATTCAGTAAACAATCCAAACATTTTATGACTAAGTTCCTAAACAAGAAATAGGAGAATGAACACCATAAGACAACCTGAGTGAATACAAATATCATCAAAATAAAGCTAAATTACCCTTTTGATTTTGTGCTTGTCCTGGGTCGATACTCATGGGACTCATCTTCCATGCCATTTTGTCTTTTATACCAGTCAAACAATGTTCGTAGAACAGAAGGAAGACAGTATTCTGCAAGTGAACTCATTGAACTGATCAACTAGGAGAGAAAAGTATAACAGATTAAAGATTATACACTGTTAAATACCTTAATAGCTTTGCACAAAATAAATTACATTTAGATCAAAGTCAATTACACCTGGGCTCACTAATCTACATCAAGTCTTAATACAATGCATCAAATTTTGAATTCACATATTACATCCGTTATATCCTACAACTCTTTTCAGTTAAGATCATTTTTGAAATTTACTTTAATTATTGTAGTTTGAGCTATCTTTCCTACTATTGCTTTAAGTTGCTAGGTGTCAAATATTCTTTGATAAACTGGCTTAGCAGGAAGGGTGGACCCTACAAGAGTTTCATGCTTATAACAGGAAGGGAGGAGAGTCTAGGCAGTCTGTGAATTACAAGCCCTATTCACATTAGCTTTTAAGCCAGTGGCAATATAAATCCCAATTTTGTGTTATGGTTGGAGCAGATTTAATATATGTGCAAATATAGTCTTATTGCAATGAAAGCTCATTTTCTTTCATTATAAATATAATTCACACAGTTGGTAGCTATCACTTCAGTGTACTCATGTGTCTGGTTATTTTGACTTTGGAATTGCAGCATGAAAATACACTTGTCTGTTCAAATGAAACACTGTGCTATTTTTACTGGCACACACTAACATAAATAAACTGACCAAGGTTTGCTTCTTGACAGTTAACTACACATAAGATTTATAGTTTTAAATCAAAGATTTTACTATACTACTAGACTCAAATGGATAAAACAGCCATTTGGATTTTAATGTAATAGTAGTCTGATACAGATTTTTAAAATTGTCATTCCAAAAATATTCTGTGTATTTTAAAACTGAATAATAAATTATATTAGCAGTTAATACTTGTTGATGATTGCTCCTAGAATGCACGATTATTTTAGTATTTGGTTTTAGTTTTTGCTTTAGTTTTAATACATCTAGTTATAAAATTACATTTTAAAAGCAACCTTCTGTTTGACAGAAAACTATTCTACCATTGGACATTTTAAGTTTGACCAATAATCTTCCATTGACAACATCGCGGAAAAAGGAAAATGTTTTATTTTATTTAACATTTTGAACTATTTGTTACTTTTCAACACATTTTATATTAAATTTTCCTGTTATAATAATATTTCAGTATTTTTATTTGATTAATTACTTAAATCCTTTTCAATAGTCCCTATGTTAGTTATTTAAATCCTTTTCAGTAGTTCTCTGATAGAGATAACTAATGACTGTCGAAGACTGTTCGGTCATTGTGCAAACGTGGCTTCATGTCTACTGGCAGCTTGGGGCCTGAACTGCCTCTCTAGATGCCTGCCAGGAGGGTCAGTTTGTCCAGCCCACTACATCCATAAAATGTGAGTGTTGGTAGATGGGAATTACTTGGTGTTATTTGATTATATATTTGGCTCCTGTATTGTACTTCAGCCATTATCAGTTCTACCTTTTTGCTTCCCCATGCTTTTCTATCATAATACTTTTCTTTTTTGTCCCTTTGCCAGATCTTCCCTTTTAGCATTTTATTACTCAAATTCAGACCCAATCAATAACTTATAACCTAAAAGGCTTAAATCCCCTTCTGTAATCATGCATGATTTCCAAACAGTCAAAAAGTTATTTAGCATGGAAACAGGCTCTCTGGCCAACTCATCTATGCTGACAAGTTATCTTCCTGAGCTTGTCCCATTTCCTTGCACTTGGCCCATATTTCTTCACACTTTTCCTATCTGTGAACCTGCCCAAATATATTTTAAATATTGTAATTGTACCCACCTCTACCACTTCTTCTGACATCTCATTTCATATACCAATAACACACTGTGTGAAAAACTTGCCTCTCAAGTATCCATTATCCAGGTTAAAATTAAACCTTATGCCCTCTATCTTTATACTCCCCTCCTCTCCAACTGTGGTCCCACTAACATTAAATACAGACATAACGTAACATCCATACTCTTGTACTCAGTGGCCCATCTGAGGAAGGCAAGCATGCCATATGCTTTCTAGACCAGCTTTGTCTACCTGTGTTGCCACTTTCAGGGACTATATACTTGTACCCCTAGGCCTCTCTGTCCTACAACACTCGATTGAGCCCTGTCATTTACTGTGAAAGTCCTACTCTAGCTTAACTTCTCAACGTACATTACTTCAGACTTGTCTGTTAAATTCCATCTGCATACCTTTTTCCACTTGATCTAGATCTGATTATTACCTTAGACAACCTTCTTCACTGTCCACCTGATTTTCCAGCCATCTGCAAGGTTACCAATCATGCGTTTTACATTCTTCTTCAAATTGGTAATATATAGAACAAACAGCAGAAGACCCAGCACCAATCCCTATGGTACACCACTGGTCTCAGTCCTTCAATCTTAAAATAATCCATCACTACAACTTTTGAATTCCTTCCATCAAGCCAATTTTGTATCCAATTTACTAGCTCACAGTGGCTCATTTAGTAAACACAAATGAGAAGTATTCAGTTAAGTCCTTGCTCATCTCCTGTGGCTCCACACATAGATAATCACACTCATCCTTAATGGGATCTATTCTTTCCCAGATTTTCTCTTCTGTTAATATACTTGAATAATCTCTTAGGATTTCCCATTACATTATCTGCCAAGAATATCTCAAGTCCGCTGTTTGCCCCCGTTTCTCTCAAGTGCACTCCAATATCAAATGCGATCAAAATTGCTTGCACCAATTGAGAACTTTACCTTCTGGAAAAATCCTACCATTTTCCATAATTAATTTTAAACTAACAGAGTTATGATTACTGTTCCCAAAATGCTTTCCCACTACCATTTCTGTCATTTGCTCAGTCTCTATTCCTAAAGGAGGTTGAGTGTTGTCCCCTCTGATATAAGGAATAGGGAGAAAACCATGAGATTGAAGCCACATAAATCACTAATGATATTTTTGATGGGCTATATAGTAGACAGTACTTTCTTGTGAAAGGGCTTCCGGAATAGCAAGGTGTTTTCAGCTGTGAGGCTAATCTCTGTTAAAGCCTTGCTGTAAATGCAATAATCCATTAATTACAAATAATAAAGATCTTGTTTGTGATGAAATAGTTACTCTGGAGGAAATACAGAGTGCAGGCAACTTATTCATCCTGCTGAAAGAGTCCAAGAAGGTAGCTGCAATTATTTATGTGTTGTTTGAAGAAAAAACCTCCCTAGTCTCGCTTAACAAATTCTGCCCCATCTAATGCCTTAGCACACTGGCAGTCCCAGTCAACATTTGAGAAGTTCTTTAAAGGTTCATCATGACCACCTTTGTTATCTCTTTAACCTCTTCCCATCTCTTACTATCAGCCTTTATACTTAAGCAGATTTGCGGTGAATTAAACACTTCAGTCTCACTTTCCTTCCAATTCACCTCGTCCACAACTGTCCCTTTGACTCAATCAGTAGATCAGCAAGTTACCAACACTCTATTTCCTCCAGAGTGCCCATTTTCTCAGAAACAACATCTTTGCTATTTGTAACCTGTGGATTATTGCATAATCAAAACTTGCCTCACAGGTGGCAACACATATGAAGCTTTAAACTGAGGCCTTATCTGTTCTCTCAGGTAGACTTTAAACACTGCAAAGAATTATTTGGAGAAGAACAGGGTTTCATCTTCAAACCTAGATTAGTATGCTGCAGTTGTTACCGACTTCATGAAAACCTGTGTGGATGAGAGTGTGCCCACAAATATTTACTGTACATTCCAGGAGGTACATTGTCTGCTGAAGGTTAGATCTATGACATTCAAGTCTGGCAACCCAGGCCTGTACCAGAAAACCAGGTATGATTTGCAGAGGGTTATTTCAAGGGCAAAGATACAATTTCGAACGAGGTTGGAGGCTATATTGGATGCACGGCAACTCTGGCAGGGTCTGCAAGACACTACTTCCTACAAAGCAAAACCCAGTAGTATGAATGGCAGCGATGCTTCACTACCAGATGAACTCAACGCCTTCTATGCACACTTTGAAAGGGAGAACTCAACTACAGCTGTAAAGATCCCTGCTGCACCTGATTACCCTGTGATCTCCATCTCAGAGGCCGATGTTAGACTGTCTTTAAAGAGAGATTGGTGGTAACATATCCTCCTCGCTGACAATCAACACTGGTGCACCTCAGGGGTATGTGCTTAGCCCACTGCTCTACTCTCTATATACACATGACTGTGTGGCTAGGCACAGCTCAAATACCATCTATAAATTTGCTGATGTTACAACCATTGTCGGTAGAATCTCAGGTGGTGACGAGAGGGTGTATAGGAGTGAAATATGCCAACTAGTGGAGTGGTGCCACAGCAACAAACTGGCTCTCAACGTCAGTAAGACGAAAGAGCTAATTGTGGACTTCAGGAAGGGCAAGATAAAGGAACACATACCAATCCTCAGAGGGATCAGAAGTGGAGAGAGTGAGTAGTTTCAAGTTCCTGGGTGTCAAGATCTCCGAGGATCTAACCTGGTCCCAACATATCGATGCAGTTATAAAGGAGGCAAGACGGTGGCTGTACTTCATTAGGAGTTTGAAGAGATTTGACATGTTAACAAATACACTCGAAAACTTCTATAGCTGTACTATGGAGAGCATTCTGACAGGCTGCATCACTGTCTAGTATGGAGGGGCTACTGCAAAGGACCGAAAGAAGCTGCAGAAGGTTGTAAATCTAGTCAGTTCCCTCTTGGGTACTAGCCTACAAAGTACCCAGGACATCTTTAGGGAGCGGTGTCTCAGTAAGGAAGCATCCATTATTAAGGACTTCCAGCACCCAGGACATGCCCTGTACTCACTGCTACCATCAGGCAGGAGGTACAGAAGTCTGAAGGCACACACTCAGCGATTCAGGAACAGCTTCTTCCCTTCTGCCATCTGATTTCTAAATGGACACTGAATCTTCGGGCACTACTTCACTTTTGAAAAAAATATACAGTGTTTCTGTTTTTGCACATTAAAAAATCTATTCAATATACATAATTGATTTACTTTTTATTATTTTTTATTTAATTCATTATTATTATTTTCTCTGCTAGATTATGTATTGCATTGAACTGCTGCTGTTAAGTTAACAAATTTCATGTCACATGCCGGTAATAATAAACCTGATTCTGATTCTGAGTAATTTCTTCTATAACATAGAAGTACAGTAGTTAGTGCGATGCTATTACAGCTCAGGGTGTCAGAGTTCAGAATTCAATTCTGGCATCCTCTGTAAAAAGTATGTAGTTCTTCCCACATGTGTGAGTATTTGCTCTGGGTGCCCTGGTTTCCTCCCACACTCTAAAGATGTAATGATTAGTAAGTTAATTGGCTATTGTAAATTGCCCTGTGATTAGGCTAGGGTGAAATTGGTGTATTGCTAGGCATCGCAGCTCAGGTGGGCCGAACGGGCTGATTCTATGCTGTATCTCTAAACAGAAATGTAAATCAATTTTCCTGATTCTGCTACCACTCATCTAACCTGTGGTAATTCACTGCAACAGAGAAGCCTGCTTTAAGGGTGTGGAATAAAACAGGAGCATATGTGGAAACACATGCATCACAGGAAAATGTGCAAACTCCACACAGACTGCACCAGAGATCAAGATTGCTGGAGATGTGAGACAAAGCCTGGTGTTCTGGTCAACATTTACCTCTCCAACATTTCCTAAAGAGATTATCTAACCACCATTACACTGTTGCATGTTGGAGCTTACTGTGGAAATTTGTCTGCTGAGTTTCCTATATTACAACACTGACATAATAATTACTTTATTAACAGTAAAGCACTATACGACCTTCAGAAAGGAACGTTAAAGGCACCACATAAAATATTATGCGAAGTGGGTAGAATATTCTAGAATAAATGAAAGATGATGTACTTATTTCTCACTTTTGGTTATGTTTCCTCTGATTAACATCTCATGTTGCCCTACTCGCCTCTTTAAACATTTGTTTAAAATTCAGAGAAGATTCGACAAGATTGCTTAGTGTGACTGGAAATTCTAGACTTTGGACCATGATCTCATGGTAGTTGAATAAGTACTCATGAGGAGAAATTTCTTCCTTGTGTGTATTTTTAATGTTCAGAATGCTCTATTTCAGAGAGTCAAGACCAGAAATGGTAGATTATTGTATCCTAAGGGAATCAAGGAGTATGGAGATAGAGCAGGAAAATTAAAGTCAGGTCAATGATCAATTATGATGGAGCAAGTTACTGGGGCCAAACTGAAACACAAGGAATGTTGCCCATTTCCTTCCATAGGTGCCACCTGACCGAGGTCCTCCAGCATTTGTGTGTTGATCCAGATTCCAGGATCTGAAGTCTCTTGTGTCTTAATGACACATTTATTAGTTTTTAAACAATAGAGAAACTCCCTTAATAAAACCCATTACTTGAACATTTATCAATAATTTTGTTTTACTTACCTGATCGAACTGTGGATCTTCTCCCCTTTGTAAGGATTTTGTCAATGGCTTCTCCTATAATAGAATACATTATAAGTGTCACTACAAATGGACTAACAATAATTAAGACAGCAGATGAAATATTTATATGTACTTCCTTTTAACTTGCAACAATAAAATATTCAAAACTATTAATGAATTTTGTAAACAAAATCAGCATTGTTTTAAATAGTATCTGTCAATTTTAAAAAGATCAAATACTACTTAAAAGTGCATTTCAGTTGCATTAATTGTTTTTTTTAAAAACCATCCTATTTTCAGGATGTGCAGAATATGGTGATTTATGATCATCATTGATGATCATATCCTAAACACAGATGACCATAAAGGTGGCTCAGCATTACCATAGACAAGAAGCACAAAGAAAAGGTCTAGATAGCATGCCAGTGCCAAAATCTAAATAACTATAGTGCTGGATCTGAGCTGAACTTTAGACAAACACACTATTTTCTCACACTCTTGCTGAAGTATCACTTACCCACAGCAAGACCATAATTAGGATTTTTGCACAGTTATAGAGCATGGAAGGAAACATTTGTCACTCTCTCTCATGTTAGTCCTGTGCAGGAACAAGACAGTTTGAGCTGCCCTGTATCTTCCTCTGCATCAGTGGTTATGCTAAACTAATGAAGTTTTCCATGCATTAGTGATTCCATAATTCAACAGCATTCGATATAAAGAAGTTCCTTCTAGTGTGCTCCTCTATTACTTGGACACAATTTTAATTTGATGATTCTTAAATCATCCATTTCCCAACCTGAGAAAATGGCTTTGCTCTGTGTACATGGAAAAGGCAGAATGAAAATCATGTTCCTGTGTTTCATTGGCAACATTGATTCTACAGTCAACTTCAATCAGAAATAATGACTGATGCATTGACTGATGCAAATTGACTTGTGGATCTTACAATACCAGCTGATTACTGTTTCTGCTTCCCCCATATACTGTTTCTCTAATGGTCCTCAGCAAGATTAAGGAACTGATAATAGACCAAGCATCCTCTGGTCTTTGGCCTCTACTCCATTTGTTTTAGTCCAATCATTTTCACCCTTGATTTCTCTTAGCTTTATATTATATTATATTATATTAGCTTTGAAAACACTTAATGCTCCAATAAACAACACACACAAAATGCTGGTAGAACACAGCAGGCTAGGCAGCATCTATAGGGAGAAGCGCTGTCGACGTTTCGGGCCGAGACCCTTTGTCAGGACTAACTGAAAGGAAAGATAGTAAGAGATTTGTAAGTAGTTGGGGGGAGGGAGAAAAGCAAAATGATAGGAGAAGACTGGAGGGGGTGGGATGAAGCCAAGAGCTGGAAAGGTGATTGGCGAGTGATACAGAGCTGGAGAAGGGAAAGGATCATGGGACGGGAGGCCTCAGGAGAAAGAAAGCGGAGGGCGAGGGGAGCACCAGAGGGAGATGGAGAACAGGCAAACAACTAAGTATGTCAGGGATGGGGTAAGAAGGGGAGGAGGGGCATTGACGGAAGTTAGAGAAGTCAATGTTCATGCCATCAGGTTGGAGGCTACCCAGCCAGTATGTAAGGTGTTGTTCCTCCTACCTGAGTGTGGCTTCATCTTGACATTAGAGGAGGCCATGGATAGACTTATCAGAATGGGAATGGGACGTGTAATTAAAATGTGTGGCTACTGGGAGATCCTGCTTTTTCTGGCGGACAGAGCGTAGGTGTTCCGCGAAATGGTCTCCCAGTCTGCGTCGGGTCTCACCAATATATAAAAGGCCACACCGGGAGCACCGGACGCAGTATATGACACCAGCCAACTCACAGGTGAAGTGTCGCCTCACCTGGAAGGACTGTCTGGGGCCCTGAATGGTGGTGAGAAAGGAAGTGTTAGGGCAGGTGTAGCACTTGTTCCGTTTACAAGGATAAGTGCCAGGAGGGAGATCGGTGGGAAGGGATGGTGGGGGGGGGGAACGAGTGGACAAGGGTCGCGTAGGGAGCAATCCCTGCAAAAAGCAGAAAGGGGGGAAGGGAAAAATGTGTTTGGTAGTGGGATCCCGTTGGAGGTGGCGGAAGTTACGGAGAATTATATGTCGGACCTGGAGGCTGGTGGAGTGGTAGGTAAGGACAAGGGGAACCCTATCTCGATTGGGGTGGTGGGTGGATGGGGTGAGGGCAGATGTGCGGGAAATGGGAGAGATGCATTTGAGAGCAGAGTTGATGGTGGATGAAGGGAAGCCCCTTTGCTTAAAAAAGGAAGAATCTCCTTCGTCCTGGAAAGAAAAGCCTCATCCTGAGAGCAGATGCGGCAGAGATGGAGGAATTGTGAGAAGGGGATAGCCTTTTTGCAAGAGACAGGGTGGGAAGAGGAATAGTCCAGGTAGCTGTGAGAGTCTGTAGGCTTATAGTAGATAACAGTAGATAGGCCGTCTCCAGAAATGGAGACAGAAAGGTCAAGAAAGGGGAGGGAGGTGTCAGAAATGGACCAGGTAAATTTGAGGGCAGGGTGAAAGTTGGAGGTAAAGTTAATGAAGTTGACGAGCTCAGCATGTGTGCAGGAGGCAGCGCCAATGAAGTCGTCGATGTAGCAAAGGAAAAGAGGGGAATGGATACCGGTATAGCCTTGGAACATGGACTGTTCCACAAAACCAACAAAAAGGCAGGCATAACTGGAACCCATACGGGTGCCCATGGCTACACCCTTGGTTTGGAGGAAGTGGGAGGAGCCAAAGGAGAAATTATTGAGAGTAAGAACTAATTCCGCTAGACGGAGGAGAGTGGTGGTAGAGGGGAATTGGTTAGGTCTGGATTCCAAAGAAAACCGAAGAGCTTTGAGACCATCTTGGTGGGGGATGGAGGCATATAGGGACTGGACGTCCATGGTGAAAATAAGATGGAGGGGGCCAGGGAACTTAAAATCATTGAAAAAGTTCAAAGCATGAGAAGTGTCACAAACATAGGTGGGAAGAGATTGAACAAGGGGGGATAAGACAGTGTCAAGGTATGCAGAAATGAGTTCAGTGGGGCAGAAGCAAGCTGAGACAATAGGTCTACCTGGACAGGCAGGTTCGTGGATCTTGGGTAGGAGGTAGAAACGGGAAGTGCGGGGTGTAGGAACTATGAGGGTTGTGGCAGTGGATGGGAGACCCCCAGAGCTAACAAGGTTGGTGATGGTATAGGAGACAATGGCCTGGTGCTCCTTAGACGGGCACATGGATGAAAGAAAAATTGAGGGCCATATGCGAAGGAAGCAATAGATTTATGTTGTAGATTAAAAAGGTTAGCATACTATCACTGGCAGAAGGGCTTGTACAGTTCTTTTTCTATACTTTATATTTAGTGGGCAGG
The DNA here is from genome assembly GCF_030144855.1 of Hypanus sabinus. Lineage (NCBI taxonomy): Eukaryota > Metazoa > Chordata > Chondrichthyes > Myliobatiformes > Dasyatidae > Hypanus > Hypanus sabinus. The sequence goes on from NC_082708.1 coordinate 37,946,325, forward strand.
TTTGAAAGAAATTGACATTACAGCAGTATTGGCAGCCCCTGGATTATGGTCTTTGGATTATATAAATTCACCTACAGAATTTTCAAATCCTACCTAAAAATTTAAGATATGGAATAAAATTTGCTCTTTTGGAATTTACATGGGGAAAATAAATAAATAACACAAATTGTAAAAGAAACAACAAAGCTTGTCAGTTTTTTAATTTTTAGTCACTCAATAAGATTTGGATATAACATCGCCATTGGATTACCAGTCACAATGAAGTCCCTCATTAGCCACATCCACTCCAATCCAAGTACATGTGAACTGACCTCTCAGTGTACAGTGTACTTCATCTGTGACGAAGTTTCTATATTGTGGGGAGTCACAGAAGCCATGGCCAGTTCCTTAAAGTGATGCCTTGGCCTCTACTCCATCTTCACAAATTCACTACGAGGTAACCCAATACCCACTGAACTCCTTCTACATTACCTTTCTCTCATGAGCTCTGATACTAGAATCTCATCCCTTTCCCTAATAGCAAAAAACTTGCCTCACACTGAGAAATCTGTTGCCATATTCTTGGGCAGCAGTGAGAGTGGTAAAGGAGAGACACAGCTATGACTGCCAATGCATTAGATACGGTGACATCACATCCCAATCTTATTGCCCAACAGTATTGAATGACTATAAATAAAAACTGGTAAAATGTGATGTTTCTTTTACACAAGCCTTGTCCACTCCCTGAGTCTAATTTTCAGCATCATCTATTAAATAACACTAGTCAGTCACTTTGCAATTGCTGATGAAACAAAAACATTCTGTAAGAAAGCTTCTCTGTTTATAACACAGGCTTCAATGGGAAAAGGGGCAGTGGTTTCTCTTACACAGAATCACAATACAGATTATACAGAAATGTACAACTGCAACTCATATGCCAACATGCATTGTGGCTCATGATATATCTTATTACTTTTTTGGCAAAATCTTCATTTTCTTTCACATTATCATGCACACTATTTGATTTTCACTTTATTTCTGCCCATAGTCTTATATCACCATTAGGTGATCTTTAGATCACCATTATGTCATGAACTGCCACATCCCACAATTAGACTAGACTACTGCATATCTGCATTTTGCAACCTACAAGTATCAAACTGCACTGTTGACAATTTTGATAAGTTCAGACCTTTATTGTGGAAAACATTCCTCATGGCTTTTAAAACTAGCTAAAACTGAAGAACTCAGGACCAAAATATAATGTCTCAGCATCCACTATTCTCTGAAGGTTATGAATGTTTAAAATCTTTACACCATAGTAGAAATTCCTCCACATCTTTGTCTTGGGTGACTAATCCCGATGCCATGAAATTATATCCTCTAATTCTTGTCTTAGATTGCCCCACTAGAAGCAACACCCATAGAGTGCCCACCTTTATCTGGTATCTCAAAGCCTTTTATGTTTCTATAAGATCATCTCTCAAGTTATTAACCAGAGAAAATAAATCCTTTCTAGAAACCAATTAAATGGATGTTCAATACTTTATCCATAACAAGTTTACCCTTTTTTAAATACAGTGAACAAATGAAATAGCATCATTCAAAATATTATCCCTCTCTTCATAGATGATGCTCAACTTGTTCAGCTCTTTAGTGGAAAGCCACTTAAATATTCTACCCTTCTATTTTTCTCTGATATTTTCACTGTCTTTTTGCCCTTTCATTAACCTACTTAAATCAATTTACATATTCTCTGTTCTCTTCACAATATACATTTCCAGTAGTGTATCAAACAACTTTGAGATTTCGTCTGCTACTTACATAGGTTGGAAATAGCTGAGGTCCTTCGATCCCTTTATCCTTAAAGTACAATCTAGGTTACAGCCTGCCAACTTAAAGGTGACTTATTTGATCCTACTTCTTGTTTTGCATGTTAAACAATTCTCTATCAATGCTAATATCGTATACTTAACCAAGTACTCATGTAAATTTTATGTTGCATTGTATCAAATGTCTTCTAGAAATTCAAGTACACTACACCAAGTGTTTGCCTTTATTGACCCAGTCAGGTAATAAGCAAAAAAAATGTAATATGCATGTTGAAGACCTCTATCCTCTTGATAGATCCATACTGTCTCCACCCAATCATTCTTCCTCTAAATACTGTTATCAATCTAAGAACAGATCCCTGCAATTTTCTGATATCTGATATTGGACTAATTGACGTACTGTTCCATTGCTCTTTCTCTCTCCTTTTTTTTTTGGAAAAAGGCCACCATAATTGTGGATTATCTGCTTTAAAAATCTTGATTGTAGCCATTGGGTTTTGGGGAATTTGACAACTATTCGTCTCTTTAGCTTGCCTAAGTAATTTTTGTGTAGTGATCACTGCTGCTCCCCATTTTCTTTTGCCACTCGACCACTCCTTTTGGCATGCTGTCAGTCTTTTCAAATACAAATACGTGTTTCATATCTCTGCCATTTCCTTATTTCCCAATATGAATACACCCATTTAAGAAACCATTGTTTACTTTTGTTCCTCTCCTCCTTTTTATGTGCTTGTAAAAGCTCTAACAAACAGTTTTTTTAAAATGACTTTTTTGCCATTTTTAGTCATCCATAACTGGTTGCCAAGTTTACCCCAGTCGTCAGGCCTACTACTTTATCACACTTTACTTTCAATCCGATACTACCCTTAACTTCTTTAGTTAAAGATGGAAGAATTACTATTTTCATCGACTTGTATTTATCAACGAAATGTACATTTGTTGAGAATTATAGACCCAATAAAGCAAAGCTAAAGATGGCACCAGAGGGCGATTTCTCTCAGCCTATCTGCGAAACTGTTTTAATGCCTCTTTTTTTCCTTTTCAAAGTAGCTGGGGTCCTGTCAGAGTCCGTGATCTACAGCTGCACTCAAACTGTGGTTCTTCATGGTAGCAGGTTCTCACTCTTGGAGCTCGCAGAGCGACCACATTTTTGATATCTCAGGAGCAGCGTGCAAGATGTGTGCCTTCAGGATGTGGCCTGGCACTGCCCTGTGGACGACCTGATTCCCCGTTGGTGTCACCAAATGAAACATCACGGGAGATCGGAACACATGGATATTGGAGGCCTCTTCACTCAGGTGACCTCTCTCTCATGACAGCAAGTGAGAGTGTGCTCCTGATTCTCGAGTCAGGGAACTCAAAGTAGGAGTGGCACTGCAAACTGTAACATCGAAAGAGCGAGCTGTTGGCTCTCCTGTCACTGTGGGAGGAGTGATACCTCTTCCTCCCTCGATAGGAAGAGTGACAGCCTGTGGGATATCGAACTGTTGGGCAAACAATTGTTTTTGATGAACTGTAGATCATGGTCTCTTTGGGGGCTTTGGTGTTATACAGTGGGTGGGGAGGTGCTGATGCATTTTGCTGGATTAAATGGGGGGGTTGGTTGATGGTTTTGCTGCTAGTAGTGCATGGGAGGGAGAAGAGAGGCTTTGGAGTTCTAGTGTTTAATTTTTGTCATTCATTCTTTGGGGGTTTTCTTCTGTTTTGTGGATGTCTGTGCAGAGTTAAAATTTCAGGTTGTATATTGTATAAATTCACTGATATTAAATGGAAACATTGAGCCAACCATCACAGCAAGGTTCAAGATTCACTTATTATCAAAGACTGTATAAATTATACAACCTGAGATTTGCTTGCTCACAGATAGCCACAAAGCAAGGTACCCAAAGAACCCAATTAAAGAAAATAAAACATAAAAAAGGCCAACACTCGATGCACAAGCAAAATAAAAAAAACATGCAAACAATTGAAGCAAACAATAACCACATAGTTAAATATAAATTACAATCATTGAGTATTGAGCACAGAAACAAGACTTTCAACCCACCCAGTCGTGCCGAACTGGTTCCTGCCCAGTCCCAGCCAGCTGCACTGGAACCACATTCCTCTCATATACCTATCCAAACCTCTCATTAATGTGACAACTGCACCCACATCGACAAATTCTTCTGGCATATCAGATTCAGTTTATTGTCATTTAAAAATCACAAATGCAATGCAGTTAAAAATGAGACAATGTTCCTCCAGAATGATATCAACAAAGCACATGACAAAATAGACTACACCAGAAAATCCACATAATGTTTGGCAATCCCAATCCAGAGTCCGGAGAGGCTGCTGCATATTAATATCGCGCTACCATCTTAGCAGGCTCCCTAGAAAGGAGCTCCAAATCCACCAGACAAAACAAGACCAAAAACTAAAGCTACAAGACCTGCACAAAACCACATAGTTACAACAGTGCAAACAATACCATAATTTGATTAAAAACAGACCATGGGCACAGTAAAAATAGTCCAAAGATGTTAAAAAACTATAAGTTTGAAAGAAACCACCACATGGTTTCCACAAGTCCTCAGGGTCCCGATAGACTCAACATCCCACACTGGCGGCAGAAGGGAATAACCCCACTTTGGATTTCCACGGCGTCGCCCGACTCAGCCTCGCAGATGCAGCACATAATGTAAGCTCCGTCGAACCCAACCTAGCAGGCACAGCACACAGTGAAAGCGACCTGACTCCACTGAACCTCCGAGCCTCTGACCATCCCCTCCAGTATAGCTTCTCCGAGCACCATCCTCTGCCGAGTATATTAAGATGCCCTCGCCAACAGCCACCGGCAATGCGACCCTGAGGACTGGGGGCCTGTTCTTCCCAGCAGAGACCTGGACCTCACAGCAGCAGCAGCAACGAAGAAGGTCTTCCTGGAGATTTCCAGATGTTCCTCCGTGCTCTGTGCTCCCACGTCCATTTTTCATTAGATTAGGATTGCGCACGGCACCCCGCTTAACAAATAACATATCAGCAAGGCACCCCGCTTAACAAATAACATATCAGCTCTGGAGTGGCCGCTGGAAGCTGCATCACGCCGCCATCTTGAGTACCAAACTCATTCCAAACTTGAGTGAATAAGTATATCTTCAGATTCTCCTTCACTATTTCACCTTTAAGCCTAAACTTTTGACCTTGTGTTCTAGTGTCAACAAAGAGGAAAAAGCCTACATACATTCATACATCAATGCCCCTCATAATTTTGTATACCTCAATACATCAACCCTCATTCACCCATGTTCTAGGGAAAAAGGTAGGAGAGTCTCAAGTCCTAAACTATTTAAAGTTTCCCGATAACTCAAGTTCTCAAGTCTTGGCAATATCCTTATAGATTTTCTCGGCACTCTTTCAAGCTTATTGATATTTTTCCTGTAGGTAGATGACTAGAACTGCACATAATATTGTAAATATAGCCTCACCATCATCTTGTACAACTTCAACATAACATCTCAACTCCTGTACTCAATGCCCTGATTTATGAAGGTCAATGTTCTAAGAGCTCTAGAACTTTAGAGAACATAGAATAATACAGCACAGTACAGGCCCTTCGGACCACAATATTGTGCTGACCCTTAACCCTGCCTCTCATATACCCCCCCACCTTAAATTCCTCTAGAAACCTGTCTAGTAGTCTCCTAAATTTTTCTAATGTATCTCTCCAAAGAATAAAGCTCTAGCTCCCTTAATCTCCGATCATAATGTATACTCTCTAAACCAGGCAGCATCCTGGTAAATCTCCTCTGTACCCTTTCCAATGCTTCCACATTCTTCCTATAGTGAGGTGACTAGAACTGGACATAGTACTCCAAGTGTGGCCGAACCACAGTTTTATATAGCTGCATCATTACCTCGTGACTGCTAAACTCTGTCCCTTGACTTACGAAAGATAACACCCCATAAGCTTTTTTAACAACCCTATCTATCTGTGAGGCAACTTTCAGGGATCTGTGGACATGTACCCCCAGATCCCTCTGCTCCTCCTTTCTACTTATGACCCTATCTACTCGTTATTTAAGACTCCAGATTCAGTCTTATATATGTGACCATCAAAGTGAATGTGAAGTTTTATCACACTATTACCACAATTGCAGAAAATTCTTTACTGTGAACTTTTAATTAATCCTCTCTCATTGAAAATAACCAAATCTAAAATGTCCTAAAGACTGACTGGGTCCATAAAACAATCTTCCTAGCAAATAATGCATTCTGTGAGCTTATCTTCAGGACTATATTTGTCTAATCTACATGAAGATTATTCCAATGATTATTGTAAACTTTACTTTACCCTTATTAGTTTGAGAAATAGTAGGAGACTTGCAATAAAAATAAACTTTATCATAATCATTGCTACTGGTAATAGGCTTTCAGAATGTTTCCACCATTATTTTCTTCTCATTATTCCTACACTATCTCCATGAAAGTCAATGTAATTTCTTGATAAGACCATAACTTCATAAAGTATAAGAGCAGAATTAGACCATTCAGCCCTCTGAGTCTCCTCCACCATAGCTGACTTATTATCCCTCTCAACCATATTCTCTTGCCTTTTCCCTGAAACCCCTGACACCCTTACTAATCAAGAAGCTGTAAGCCTCTGCTTTATATACACCTAATAACTTGACTTGTTCTGCACAGCTGTCTGTGGCAATGAATTCTACAGATTCACCACCCTCTGCTAAAGAAATTCCTCCTCATTTCTGTTCTAAAGGGATATACTTGCATTCTCAGGCTGCACCCTCTTGACATGGACTCCACTACTATAGGAAACATTCTCTCCATGTCCATTCTATCTAGGCCTTTCAATATTCGATAGGTTTCAAAGAGATTCCTCCTCATTATTCTAAATTCCAGCGACTACAGGCCCAGAGCTATCAAATGCTCCTCATACATTAACCCCTTCATTTCCAGAATAATTCTTGTGAACATTATTACTATTCCCATGTCACACATTATTATTAAAGATACCCCTCTCTTATTATGTGCATCTTAACAAGCAACAGATACCTTGAAATAACAAGATTTACTCTAGGTGTGTCAGTATTTCATCCAGTTGTTTAAAGTAATACTTTACATGGATGACAGAGAGCCTTTCATTTTGACATGCTACTACTTTCCTTGCCGTAACTGAGCCAGTGTTAATCTACAGACCTCATTGCATGATTTTCAAAATTCAATTTCCAGTCCAATTCACATTAAGCCTTTCTGGGTAGAATAATGGCTCTGTTGCCTCACGATTCCAGGAACCTGTGTTCAGTCTTGAGTTCACTGCTCCCTATAAAAAGTTCACATGGTTTCCCCGCGACTGCTCTGTTCTTTTCTTCCCCACATACCAAACATATACCTAGGGGTAAGTGGCTACTATAACTTGCCCTTTAGAGTAGGTAAGTGGAAAAAGAATCAAAGGTAAGTTAATGTGTTTGTGACAGATGAGAATCACAGGCTACAAGGAAATAAGAGGAGGAGGATTGGGAATAAGTTTCCTTGGTAGGAAGTTGGCATTGAGTTCAACTTGAAATTTGATAGGGAGAAAGTAAAGTCGGATGTAGCAGTATTTCAGTAGAATAAGGGAAATTACAGTGGTATGAGAGAGGAGTTGGCCAAAGTAAATTGGAAGGAGCTGCTGGCAGGGATGACAGCAGAGCAGCAATGGCATGAATTTCTGGGAAAAATGAGGAAGGTGCAGGACATATGTATTGCAAAAATGAAGAAGTACTCAAATGGTAAAATAGTACAACCATGGCTGATAAGGGAAGTCAAAGCTATTGTAAAAGCAAAAGAAAGGGCATACAACAAAGCAAAAACCAGTGGAAAGATAGAGGATTGGGAAGTTTTTAAAAACCTACAGAGAGCAACTAAAAAACTTAGAAGGGAAAAGATAAAATATGAAAGTAAGCTAGCAAATAAAATCAAAGTGGATAGTAAAAGTTTTTTTCAAGTACATTAGAAATAAAAGAGAAATGAGATTGGATATAGGACCACTAGAAAATGAGGCAGGAGATGTAATAACGGGACAAAGAGATGGCTGATGAACTGAGTATTTTGCATCAGTCTTCATTGTGGAAGACACCAGCAGTATGCCTCTTCATCAGTGTGTGAAGGAAGAGAAGTGGATGCAGTTACTATTGCAAGGTTGGGACAAGGGGAAAGGGAGGGGAGAGGGAGCAGGAAGCAACAGAGAAACATTCTGTAATGATCAATAAACCAATTGATTGTAATTAAATGACCTTGGCTGGAATCCCTGCACCCAAACCACCCTCCCGCCACCCATCCCAGGCACTCGTTTCTCCCACCTGTCCCACATCCTTCATGCAGTGCTCCACCTTCGCTATTCCCAACGTCTTTTGCTCTTAGCAGATTTACAAACTCGCTCTCCACTCCATGTTGACAAATAAAGTGCAAGAGTACTGTGCAAAAGTCTTAGGCACCCTAGCTATATATATGTGCTTAAGATTTTTGCACAGTACTGCATGATTATGCAGTTCTTTTCAAGCTGCTTAAGCGAATAATTAACATTTCAATTCTAGCATTAGGCATTTTCTGGAAATTTCTTGGTATAAGTCTGTATAATTTCCAATCTATCTGTATACTTACATGACTTATGGCAGAGTTAATTTTAGGTACAATAATGCCCATTCATATGCTCAGTATAGAGAAATATATTCCTTCTTGATTTGATGAAAATTAATCAAAACAACTGAAAATTAGTGCTTCAGAAACCAAATACATTACTGACTTTTTAGTATCTGCACGCACCTGCTATTTTCCATTGTTTCTATGATTATACCAATTCGCCCTTGCTAATTTTAATAACATCAGTATTTAAACATCCTTATACTTTGGAGAGAAGTACTATTAATTTAGTTCATCTGCTTTGTGGACAAACAGAGCAAATGTTGTTTTGTGTAGTAACCACTGATTGACCCAGCAGAGTATGTACACCTTAAAGAAGTCGTCCATCGAAATGAACACACAATCCAGAAACAGCAGGAAACTATTGACCATCTGCTCATCACTCTCTTCCAACTCTTCATCTTCATAAATCAGCCCTGCAACAGTCAACCTCCTCCCTCTGAGCCCTAGATTCTGGCGCCTGAACTCATCAATGGATCTTAAACCTAATGCCACAACTTCCTGTCTCAGTGCATTTTATGCTTCGAGCGGCAGCTAGCTCTATTCTACTGACTGAGCCAAGACTGCCTTCATTATCATCTCTCTCTCTCTCTCGACTGGGCAAGCTCAGACTGCTAATTGGGACAATAAAACCACCATTTGCAATAAATATGAGGATCCACTGCTGATATTGGCAGAAGAAGAACTGCAGCAGATCAGATACTTCACCTGCATCAAGGATCATGCTTGGTGCTGGATTACATCATGGAATTCAGGACACTTGTGGCAGATTGTGACCAGAATGCTGAAGTGCTGCTGGTCCAATAACATCATGGCTTCTCATGTTTGAAAGATGAAATATCTACCCCAGAGATGCCCACTGACTGCAAAAGCCTCATCCTCTGGCCCTCCGAATTGAAAAGTGTCTTATGGAACAACCATCTAGATCATCAGCTAAAACCCAAGTTCCATTCCCAGAACCATTTCGTACTGCAGGACCTTCATCATTAATGCCTCCAGAACCCATGCAGTTAGGGAGTGCTCTCTTAACCCCCAAGAGCATGAGTGTTGTGGAGAAATAACTGTGGTGCTGCCAATCACCCATGCATCAAAATGCTTAGGAAATGGTACCACCAGGTAAAGATGAGGTCATCTGGTAAGCTCCTCCTGTGTACCTTGTTCCAGCACCATAACCCTTCTCACTCTCTCTCTCTCCTCCACATTCTGATGGCTCTATGAACACAGGAGGGTCTGGTAGATTTCGGTGCAGAGGGTAACTTTCTGGACTGAACTCTGTCCGTGCAGCTTGGACTCCCTACCGAACCTTTCTCTCAGCACCTTCTACATCACAGCCATTAATAGACTTCTCTTGGCATCTTGGTTGGTCAGAGTGCACACACAGCCCGTGCATTGGAGAGCATCGTGAGTCCATTCAATTCCTCCTGATTGATTCACCCAACATTCCTCTCATCTTGGCTTACCCCTGACTCATTATTGTCACTTCGCCTGGTCATCTCGTTCATTGCTGTGTTGGGGATTCATCTGCTGGACCATCTGCCTGCAACTGCAGTTGACCTCACACTGTCAATCCAAGGAGACGAAGGAAACCCTTGACCTCACCAAATTCCCACAACTTACCCAGTGCTTTCAGTAAAAGGGAGACCAGTACCCTACTACTTTATAGACAACACAGCTGCACAATTGACCTCTTCCTGGGCACACCCCTCCCCTCTTCCCTTCTGAGACCCAAGTCACATAAGACTACATCGCTGAAGCACTAAAGCATGGCTTTATTCGACCATCCCAGTCACCAGCCAGTACTGGATTCTCCTTTGTCAAGAAGAAAGGTGGGTTCTTCATCCCTGAATTGACTACCGTGGACTCAACAAAATTGCCATTAAGAACTACTACCCTCTCCCCTAGATGAATAGCTTATTCAAAACACTCCGTGGGGCCCAGATCTTCACCAAACTAGATCTACGAAGTGTGAACAATACCTGATCCCCATCTGCCAGGGAGATGAGTGGAAGATGGCATTGAGTGAAGTTTCTCGGACTTTCCAACAGTCCAGTCATTTTCCAAGCCTTAATTTATGAGATTCTCTGTGACATGTAACACAAGTATGTATTTGTTTACCTTGATGACATCCTTATCTTCTCAAGGGCCCCCAAGACCATGTCTATCACATCTGTTCAGTCCTTCAGTCTCCTTAAAAACCAACTACACTGCAAGTAAGAGAAATGCCAGTTCCACGGCCCAGTCATTTCCTTCTTGGGTAATGTCTTTTCAACTCAAGCCACAACCATGGACCCAGGGAAAGTGCACACTGATATTGAATGGCCCTGAACACGCTCCCTCAAACAGCTACAGTGCTTCTTGGGCTTTTCCAACTTCTATCACCATTTTATCAAGAACTACAGCCAAATTGCTTCTTCTCTAACCTCCCTCAATAATCACCTCCTCATGGATAACCTAGTCTGCTGCCATGAGCCACAATTTTGAGGAGCTCAAGAGACACTTCCGCACCACTCCCTTTCTCCGCCATCCGAATCCCTCCAGGCATTGTATGGTACAGGTGGGCGCCAGGGCCATCCCCTCCCAGTGAGGATCCGTTACGGAGAAGGAGGCAGGGAGCTACTTACCATCAAATGGGCCTTGGAGAAATAGAGATATTGGCTGATGGGAAACACCAAGCCCTTCCTCATCTGGACTGACCACCAGAACCTTATATCCATTTGATAGACCTGCCTACTTAACCCATGTCAGGCCTGCTGGACCCTCTTCTTTAAGCAATTCAATTTCATCTCCTATCGACCTGGCTCCAAGAACATTAAGGTATATGTCATATCAAAACCGTTTGAACCAGTTGAAATGGAGATCGACTCTTGGCCTCCCACATCCTTGCCCTGATCATCTAGGACCTAAGAACCAGATCCACCAGGCCATAAAACACTAGCCTGCTCTGGCTGACACACCTGACAACTGTTTGCATGTGCTAACAACTATATACTCTGAGGCATTCCAGTGACAGCACTCCTCATCTCTCTCTGGACATCTAGCCACACAACACTCTGAATTTTCTGCGATGACAGTTCTGGTCTCCCACCATAATCTTCTGCTTCTGTTGAGCTGTCTGCTCCCCCCTCTGCCACTCAGCAGTTGTTTGTCCTCTGGCTATCATCAGCAGACCAATGGTCAGTCAAAAATAGATAATCAGCAAGTGGAGAAGTTTCAGCGATGCTTTGCTGCTCCTAGTACTTCTACATGGAAGACATATCTGCTCTGGGCCAAGCTGTCCCAGAATCTACACATCTCTTCTGCCATGGGTATGTCACCTTTTGAGGTGTTTCATGGCTACCAACCCCTGTTGTTCCCCTTGAGGAGTCAACATTCAAGGTCCTGTTGGCCAGGTCCCTGGTTTGTTGATGCAAGAATGTTTGAAAGAGGGCAAAGAAGGTTATCCTAGCTGCCAACTGCTTCCACCGCCACCAGGCCAGCCACCAATGGCACCCACCCAGACTATTCCAGTCTGGGGACCATATCTCAAGATTTCAAGATTCGTTTATTATCAAAGAATGTATATATAATGCAACCTTGAGATTTGCTTGCTCACAGGTAGCCTCAAAGCAAGATGCCCGAAAGAACCCAATTAAAGATAATGAAAAAACCAGCACTTGAAATGCAAGAGAAAGAAAAAAGACACAAATCATACAAACAATTGAAGAAAACAACAACATTCCAAACCAAAATTTAGTCCTCAGGTCTGAACCCTGGAGCAGCCCAGAGTAGGATCAAAGCCTTGCTTATCAGGTCATCGTATTAGAGGGCATGGAGCACAGCAGCTCTTCATAGCCTCATTACCATAGAGATGACCATTGTGGAGATTGAGTGAAATCGGCTCTCTTCTCCAATCCCAACACCCCTGTCTTTCTGGCTGTCTGCCCAAGATCTGTTCCTGCACACCAACTACCGCAAGCTCTCACCCCAATTCATTGGTCCCTTTAAAATTACCTATTACACCCATCCAGTCACTTATCATCTCCAGCTGCCACCGTCTTTCAAGATCTCACCTACCTTCCATGTATCCTGCCTCAGGCCATTTGTCCATGGACCACTCAACTCACCTGAGCCTGCATTTCCAGATCCTAGGATGGTGGAAGGTTGTCCAGTGTACACATTTCATCATTGTGTACAGGGTACGCAGTACCTGGTTGTCTGAGAAGAGTGCCACCCAGTTTCATCTTGTATCCATCACTCATCAAGGAGTTCCACAGGACCCATCTAGATTGGAGAGGGGTGAGTCCTGTCAGACCTGGACAGCCAGGCACCTCCCAGTGTCCATCTAACTAACAGGAGTCATCTGCTCTCATTTCTAAGTTATCATCTGAAGCCTATTTAAACCCAGCTCTCATCCACAGTCCTTATTCACTCATCCAAACCAGCCAACATCAACTAATTACTCCTAGACACCTTGTTTGCTGTGAGTTTAGTATCTTTTCTTTCTGGTTTTGTGGCCCCTCATAACTTGTTATTTTGCAGTTGATTATTAAAGTTATTGCTTACTGCTAAATTGCCGCCACTGCTCTGTGTTTGGGTCAAGCCTCCTCTACATTTCCTGATAATAACATTCAAATATTTCTACTGTTTATAATGAAACAGATTTCTTCCACTGCAACAGCAACTTCAGTTTGCAAAACATTAACTTACAAAGGTTTGGATTAAATGCCAACAAAAGGGTAAGATTTTCTGCTAAGCACATTAACAATTGCAAAAAATAGAACTGCAAATGGTTAATTAATGCTACTAGTTGCAGCAGTCATATATGAAATGATGTCTTCAGTTTTCATTCATTATAAGAGTCATGGACATACCATATCAAATATCACTAAGAATAATATTTTGAAACTGGGCTGAGCATTTTAGACCAATCTGCCAGATGGTAGTTAATTATTCTTTTTAGTGTAATCCCTACTTTTACTGTGTTGACTGATCCTCAAATCCATCATACCTACTATATCCACTTGAAGTTTGACAGTGCATAGACATAAATAATGTTTCATGTACACTTGTCAAAGCTGCCAAATGGATTCCTATTTAGTCACTTAAATTACATGTAGATGATAATTAATCATTATTAGTACTGACATATTAGTTTTTAAATTAATTTGAGTTTTTGCATCTATTGAGAAGTTAGAGATCCAGTTTTTATTCCTTTACATTAATGATCAGAAAATTAAAGCTACATATTTCAGATTTTCCAGATATTTTTGCTGAAGGGTGAGCTTGGTTTCTTAGTGACACTTCGTGCAAACTATCCATTTTTATATCCAGAGTGGTGTGGTTTGACAATGCTTCTTTTACTCCATTAACAAAAATTAATTTCTCCCCCTAATGTTTCTAAGTCTCGTTGGCATTTCCACATGATATGTCACAGTGAATTTACAGATTTACATTTCCAGCAGACAGCTTCTTGTAATCAGAAGGGTAAATATGTTAGATTTTACATTGCATGAATTTATTCTCCTATGACAATAATGTTTTTATTATAGTAAATGCAACAACAGGATAATTTCTAGTACAGGCAATGAGATTGATGGCATTTGTTAAATACTTTCCCAGCAAGCACAATATATAAGAGTAAAAGAAATCATGAGTGATTTACAATTATGGACTCGATTCCAAAACTATGATTTTTTTTTAGTGGTTCAGAATAACTTCTACTTTTCTAAAGCAAGTTTGGATTTAGCTCAGAACTGTCCGACTGTAATAAACATGTAAAGCTTATTGTCGTTTTGTTCATCAGTATAAAAAAAACAAATACAGGTGTTCCAGTATCTAAGAATTATTGTTCACAATTCAAACTGGAAAAATACATGTTAATAAATTGAAGTGAGTGACAGCTCTTTCTGAAATAGAAATGCAGCAACTCAAGCTTCAGTTACTTTTAAAGTATTTTGCAATTTCAAATAAACTCCAGTTTATTATTTGTTTACGGACAGTTTGAATGTTAGGGATTTCTGCAAACTGCAGTTGATAATCCATTGATCATTGATGTGGTTACCAAGTTTTCTTCAACTGCTTGCAAAAACAAATGCTGGAAGAACTCTAAATGAGAATTCAGATGAAAAGTCTCCACACCAATCTTCATCTGGCCATTTCCCTTCACAGATTTTGATATCTGCCAGCAGTTGGTTTTTTGATCTGAATTTCAGCATTTGGAATCCCACATGTCTCCATTTTTCCTAATGTACTTTCCACCCTCATGTTATAATTAATGTTATTTTACATGATTTTCTGCCTTCCATTTAAAATGACTTTTTAAGTTCACCATATGCCGCTTTTTGTCTGTGCATTGCTCCTTTTCACTATTCCTTGATAGGGATGGCTTGCTTTTGTGGACGGTGTTGCCGATAAGGCAATTATGTGAACTGCAGATTCTTCCATAAATAGGGCATCAAGTGGCTGATGGGTCAACAGGGTGGGTGATGTGTGAGTTGGTGTGCTCTTTCTGCCACTTATGATGGACTTCGTACACTTCTGATGCATGGACTTGAGCTTTTCAACCAATCCTAAGTAATCCTTCTTCACTTTGAGAGGTTATTTGCAAGAAATTGCAGAGAATCAGAGAAAATATTAGATATCTTCAAGTAAGCTTTGAACACATCCTTATTTAGACTTGACTTGTTTTCCATTTTCCTGTTGTTCATGAAGTCCAACTTCCCCCTTAG
Organism: Hypanus sabinus; assembly: GCF_030144855.1. Lineage (NCBI taxonomy): Eukaryota > Metazoa > Chordata > Chondrichthyes > Myliobatiformes > Dasyatidae > Hypanus > Hypanus sabinus. The sequence continues at coordinate 37,961,524 of NC_082708.1, forward strand.
TTTTGTACCTGCATTCTTTATTTTTTCTTATCATTTACCTCATGCTCTCTTCAAAGTCAGTGTCCAAGAGATTCATCTTTGTTCCTTTGACTCTAATCACAATAATGAGAAAATGCCTGTTTCTAGGCCAACACCTCTTTAACTTTTAATTGACTGTGACATTCAATTAAATTTTAATATGAATTTAACTAGGTCGTATCAATTATGCACAGTTGCTAACTTTGGCACAAGATACAAGTGTGGTTTTATAAAACATGTAACTAATTGAAAATGTTCTGAGATCACGTGGTTATTGGAAATGTGTGACTTCCTTGTTGGAAATGTATTTTCAAGTGTATTTGCATTAGATCACATTGTGACAGTTTTCCTTTTTATCAGCCTTTGTCTTGTGGGAGCAAAATTAGCAGATGGGACTGTTTGCCTGTTCCTTGCCTAAATTAACATAGAATAATATGCTGACATTTTGCAGAAATTTATAGGAATGTATTTAAATTACTCAAAACAAAGGTATTTTATGTTTCTGTGTAATGAACCAGCTCATATGAAATAGATGAGTCTGAGAATATATGATCTTTGCAGATTGCCTCATTATAGGAAGGCTGTAAAAGCTTTACAGAAGCTTATTTTATGTGAAAAGGTTGAGCAATCCGGGGCTTCTCTTTGGAGTGAAGGAGGATTGGAAGTGATTTGATAGGGGTATACAAGATAATAAAAGGCATAGATTGAATAGATAGCCAGAGACTTTTTTCCAAGGCAGAAATACCAAGGAGCATAATTTTAAAGTGACTGGAGTAAAATATAAGGGGGGAGGGAATAACTGAAGTCAGTTTTTTTTACACAGAGTGATGGGTGTCGAGACAGATACATTAGGGACATTGAAGAAACTCTTAGCTAGGCACATGGATGGCAGAACAATGAAGAAATGGAGGGCTATGTAGGAGAGAAGGGTTAGATAGATCTTTGAAGGGAAAAGTTAAAGGGTTGGCACAACATCATGGGCTTAATGGCTGTACTGTGCTGTAGTGTTCTATGTTCTATTAAAAGCAGATCTTACAACTGATGAATCAGCAAAAAGGAGAATTTTGTAACTTTAACCAGAAGAAAAAGCAATAACAGAAAACAAGAATTGAGTGAAAACCACAAGGCTAGAAACAGTTAAGTTAATACATGAATACAAAATTATTTAGCAGAAGGGATCAAAGATATTCATAGATCTCAGTGAAAGGGTCACAGGAACAGTAAGAAGAGAAAAATCAAATTGACCACTGGTAGTTGGAAAAAAAAGTTTGAATTATGGGAACTTCTTTGATCCCATAAAGGCTGTCAACACCTTTTGAAAATAATTTCCTTCCTTACAAGTTTCCCTTAGAGTGCCAGTGAACCAAATAAGGATGGAAATGACTATTTAACTAGCACTTGGATTTCCAGCGTGCTTTGAGGACTCTCTTTCAAGAATGTGGGCAAAGAAGTATGCCCTTTGTTCTACAAGACGGTAAGGCTTTCTGATGATAGCTCCGTGGCCAAAGCAAACTATACAGTGGAGATCAATATTAAGAGCATTAGCTTCTTTGACACAGCAAAAATAAGAAGATTTATGACCTTACCAGAGATGCTGTGTTACGTTTTATTTTAGTCAAGTCATGTCAAGTCAACTTTTATTGTCATTTCGACCATAACTGCTGGTACAGTGCATAGTAAAAATGAGACAATGTTTTTCAGGACCATGGTGTTACATGACACAGTACAAAAAACTAGACTGAACTACGTAATAAAAAAAACACAGAGAAAGCTACACTAGACTACAGACCTACACTGGGCTGCATAAAGTGCACAAAAACAGTGCAGGCATTACAATAAATAATAAACAGGACAGTAGGGCAAGGTGTCAGTCCAGGCTTTGGGTATTGAGGAGTCTGATAGCTTGGGGGAGGAAACTGTTACATAGCCTGGTCATGAGAGCCTGAATGCTTCAGTGCCTTTTCCCAGACGGCAGGAGGGAGAAGAGTTTGTATGAGGGGTGTGTGGGGTCCTTCACAATGCTGTCTGCTTTGTGGATGCAGCATGTAGTGTAAATGTCTGTGATGGCAGGAAGAGAGACCCTGATGATCTTCTCAGCTGACCTCACTATCCGCTGCAGGGTCTTGTGATCCCGAGATGGTGCTATTTCCGAACCAGGCAGTGAAGCAGCTTCCTTCTTCACCTTCATCAGTGTTTTGCCCAACCATGGTGTGAGCCAACGTGCTGCTTTATCCACTTCAAGTTAAAAAATAGAGAACATGCAACAGGCCCTTCGGCCTACGATATTTCTGCCAATTATAGTGCTAAATGGAGCACTCTACCAGGGATGTTGTCTGATCCAGCAGCCTTCCGTGGGTTGACCCTGCACAGGGTTCTTCTCACGTTGGCCACGGAGAGACACAGCACCTGGTCATTTGTAGGAGGGGTAGACTTCCTCGCTGCCACGTCATTTTCCGCTTCAAACCCGGGATTGAAGTTATTCAGCGCATTTGGGAGGGAGGCATCACCTGCAGTCAGGTGATGTTGTCTTGTAATTGGTGATGTCCTGGATGCCCTTCCACATGTGCCACGTGTCGCCGCTGTCCTGGAAGTGACTGTGGATTAGCTGGGCATGTGTACGCTTTGCCCCTCTGATGGCTCAGGACAGTTTGGCCCTTGCTGTTGTTTAGCATCTGTCATTTTTGGAATCAATACCCTTCAAATCATTTCCTACAAATTACATGTCAGCTAATTCACTACCAAAGGCAAATTCAATAGGTACATTCTCCAAAAACTTCACAAAACTATTACTGAAAGCATATTTCGTCGAGAAGATCTACCATAATTCCAGTTAGAATATTGCATACAAGGGAAATAAAGTTGATGCAAGCAGGAGAGAACTAAATGTATGCCTGTTTACAATTACAATCTTACTAGATATTTTAAACCTTTATTACATTTGAAGGTCAGAGCTGTGTCAGAATTTGCAATCCTACCTGCAATTGTTATCTTCAAATACTGCCATATTTCCTTGCCCTTCACCTTGAATAAACTAATAATAATGGTGGACAACCACTGACCTTTCAATGCTGAATACGTGGACTAATTTCAATGTCGAATACAATAGCCATTTTATTTGCAAGTTCAATAAACAGAATGCCAAGATTCTTTGACAATTTGAAAGACAGGAATTCCAGTGTTTCCTTTAGATCAACTGCTATCATCTGACAATTTGGTTCTACACTCTCTCTCTGGGTTTTATTTTCTATTGTCTGTCTGCATCAGTTCCTTCCACCCAGCCATGCAGCTCGAGTTTTCTATAAAGAAAAGCAGCATTATAAGACCATAAAACATAGGAGCAGAATCAGGCCATTTGGACCATCAAGTCTACTCTTCCGTTCAAACATGGCTGATATATTATCCTTCTCAATCCCATTCTCCTGCCTTCAACCCATAACCTTTGATGCCCTGATTAATTAAGAACTTATCAACCTCCACTTTAAACATATCCAATGATTTGGTCTGCATAGCAAGCATTAGTAATGAATTCCACAGATTCACCACCCTCTGGCTAAAAGAATTTCTCCTTATCTCTGTTCTAAATGCACATCCTTCAATTCTGAGCCTGTGCCCTCTAGACCTAGACAGTTCACGATGGAAAACATTCTCTCCACATCCACTATGTCCAGACATTTCAATATTCAATAGATTGCAATAAGATACCCGTCCTTCTTCTGAATTCCAGCAAGTACAGGTCCAGAACCATCAAACACTCCTTATATGTTAACCCTTTCATTCATTCCTGGGATTATTCTTGTGAACCTCAAGCTCTCAGCCAATGGGATACAACCATATTATTTGCCTCAGGAATTCACAGTCATTGTTTACATTCAACCTTCTGCTGGTGCAAATGTCGCTAGAATACAAGCTCAATATCTCAACGCTTTTGTGGCTGTTACTAGGGATTTTAATCATATTTCTCTTGAGGCAACAATACCAACTTTTTATCAATATGTCAGCAGCCCTATACGAGACAATGGAACACTGGACTTGCTGTATGCGAATGTAAAGAACACATACTGTGCCGCTGCCTTTCCCCCATTTGGCAGAGCTGATCACAACCTGATCCTACTAACACCCAGGTCCATGTCTCTTCTCCAGTGGTAGCATGTACCAACAAAGATTGTAAGGAAGTGGACGCAGGATGTTAATGAGGTGGTGCAGGAATGCTTTGAGAGGATGGACTAGGATGTGTTAGGTGAACCACACAGGGAGGACATTAACAAAAGGTCTGATTGTATCACAGATTACATCAAATTCCGTGAGAACACCATCTTGCCAGCCAGGACTTCCCCATCAAGCCCTGGATCACCAGTGACCTGAAAGAACTTTTGAATATGAAAAATAAAGCCTTCAGATCTGGACATAGACAAATACTGAAGTGAGCACAGAGTGAACTGAGGGAGTACAAAGAACCCTACAAGAGGAAGCTGGAGTACAAGCTTCAGCAGAATAGCTGAATAGGGATGTGTGGCCAGGCATGAAGCAGATCACCTGCTTCAAAGTTAAGGAAAGGAAGACCAAGGGTTGCCTGGATAGGGCCAACAAATTGAACTTGTTTTCCAACCGGTTCAGCATGGGACCTCCTGCTGTGTTGTCCCTCACTTGGCCAAACCACACACCCTCCCTCCACCCCTTCCTTCCCTCTGGTGTGTGCTTTGGTCCAGAGCCCTCCATGGGGATGATCACCCTCCCCTACCTGACTGACTGCAGGTCAGGTTGAGAGACAGCTGGAGAGACTACATCAAGGCAAGTCTGCTGGCCCAGACAGTATCAGCCCCAGGGTACTGAAGGCCTGTGTGAGCCAGCTGTCTGGTATTTTGCAGCACCTTTACAATCTGGGTCTCAGTCAGGAAAAGGTACCAGTGCTATGGAAGACTTCCTGCTTGGTTCCTGTACCCAAGAAAGCAACTCCATCTGAGCTTAATGACTACAGACCAATTGCCCTCACATCTCATGTGATGAAGGTGCTAGAGAGTCTGGTCCTGACTTGCCTTGGACCACAGGTGAGATCTGGATTGGACCCTCTACAGTTTGCCTACCAACCTCATGTGGGAGTGGATGATGCGATCATCTCTACCTGTTGCAGAAAGCTCACTCCCTCCTGGATGATGCTGGTGGCATTGTGAGAATTAAGTTTTTTTTTATTTCTCTAGTGCCTTCAATACAATCTAGCCACTTCTTCTGAGCAAGAAGCTGCAAAGGATGGGCACTGACAAATCCACTTTACTGGCTACCTGACAGATAGACCCCAGTTTGTACAGCTTGGTAGTTCTTTGTCTGAGATAGCAGTGAGTGGCACTGGAGCACTACAAGGGACTGCCCTGTCTCTGTTTCAGTTCACACTGTATATCTCAGGCTTTCAAAACAAATTTGAGTCTTATCACATGTAGAAGTTCTTTGACGACTCTCAGTGGTTGGGTGCAGGAGTCGGAGTGCAGAAGACTTGAGGATGTGGAATGGTGTGGGAGCAATCACCTGCTATTGAATGTGTCTTAAACCAGGGAGAAGGTGATTGATTTTAGGAGGAAGAGGACTGTGATGAGTTCTGTGTACATTCTGGGAGAAGTTGTTGCAGTGGTGGAGAAATACAAATACTTGAGTGTTCACCTCAATTGGTGAATCAACACCAGGGCTGTTTACAAGAAGGGGATGAGCAGACTCTATTTTCTAAGGAAGCTGAGATCCCTCAATGTGTGTAGCACGGTGTTGGAGATTCTTTACCAGTCTGTTGTAGGGAGTGCAGTCTTCTTTGTGGCTTTATGTTGGGGGAGCAGCATCGGTGATGGTGATGCAAAAAGACTAAATAAATTCATCAGAAAGGCTGGATCCGTCCCTGGCTACATCCCGGAGTCTTTTGAGTTAGTGGTGGAAAGGAGGTCACTAAACAAACTGTTATCCATTATGAACAATCTGCACATCTTCTCCATGACCTCCATGAATAAGCAGCAGAGCACCTCTTTGAACAGACTCATTCAGCTCCGCTGTCACAAGGATGGTTACAAAAAATATTTCCTATCATATGCAATAAGAATGTATAACATTTCATCTCTGTGTGACAAGAGAACACAGATCATTGTATAAGTCTGTTTTATTGTTTCAAAAATATTATTATTGCACAGTATTGCGCATTGATAAATTATCATGTGTATTATTATTCTGTACTTTACTATTTGTCAATATTATTATATTTATTAATATTGGTAAGTGTGTTTTAAAATGTTGCTGCTGCAACAAAATGATTTCCCAATCGGTATCAATAAAATACTTAATATTATTATATGCAAGAGATCATACTGGGAGCACCAGACACAGTATATGACCCCAACAGACTCACGGGTGAAGAGTCGCCTCACCTGGAAGGATTGTTTGGAGCACTGAATGATAGTGAGGAAGCAGGTGTAGGTGTAGGTGTTCCGCTTACAAGGGTAAGTGCCAGGAGAGAGATCAGTAGGAGCAGACAAATGGACAAGGAAGTTTCATAGGGACTGTGGAAAGCAGACAGTGGGGGCGAGGGAAAGATGTGCTTGGTCATGGGAACCCATTGGAGACGGGGGGTAGTTATGGAGAATTATGCGCTGGACGCACGGTGGAGAGAGAATCGCGGAGTTGTGTAAGTGACTGGGATAGGGAAAGTGTGGCACAGAGAACACAGTGGGAGAAGCACTCGATTGAATGTGAATACCTGGGGGTCAGTTAACATATTATGTTCTCTTACCATATCATTAGTTTCAAATGAGGGAGAAGATATTTCTGCCTTTTGATGCTTTCATTCCTAGGGCCTGGGAAATTTACAAATGTCAAAGACCAATGACATTGTCTTGCATGGTGATGTCTCTAATCTGCTCTTGCACAAGTTTTCAGTAATGTACCAACTCTTGTCACTTTCCTCTATAATTTTCATAACAGCAGCACTTTCCCAGGACCAGAAAATTCTTCTAAATAGGTTCCTTCATGTACTTAATAAGTCTAAAGGAAGATATGCATCTCAGCTGGGATCACTACATGAAGATGTACGAGATTCTTAAACACTATATCCTGTATCTTTGACCTCTTCTTGGAGTAAGTACAATACATCACAAAGAGATACACCAGAAGAGAAAGCTTGCTGGAAAATCAGTTTATTCTGCTGAGAAAGTCAGAGATGTAGGAGATAGCATCTAAACACTGAGGTACTGTACTTCATAAAAACAGTTTAATATGGTGTTTGAAAGCATGTGACTGAGCAGAAAGTTAGGCTTCCTACTAAGAAAAATGTAATTGTTGGAGAAAACAGTGCTTTGTAAGTGTAAGGACCGAGAATGCCATGTAGTATGAAAGTTAGTACTGCAAATCATCTAATAAAACTTACCAGAAGGCCCTTTCTGTACAAATGAATGAAACTGAATAATGTAGTATTGCCATTGTGGTACTTGAGAAAAAATATAGAAAAAGATGCTCCATTTCTCAGTACTAAGCCATTTACTGTAACCTCTGGGCAGGCTGAAGAATATCACCACCAATTAACAATAAAGTACTAATTTTGTAAGACTACTGGCTAAAGAAAATAAATTAACCTAACTTACCAGCGGTTCTGCCATGATGATTCGAATTTTTCGTTCGGCCTGAGTGGTAAAATTGGCAAATATGCTTTTTAAGACATATTCTCCTGACTTAACGTCAGGATCAACATTGATGGGCATCATGACTGGTGGTCCTCTGTCACCCTGTGTACTGCTCGCAGGTGTTGTTGATGGTTTGATATATCCGTTGTCAACTGGAGTAGCTGGAAAAAAATAGACGAGTCAGTAAATGGCCTGAACACAAAGTTGTACACAAACTGTAAAACATATCTTACAGGTGTTTTCCATTGATATTTTAAATTTTTCTTTCTTTACAGACTAAATATCCAGAAGTTCCAATATTGACATCTTTCAAGCACAAATATAACTGAGCATTAAATGTGCTTTCCAAACACTTTAACCCTATGAAAACAAGAAGTGTAAGTGAAATTGATTTCATTTGGTTACAGATGAAATCACTGTTGACGAAATGAATCACAGGGGCTCACAGGTACTTAATTTTGATTCAAGGACTTGGTGCTGTATGTTGCTCTATACCACAGAGATTAGGAAGGATCATACTGGCCTATATATCTGCCCTGATTGGCTGAGTGTGGAGACAATGAATGTGCAAAGGTCTTAATGCAGTTATACCAGCTGCATGTTGCCATTTCAGATTAGGACCACCACTAATTATTAACACAAGTTAACCCAATGGACTGCCAGGAATAAAAAAAAAATAGTTTATTACTTCTTATAATCCCCAGTTCAGAGTTCTCGCTGTAGTACTGTATCATAGTTTTCATACCCTACTAGGTATAGAAGGTGATATAGAATACGAACATTGCATATATCTTCTATCAGCTCACTACTGACTTAGTTCAGAATTGAATGAAGCGGTAGTAAGTTTATACTAACTCTCATATCATACCGTTATAGTTATAGTAGCATCTACCTGTTAGAAGCCCATTCCCATCACACTAGCCAATATCATTCAAAGTTCAAAGTAAAATTTATTATCAGAATACACCACATACAACCCTGAGATTCTTTTTCTGTGGGCATACTTAGGAAATCTATAGAACAGTAACTATAAAATGTAAACAAACTGTGCAAATGGAGATATAAATAAATAGCAATAAATAACAAGCATGAAATGGCAATATAACAGAGCCCTTAAATGAGTGCAGGTAACCCTTTTTTGTTCAAGAGCCTGATGGTTGAGGGGTAGTAACTGTTCTTGAACATGGTGGTGCAAGTCCTGAGGCTCCTGTACCTTCTATTTGATGGCAGCAGCGAGAAAAGAGCATGGCCTGGTGGTAGCATCTTTGCTGATGGATGCTGCTTTTCTATGGCAACATTTCATGTAGCTGTGCTCAACAGTTGGGAGGGTTTTACCTGTGATGTACTGGGCCAAATCCATCACCTTTTGTAGGATTTTCTGTTCAAAGGCATTGGAGTTCCCATACCAGGCTGTAATGCAGCCAGTAGCACACTTTACACCACACATCTATAGAAGTTTGCCAAGGTTTTCGATGGTATGCCGAACTTCTGCATATTCCTGAGGAAGTAGAGGCATGTTTTCTTTGCAATAATATTTATATGATGGGTCCAGGGCAGGTCCTCTGAGATAGCGACACCCAAGAATTTAAAGTTCCTCACCACCTCTGAAGAGTACTAGCTCATGGACCTCTCATTTCCTTCTCCTGAAGTCTGCAATAAGTTCCTTAGTCTTATCAACATTAAGCGAGAGTTATTATACCACCACCAAGTTTTCAATCAAAAGTGAAGCAGGTGGGGGCCAATGAACTGATCTGCCAGTCTCAATCACCAACCTGGATACCAGCATATTATGTAACAGAGAGAATGCCTTAAACATAGGAAAAGGACACAGAGAATTACTGAAAAAGCTGGTAGCAAGAAATGGCATAACCGTGGTCCTGTTGATGACACACTACAGTCAGATGTGGTGAAGAAATTTTTGGATGACTGAGCATGCATAACAAGAAAACTGGCATGGAATGTCAATGAATAGGAGCACAGGATCAGGAATGGAATTGAATCCAGCTCCAGCCTCTAAGAATACTCAGAACCATTTCTTTCCACCCATTGTACTGTAGATTGTCATGTTCTCAGTCTTCATCACAGCATAACCAAGAGCCATGCAAAAGTCAGCCTCAGGCTTCTGGCATGCAATCTCAGGCATTTGCCACTGTACTTATTTGGAAAGGCATCCGTTTATCATAGCACTGCAACAACCCATCCCCCAACAGAACACAAGGATTCTTAATATGCTGCCTGAATATCATAGAATATACATAAAATCTCAGCTCTACAGCCTGATCTCCAAAAAAACCATGTTGCTGGTGACAAGAAACAATAGAAAATTAATATTAATAGTTTAAAAAAGAGAAAAATAGGAGGAAAGGTCAGTTCTGGTCATGGTTGGAATTGCTGAGAGCTGAAGGGGTGGATGAGGATGGTCAGAGCAGATGTCTTAACAAGTGATGAAAGAACTGCGAAATACAAACAAATGATACGTTACAAGTAGAAATGTAAATATGTTTCAGGAAGCTCTTCTGTGGAACTTTGTCCTCCACTCTTTGAAAACCCAAGCTCCCACAATGCTTTACACTTGATTTGTTATGCTCTGTTTGAAAAGACAGTCAGTGCTTTCACTAACTCATAATACAGTTGGCCCTCCTTATCCGCGTATTCCGCATGCACGGATTCAACCAACTGCGATAGGGAAAACCAGGAAGTTCTTGCTCCAGCACTCATTGTTTGAGCATACACAGACTATTTTTTCTTGTCATTATTCCCTAAACAATATAGTATAACAACTATTTACATAGCATTTACATTGTATTAGGTATTATAAGTAATCTAGAAATGACTTAAAAGTACAGGCAGTCCCCGGGTTATGAACGAGTTCCATTCCTGAGTCCGTCTAAGTCGGATTTGAAGTTGGAACAGGTACATCTGGTATTATTTAGCATCAGTTAGTCAAACGTTTTTCTTAGTATATAGTACATATTTTACCTTTCTATGCACATAAAACACTTAAGAAACATGCGTATTTCAATAATTAAACCACTGCGTTGCTTAGTAATAATTGTAGCTTTTATCGGGGCAGGGTCTTTCACATGCTCCATTAAAATTGTTCCAACCATTGACCGACTGTAGTCTAACGCTTTTCCAGTGACCGATGGCTTTTCACCTCTTTCCGATCGCTTTATTACTTCCACCTTACTTTGAATCGTGATCGTGGTTACTTTCATGAACAGAAGCACTGTGGATTCAGTGCTGCGCTGCCGGGTCCTAATGTCAACCGCAGTGAGACAGGTTAAATGAGATCCGGGATTCTGCTGGGTCCTAAAGACCACCGCGCTGAGACAAGTTAAATAAGGGACTTGAGCATCTGCGTTTTTTGGTATCCATGGGGGGGGGGGGGTCTCAGAACCAATCCCCCGCGGATAAGGAGGGCCGACTGTACCCACAATATTACAGGGCCAGTTAAACATGATGTTGCACATAAAATTCATGACTAGATTTAGCTGGGATTCTTCTCTCGGAGTGGAGAACAGTGGAATGGGAAAATGTGAAGAAAGAGATGATGCAATGAAAACAATTTCTAGAAATAAAATTTATATACAATACTACAAGTTAAATTATTTAGCAACTAAGAATGAAAAGCTCAAATAATATCAATTGAAGATTTGAATTTTGTAACACTTGCGATGTAATGAATTTTAATTTTCTAAGCACTCAATTGTTCAAGGTGACACACTTGGAACTGTCGACATGACAGCAAAAGAAAATTCTGTTGTCGTTAACGCCTAGGTTATACACTACACCATGCTGAACAGGAGCATAGTGCAACTCACATGGGAAGCCACTGCAGAGCCTTTTTGCTTCATTCAGTAAGCTGTTTATGGGGATTGCACTGACGAGATTATTGCATATCCATTATTTTTGTGGTATCTAGAGTCACAGGCTACTGAAGGAAGATATCAAGGTTGAATACTGTTTGGCCCTATCTTATGTTTACTTTTTACACCTGTGCAGGTAATTGCAGAAAGTACACAAACAGAAAAAAACAAGTGGGAGCAAATATGCAATGGATGGACTCAATTTGCTTTTCAAATTGTTTCAGTATTTATTAGACCTGACAATCAGAGACAGTAGAAGAAAATGCAAGCAGTTAGGTTTTAATGCATCTTGCGCCTGTTGCTTCTTGTTTCATATTTGCCACTAATTAGCATGTATACATCTTTTATTAATAAGTTACAGGTAATGATAATACTTTAAAACTTGTACTCTTTGGCAGAGAGATAGTATTTGTTGAAGCCATAAAATATTTAAATTCAATCCTAAAATGATTGGATTTCAATGTAAATTAAATTGAATCAGATACTGAAAATGCAATTTACCTACTGCATTCTACTGTTATCTTACATACTCATGCAAGCATTACAAGAGTAATTTGATACTGTCAGTTACTGGATCCTTATTTAGAAAGGCAGTGACTAACAACACGAAGGAAAACAAATTCATTTCATACAAGCTTGCCAGCCCAGAATTCAATCTCTGTGTAAGTAGGGTACTGGATTTTTAATAGTGCGAGTTAACTTTGTGTAAACTTAAAGTTGAATTTGTAGCTTTACTTCAATAATTCCATAAAGTATTGTAACTGCTTGACTTTCTATTTTGATACTTTATATTATCAGTAGTATAAAGAATTCATGATTTTTAATCTAATTATAATTTAACAATTCCTAGATTTTGCTGGTAGATTTATGTTCCAAATATTAAAAACTACAAAAAGTGGTAAAGAAGCATTCAAATAACTGATAAGTATCATAAAATATTACGTTTTTGATGACAAGAAATGACTGTTGACATGTTTAAAATCTACCAATATTTTTACTGAAGCATTCCTGCAATTTTCTATAGTTAATTTTCTCCTTCAAAAAGAAAATATAATTTTAATAACATCTTTCACAATACAGGTACTTGACTATCTGCACTCTACAGTAGCAACCATTTTGTTGCTTTAGTGTTTCTAAACGCTTTGCCAGATCACCATAGCATCACTTCAAGAATTATTTTCTGAGCTACAGTTGACAAGGCCTGTTACACAAACGTCAAAAATACCTATAGTACAGAGTACCTACCAAGCCCTTTTATCAAGCTGATCACAGTAGACTTCCTCCAACAGGCTGCTGTAATCTCCATGAGCTCCAGTTTATCTGTAATTCAATTGCTAGAATTCTGAGCTAGAAAGCTATGTATAAATATTTGTTCTACCATTTTGTCACCCATTTCCTGTGGTAAGTGACGTAATTATGAAATTATCCAGTTTTCTTGGCAAATATTGCTTTTGCAATCAGCTCTGAAGGACTGTTTTGTTGCAATTAGCCTATGCCCTTCTGCCCTGCTGCTGAGCTTCCCACAGTTGAAGGTCGGAGAAAGGATAATTTTCAGCTAAGGCACACACTGATGGACCATAACACGTATAGTGGTGGCGTGTCTATATTTATCCAGTACACACTAGGCTGTAGATTACTGAAATTTCTACAAGTGTGACAGGCACAATTATATTTATCATACAAAATAGTGAACATGCCAGATTTTATTAATTCAATGCAGTACTTCTAAGAAATGCCACTCAACACTGCTGTTTCCTACAGTTAAAGCACACAGTCAAGCAAATACCTGCATTCATTTGCAACAAATATAGACATGATAGGATTCTACCACAGAAACCTCCTGTACATACAGCCAGAACCAAAAATTATTTCACAAGGTTTCAGTCCCTGGTTGCATAAAAATCCTGGATGTTGTTTCCTCTCTTATAACATTACAAGCCCTAAACAAAACTTGCTGAAACACTGCATACTCATAAATGAAATGACCTATTCCACTGAAACACTAAAAAGGTTTACTATATTACTATATTACTCTATACTATATTGTATCATGCATTAACACTGTAACACTGTTTAATCTTTTAAATTATCTTCTGATATTTTTAAAACTTAAAATTTTAATAAGTTGTCTTCAAATCTGAAACTTAAATTGAGTTCGACAGATAATCTTACAACGAAATAAGCGCTCACAAAGAACTCAACACATTGAGGTGAACATGATTTAAGAAAGAATTGAACACAATAAATCCTGTACCTTCTTACATATATCACAACGGAAAATATGTGCTTGAGTTTTTCCTATTTAAATTTTTGACAGAGACATGTTTTAATGCAGTAACAAAATGAAAGAATAGATAAAATCTGGCAATTAACTATGACTGTGGTCAATATTTACAATGATCAAACCTTAGATAGGGATCCCACTAGAATGAAATCCATATAGTGTGGAAAAAGTATGGAATTTTATCTCTGCAAGTGAATGCAGGAAGTGCAAAATACCTTTCAAAAGGCTCTTTTTGTAGCATGTTTCCTAAGTAACTTACACTGGAGAGCCAGATTTATTTCTTGTTTTATCACTAACACAAGGTATTTGGCAATAACTTTCTTTTGTGGAAAATATATTCTAGGGAAGAAGATTAGACATGCCAGGCTTCCCAAGAAGTTTTGTGCCTTTCTGCATGCATTTGCACCCCAATCCAACATTGCAAATCCCACCATAGCAAATATTGTTTGTAGAAATGCTGGTCCTGGTAGTTTGGTGTATGTTGCCAGATCTCTGGTGGAACTGTCATGGGTGTCTATCAGTATTTGCGGAATCTTTCAGCACTAAAGGAGTTAACTTAGAATCACAGCACAAAGAAATGGGTCCTTTTGGCCCACCATATTTATGCTGTCTATGATGCCCATCTTCCCCCATTAGGCACATATTACTCTACGCCTTTCCTATCTAGTAACTCAAGCCAATGTATTTTAAGCATTGTAATTGTATCTGTCTCTACCACCTGCTCTGGCAGCTCATTCCAGCAAACCACGGCCCTCTGGATGAAAAACTTACCCTTCAGAGTTCAATTAATTTCTCTACACTCATTTAAACTCATATCCTCTACTTCTAGACTCTACTGCCATGGATAATTATATGCTAGTTAACTTGACTTTAGTGGTTGGGAAAATGTTGGAGTCCATTATTAAGGGTGAGGTTTTGGGATTCTTGGAGGCATGTGGCATAATGGGCCAAGTCAGCATGGCTTTCTTAAGGGAAAATCTTGCCTGACAAGTCTGTTAGAATTCATTGAGGGAACAACAGGAAGGATAGACAAACGAGAGTCAGTGGATGCTGCTTACTAGGATTTTCAGATGCCATTTGACAAGGTGCCATACATAAGGTTGCTAAACAAGATAAGAGCCTATGGCATTATAGGAAAGATATCAGCATGGATAGAAAATTGGCTGACTGGCAGTAGAAAAAGAGTGGGAATAAAAGGGGTCTTTTCTGGTTGGCTGTTGGTGACTAGTGGTATTCCACAGGGGTCTGTGTTAGGACTGCTTCTTTTCATGTTATATGTCAACTATTTGTATGATGAAATTGATGGCTGTGTGCCAAGTTTACGGATGATATGATGATAGGGACAGACAGAGTTGAAGAAGCAGGGAATCTGCAGAAGAATTTAGAGAGATTAGAAATATGGGCAATGAAGTGGCAGCTGGAATATAATGTAGGGATGTGTATGGTCATGCACTTAGAAATAAAGGAGTAGAATATTTTCAAACTGCAGAGAAAATTCAAAAATCAAAGATGCAAAGGGTTTTGTGAGTCCTTGTGTAGGAGTCCCTAAAGGTTAATGTACACGTTAAGTCTGAGGCAAAGAAAGTAAATGCAATGTTATCATTCATTTTGGGAAGACTAGAATATAAGAAAGTAATGCTCAGGCTTTATAAGGCATTGGTCATACTCCATCTGGAGTACTGTGAACAATTTTGGACCCCTTTACCTGAGAAAGATGTGTTGGTTTTGAAGAGGTTCACAAGAATGATTCTGAGAACAAAAGGGTTAATGTATGAGGAATATTTGAAGGCTCTGGGCCTGTTTCACTGGAGTTTAGAAGAATGAGGGAGGATCTCATTGAAACTTACTGGATATTGAAAGGCCTAGATAGAGTGAATGTGGAAAGAATGTTTCCTATAGTGGGTGAGTCTTGGATCATAAGACACAGCCTCAGGATAGATGGACATCCATTTAGAATAGAGATGAGGAGCAATTTCTTTAACTGGAGGGTGATGAATCTATGGAATTCATTGCCATGGATGACTGTGGCATCCAAGTCACTGAGTATATTTAAAGCCGAGATTGATTAGTCAGTGTGTCAGAGGTTACGAGGAGAAGGTAGGAGAATGGCGTTAAGAAGAAAAATAAATCAGCCACAGTGGAATGGTGGAGCAGACTCAGTGAACTGAATGGCCTAACTCTCCTCCTACATTGTGTCTTATGGTCTAAAAAGACTCCAATGATCTGACCAATATGTCCTTTACATCTAGGCTCTACCACCCTGGGTAAAAATACTTCAACAACCTGCTCAATATATCCTTTACATTTAGACTCTAGTGCCCTGGGTAAAAAGACTCCAACAACATGGCCAATATGATTTTAAAAACCTCAATAAATTTTTGAAAGTCTCACCTCTTACATTCCAGTGAGAACATATGTATACAGCATATTTATGTCTCCTTATTACTGCAGCCCTCCAATCCAGGCGACATCCTTCTACAACCTCTCAACTAGCACATTCTTCCTGCAGTATTGTGACCACAATTCTACACAATACTCTTTGTGTCTTCTAATCAACATTTTCTACAAGAGCAAAATGACTTCCAACTCTTAAAAACAATGCCAAATTAGATAAGAGCAAACATACCAAATGTCTCTTTCATTACTCTAAAGCACCATTTTCAGGGAGCTATGAACCTAATTGCCAAGGTCCCTTTCTAAAGCAACACTATCAAAATTTGATTGCTAATCTGCATTACCTAACTCTTGTCTGGATTGAATTTCATCTAACACCACTAGTTTATCTTTCTTAAATAATTAGCTATCTTGCACTCTTCTGGTATCTTGTTCAGGGTCAATAAAGGTGCAAAAATCTTTGTCAGAGACACAGCACTCTCTGCCCTTGCTTCTCTCAACCACAGGAATTTATCTACTCTTACATGCACCAATTTTCTAACACTTCCTCGTTCCTGATACAGATATGCTCCAAAATATCAGCATACTGTATTTCTCTAGCAAATGCCAATGAGAAATATTCATTTAGGACCACTACTCATAGCCTCTGGCTCACAAATAAGTTACTGTTTTGGTCACTGAGGGGATCTACACTTAATTTAACTACCCTCTTGCATCTATTATACTTGTATGATTCTGTTAACTCCTACTTGACAAGGTCATGTCATTGCCCTTCTTGCTCCCCGAATCCCTTAAATTCTCTCCTATATATCCAATAAACCTCAATATACTTGTTTACTAAACCCTACAGGGGCTACCCTCTTTTCCCTGATTAAACCTTCAGTACACCTTGTTAGCCAAGATTCCCTTGACTTACTATTTTTGCTTCAATCTCTTACAGCACCATGCTGACACTGAATTCTTAGTAATTTACTTTTAAATGCTTCCCCTGCATCAGATCTTGTTTTCCCTTCCTGCAGCTGTTCTCAATCTATTCAGACCACCAGGTTCTGTCTTACACTTCTGCAATCTGTCTTACCCCAGTTTGCACCCCAGTTTAAGGACTGACCTTACCATTTCCCATTTCTATCTTGAAGCTTACTTGTTCACTGTTCCTAAATGGTTTCTCCACAGACATTCCTATCACTTGCTTATCCTCATTCACTATAATAAGATTACGCGTAGCCATCTTCCTAGTCTGCCTCTCCACATAATTCTTCAAACACTGCTCTTGATGCATTTTATGCATTCACCCCACCTAATCACCTTGCACTAAAGCAATCTCAGTTAATACTGGCAAAATTATTTTTACACCTTTCTGCCATCTGCCATATATCTGTTCTTTCTGGGAGGCCTCTGAATCAGAATTAGATTTATTATTACTGATGTAAGTCATGAAATTTGTTGCTTTGTTGCAGCAATAAAGAACAATTGGTTAAAATAATGTAAGTTATAATAAAAAATTATGAAGTACTGTAAAAAGAGAGCAAAAAGGTTGAGGTTGTGTTCATGGTTTACTCAGAAATCTGATGATGAAGGGGAAGAAGCTGTTCTTAAAACACTGAGTGTGTTCCTTAACAAATATCATCTGCGAAATTTGCCTCCAGTGACCTTCCAGAATAATACTAAATAATTCTAACTAAAATAAGTTTATTCCAAAACATGTAGAGACAAATAACTTATTTATTTATATAGACTCGACATTGGAAGAGCTTTGCACAGTTGCCTGCATGGAAAGTGTAATGTGTGGTATATTCATTTTGAACAACATGTCATGAACTGCTTAAGAAATAAGAAAACAAGTGATCTATATTTTTGATTATATTAAGGTGGAATATTAGCAATAAGAAAATATCATAAATTGAGACAAATATCTTTAGATTTCTTTTTGCTACTGATTAATATCAATGCATTTATATAGCATGTTTACCACAGTGATTGTGTCCATTAATCCCTATAGAGAGCAGCACATAAAAATAAGTGAGATTCATATGACTTCATTAACTGAAGCAGAGAATATAGGAACTGTAAGGGTCCAATAATACAAAATGTTAATTAGACCATAGCTGGAGTAACGTATGCAGTTCTGGCCACCAAAATATACAGAGAATATGATCGGAGTGGAGAGGGTCCCAACCTGGGGTTCACAGACCCCTCGGTTAAAGGTAGGGTTCCATGGCCTAAATAAGGTTGGGAACTCCTGATTGAAAAGGACCTTCACCAGGATGCTGACTGGGATAGAGCATTTGAAGCATGAGAAAAGATTGGATAACCTTTGCTTCCCTTGGAAGGGAAAATACTGAGGTGACACTTGACTGAGATAAAATATTAGAAGCAGCATACATAGAATACCCAGAGAAAAACTTCTCCATATCAAAGATGTAAACAATCAGAGGGTGAAGGTTTAAGGTAAGGAACAGGAGATTTAGAAGATACCTGAGGAAGATTTTTTCACCCAAAGTATGACTTAAATCTAGAATGCTGAGCATAAGGGGTGTTGGAGTCAGGCATGCATGGGGAAAGATAATTCTTCCTCAACTACTTCTGAATCTTCTGTTTCATATTTAATCCTATGCTCTCTAGTTACAGATATCTCTGTTAAAGAGGGATGTTTCTCACTGGTTACTTCATTGGGGCCAACATGGGACTGATGGGCTGAAAGGCCCATGTCATAGTAAGTGTATAAAAAACTGATGTCAATTTTACAGGGAGCCTACCTGCTTCAAACTGGCTAATTGGTTGGTTCCACTGTAGAGTGGATATGTTTCACTTTCCAGTTTCTATTTTGACATCTGATGAAGAAAGAGAACTTGTTTTACTTTCAAGTTCCGTAATACTAAAATTTCCACACTCATGAATTTTCATATCAGTTTATTGCTGTATAGCAGTTAGCCTCACATAATTTTCACTTTGTCTCAGAAAACCATTTTTAAAATATATTTCAATGTACCTATGCTCTACTATAAAGGTTAATTTCTTTCATCTTTTGTTTCTTGTAACCTCTAAAAATTCAAGTTATTAAGTGATGAGGCTTGTTGTTTTTCCAATTATTTAATTATGCAATTTTGCTTTCAATTCTCCATAGAATACTTCTCATTCAATGTTATGGAAGGAAACTGTGACCTATTGTTCCGTTCCTTAGTACTTGCTATGGTCCTATTATTCACTGTGGACACCTTAGCTTTATTACCCCTCCTAAAATGCAATAATTCACATTTTTTAGGATTAAATTCCATCTACCAATGCTTCACTCATTTTATCAATACTTCAGTATCAACCTGATGCTGAAGAATCCCATTCTCGCTATCAACATTACCAGAATTTCCATGTCAATTGTAAATATACTAATCACACTTCCTACATTCATATCTAGATCACTGTTTGTTAATCTGCAAATATCCCAGAACAATCCCTGCAATATATGACTGATCGCAGGGTGCTGGAAGTTAAAACAGTTTTTACTGGAGACCATGTAGATTACATCAACTTTACAATCCCCATGGATACACTTCATCTTTATCCACTAAATTCCAACAAGTTCGTCAGAAAGTATCGCCCCTTACAAAATCATGCAGAATAGCCTAGATTAATCCCTCTCTCCAAATGTGGATTAATCTTGTCCCTCAGAAGAGACACACCATCCTGTTTTAAACTGGCTTAACCCTGCCTTTCTTGAATAGGAGCACCATTTTTGCTATTCTCCAATTATTTATTACCTCACCAGCGGTTAGCAAAGATCTACAGATCTCTATCAGAGCCTCAACAATTTCCTCCCACAACAGTGTTAGGAGCAGAATTAGGCCAACTTACCCATTGAGTCTGCTCCAACACTTGCCTGTGGCAAAGAATTCCAAAGATTCACCACTCTCTGGCTAAAGAAATTCCTCATCTCTGTTCTAAAAGAACTCCCCTCTACTCTGAGGCTGTGTCTTTTGGCTTAGATTCTCACACCATAGGAAGCACCCTCTCCATATTCACTCTATTAAGCCCTTTCACCATTTGATAGGTTTCAATGAGGTCACCTTTCATTCTTCTGTATTCTAATGAGTACAGGGCCAGAGCCGTCAAATGCTCTTCATATGACAAGCCGTTCAATCCTGGAATCATTTGAACCTTTTCCATTTTCAATATATCCTTTCTAAAATAAAAGGCCCAAAGTTGCTCACAATACACCAAGTGAGGCCTCACTAGTGATTTATAAAGTCTCAACATTACATCCTCGTTTTTATATTCTAGTCTTAAAATGAATGCAAACATTACATTTGCCCTCCTCACCATAGACTCAATCTGCAAGTTAACCTTTGGGAATCCTGCACAAGGACCCCCTCCATGCTAGAGTCTTTCCTGTAATACCATGGGCTCGTAGCTTGTTAAGCAGCTTCATGTGTGGCACCTTGTCAAAGGCCTGAAAATCCAAGTACACAACAGCAACCAATTCTCCTTTGTTCAACCTGCTAGTTATTTCTTCAAAGAATTCCAACAGATTTGTCAAGCAAGGTTTTCCCTTGAGGAAACCATGCTGACTACAGCTTATTTATCATGTGCCTCCAAGTACCCTGAGACCTCATCCTTAATAACCAACTCCACATCTTCACAACAACTGAGATTACACTAACTGGCCTATAGTTTCCTTTCTTCTGCCTCTCCCCCTTCTTGAAGAGTGGAGCGACATTTGCAATTTTTCAGTCTTCCAGAACCATTCCAGAAAATTGTGATTCTTGAAAGATCATTGTCAATGCCTCCACAATCTCTTCAGGAACCTCTTTCAGAACACTGGGGTGTACACCATCTGGTCCAGGTGTTACTTCTCTCTAGTTATGGTAACTTCACAGACTTCATGATCCCTTACTCCTGGAACTTCCACCATACTACTAGTGTCTTCCATAGTGAATTCTGATGCAAATTGCTTATTTAATTTGTCCGCCATTTCCTTGTACCCCATTACTACCTCTCCAGCAATGTTTTCCAGTGATCTGATATCTACTCATGGCTCTCTTTTACACTTCAAGTATCTGTAGAAATTTTTGGTATCCTCTTTAATATTATTGGCTAGCTTAGTTTGACATTCCATCTTTACATTATTAATGACATTTTTTTGGTTGCCTTCTGTTGGTTTTTAAAAGCTTCCCAATCCTCTAACTTCCCACTAATTTTTGCTCTATTATATGCCCTTTCTTTGGCTTTTATGTTGGTTTTGACTTCTCTTGTTAGCCATGGTTGTGCCATCTTTCCTTTAGAGTACTTCTTCCTCTTTGGGATGCAAATATCCTGTTCCTTCTGAATTGCTTTCAGAAATTCCAGCCACTGCTGCTCTGCTTTCATCCCTGCCAGTGTTCTTTTCCAATCAATTTTGGTCGACTTGTCTCTCATGCCTCTGTAATTCCCTTTACTGTAATACTGATACATCTGACTTTAGTTTCTCCTTCTCACATTTCTGAGTGAGTTCAATAATATTATGATCACTTTCCCCTAAGGGTTCTTTTACGTTATACTCTCTAATCAATTCTGGTTCATTGCATGACAACCAATCCAGAAAAGCTGATCCCCTAGTGCACTCAATCATGAGCTACTCTGAAAAGCCATTTTGTAGGCTTCTCTAGAAATTCCCCCTTTTGGAATCAGCTCAAACCTGATTTTCCCAATCTACCTTTTGTAAGATTGTTCAAGACAAATGTAGGTCCCTTACAGTCAGAAACAGGTGAATTGATCATAGGGAACAAAGACATGGCAGACCAATTGAATAACTACTTTGGTTCTGTCTTCACTAAGGAGGACATAAATAATCTTCCGGAAATAGTAAGGGACTGAGGGTCTAGGGAGATGGAGGAACTGAGGGAAATACATGTTAGTAGGGAAGTGGTGTTAGGTAAATTGAAGGGATTAAAGGCAGATAAATCCCAAGGGCCAGATGGTCTGCATCCCAGAGTGCTTAAGGAAGTAGCCCAAGAAATAGTGGATGCATTAGTGATAATTTTTCAAAACTCTTTAGATTCTGGATTAGTTCCTGAGGACTGGAGGGTGGCTGTTGTAACCCCATGTTTTAAAAAAGGAGGGAGAGAAAAACCGGGGAATTAAAGACCAGTGAGTCTGACATCGGTGGTGGGGAAAATGCTAGAGTCGGTTATAAAAGATGTGATAACAGCACATTTGGAAAGAGGTGAAATCATCGGACAAAGTCAGCATGGATTTGTGAAAGGAAAATCATGTCTGACGAATCTTATAGAAATTTTTGGAGATATAACTAGTAGAGTGGATAGGGAAGAGCCAGTGGTTGTGGTATATTTAGATTTTCAAAAGGCTTTTGACAAGGTCCCACACAGGAGATTAGTGTGCAAACTTAAAGAACACGATATTGGGGGTATGGTATTGATGTAGATAGAGAATTGGTTGGCAGACAGGAAGCAAAGAGTGGGAGTAAACGGGACCTTTTCAGAATGGCAGGCAGTGACTAGTGGGGTACCGCAAGGCTCAGTGCTGGGACCCCAGTTATTTACATTATATATTAATGATGTAGATGAGGGAATTAAATGCAACATCTCCAAGTTTGCAGATGACACAAAGCTGGGCGGCGGTGTTAGCTGTGAGGAGGATGCTAAGAGGATGCAGGGTGACTTGGATAGGTTAGGTGAGTGGGCAAATTCATGGCAGATACAATTTAATGTGGATAAATGTGAGGTTATCCACTTTGGTTGCAAGAACAGGAAAACAAATTATTATCTGAACGGTGGCTGATTAGGAAAAGGAGGTGCAACGAGACCTGGGTGTCATTGTACACCAGTCATTGAAGGTGGGCATGCAGGTACAGCAGGCGGTGAAAAAGGCAAATGGTATGTTAGCATTCATAACAAAAGGATTTGAGTACAGGAGCAGGGAGGTTCTACTGCAGTTGTACAAGGCCTTGGTGAGACTACACCTAGAATATTGTGTGCAGTTTTGGTCCGCTAATCTGAGGAAAGACATTCTTGCCATAGAGGGAGTACAAAGAAGGTTCACCAGATTGATTCCAGGGATGGCAGGACTTTCATATGAAGAAAGACTGGATTGACTAGGCTTATACTCACTGGAATTTAGAAGATTGAGGGGGGTATCTTATTGAAACGTATAAAATTCTAAAGGGATTGGACAGGCTAGATGCAGGAAGATTGTTTCCGATGTTGGGGAAGTCCAGAATGAGGGGTCACAGTTTAAGGATAAAGGGGAAGCCTTTTAGGACTGAGATGAGGAAAAACTTCTTCACACAGAGTGGTGAATCTGTGGAATTCTCTGCCACAGGAAACAGTTGAGGCCAGTTCATTGGCTATATTTAATAGATATGGCCCTTGTGGCTAAAGGGATCAGGGGGTATGGAGAGAAAGCAGGTACAGGGTTCTGAGTTGGATGATCAGCCATGATCATACTGAATGGCGGTGCAGGCTCGAAGGGTCGAATGACCTACTCCTGCAGCTATTTTCAATGTTTTACCTGCATATTGAAGTTCCCCATAACTATTGTAACATTGGACTTTTGGCATGCATTTTCTATCTCCTGCTGTAATTTGTAGGCTACATCTTCACTACTGTTTGGAGGTTTGTAATACAACTCCCATCAGTGTCTTTTAACCCTTGCAGCTCTATTCACAATGATTCAACACCTTCCGACCCTTTGTCACCTCTTTGTAATGACTTGATTTCATTTTTTACCAATAGAGCAACATAGCTCCCCCTGCCTTACTGTCTGTACTTTTGATACAATGTGTATGTGATGCACCATCAATAACTCACACCGAGACGTAAGGCGAGATATCGGCTTTTATTGACTGGAAGAAGGAACCAGGAGTGAGTGTCTATCATACAATGTCCTGGAGACTGAGGCCGAGCGTCAGGCCTCAGATCTCCTTTATACAGGGGCCTGTGGGAGGAGCCACAGGAGCAGTCAGCAGGGGTCGTGTCCCGACAGGCACATAGTTCACCACAGTATGCTTGGATATTAAGCTCCCAGCTATAATCTTCTTTTAGTCATGATACAGTGCTGCCTAAAAAATCATACTTGCCAATATGCAACTGTGCTGCAAGTTCATCTACCATCCTGTGCACATTCAAAGATAACACCTTCAGTCCCGCTTTTATCCTTCTCAATTTTGACCTCCTGTTATGTTGCGACTCATCCTGTTGGCTCCAATTGCCCTGTCAGTAGCTTCTCCTCACTACACATTGCCTCTGTTTGTAAACTAGCCACCTCATTTTCAGCACGATTATCCGCCTTACCTACAATACATCTTGCATTGAAATATATGCAACTCAGGACACTAGCTGCACCATGCTCAGCCTTTTGATTCCTAACTTTGTCTAACAATATCTGCCTCCATGACCTCTCCACTAACATTTCTGGCACTCTGGTTCCCATCCCCCTGAAAAGCTAGTTTAAACCCACCGTGCAGCATTAACAAACCTTCCTGCTAGGTTACTAGTACCTCTACAGTTCAGGTGCAAACCATCCCTTCTGTACAGGTCCCACCTTCCCTGGAAGAGAGCATAATGATCCAAAAATCTTAAGCCCCCCCTCCCACACCAATGCCTTAGCCACGTATTAAACTGTATAATCTTCCTAGTTCTGGCCTTACCAGCATGTAACATGGGTGGCAATCCTGAGATCACAACCCTGGAAGACCTACCCTTTAACTTAGCTCCTAATTCCCTGAACTACCTATGCAGAATCTCGTCACTCATCCTACTCTTATCATCGGTACCTACGTGTACCACGACTTCTCGCTGTTCACCCTCTTACTTAAGACTGCTGAAGACGCATTCCGAGGTATCGCAGGAGGCAACATACCATCCGGAAATCTTGTTCTCACCCCAGAACCACCTGTCTGGTCCCCTAACTAACAAATCCCCTATCACCACAGCATTCCTCTTCTCCCCCCTTCCCTCCTGTCACAGAGGCAGACTCAATGCCAGAGACCCAACCACTGTAACTTTCCTCTGTCAGGTCACTCCTGCCACTGAGCAGTAACCCCAGCAATATACCTGTTGTTAAAGGGAATGGCCCGGCCACAGAAGTACTCTGCACAGGCTCCTTAATCCCTTTCCTCTTCCTGACCATCTCCCAGTGCCCTGCCTCTTGCGTAGAACTACCTCTCTATATGTCCTATCTATCTCCCCTTCAGCCTCCCAAAAAGATCCAGACTTCATACAGATCCAGCTCCAACTCAACGCAGATTGTTAGAAGCTGCAGCTGGATGCATTTCTTGAAGTTGTAGTCCTCAGGGACACTGGAGGCCTCCCTGCCTTCTCACATCCTTCAAGAGCAGCATTCCACTATCCTGTAGGCACCTCTACTGCCCTAGTTGAGCAGATATAAAGAAGGGAATGGAAAAAAATCTTAAACCTTGAGCTTTTCTTTTCTTTGCTTTCTCTGACTGAAGTCTCTTTTCACTGGAGCCCCAAAGAGCTGAAGCCTCAAGAACAGCACTCTGACTCTGTTCATTCAGACGATGGCTGCTGCGCTTGCCCCTGCCTTCTTTTAATTTGCTAATCAATCCTAAACGCTGAATGGTCACTGGTCATAGCTCCTTTTTGATGTAGCGATCCTCTGCTGCCTTTTGTACTTGGGCAGTGGACCTCTTTGAAGTCCATTCCTCTCAAAACTTCAGATGTTCGGATTGACGGCTGGTCAAAGTTCGTTTAAGATTTCAAAGAGCCTCTTTAAGCCTTGATGGTTAATTGTGCTAGAATTTCATCACCTTGCTCTTTGAACTCACCAACAATAATGTCTTTCTCCTTACTGAATATAATGATGTATTAACTTAAGGCATCACCTACATTATCTGGCTCCACACACAGATTGCCACATTTCTAGTGAATATAGTGAGTATAAAGAGAGCATACGAAACAGGGTCCTTTTGAATTTAAGAGCAGGGAAAATGGAGCCTTGGTGTTTTTAAAGGGTGCGCAGGAAAAGGGGTCCCAGCGAGTTTCACTTATAATCAATTCATTGTTCAATGCAATGGTAAAATGTTTAACAAATTCCATTAAGAGACCAAGAGAAAATAGGTACGTTGT
This sequence comes from Hypanus sabinus, assembly GCF_030144855.1. Classification (NCBI taxonomy): domain Eukaryota; kingdom Metazoa; phylum Chordata; class Chondrichthyes; order Myliobatiformes; family Dasyatidae; genus Hypanus; species Hypanus sabinus. The sequence goes on from NC_082708.1 coordinate 37,987,811, forward strand.
TAAATAGCAAATCTTTGTATTTTGTTTGGCAGTCATTAGATTCCTAAAAGAGATGACTAGTGTTGTGCATTTAATATTTCAGCAACATTTGAGTGATATTGTAAATATGTTGTTTGATTAAGTATTCTTTGTTGTTTACATAATTTATCATGGGTTATATATAGAGGCATGTGAACGACATACGTCATCTTGCCACCTCATAAGTGTGTGCCTCTCTAGAAGTAAAAATGAAGTACAGACATATTATTCCTGTTTTTCTTTCAGTTAGTTTTATGTTTTGGAGTTACAAAAAAAAAGTGGCGATGAGTAAGTTTTAAGACAAACCCAAGAAGACTATCTACCTGTTGAAGCACAGCAAGACGCTTGAGTTAAAAAAAAAACAGCGCAGAATGTGGTTTCTTTGGAAAAGGACAGAGACAATTGCATTTTTAAAAAGGCAGAAAACTGATGAAATTTGCGGGTTCATAAATAGTACAAGGTGATAATAACCATAAATTTAAATAGCAGAAATAGCAGGCTACATTGGATAGACACATTTGATTGCATAAAAGATAACTGGGTGCTGTATACTGATCAAATTGAACAGGATTTTACAGCAAATGGAATAGCGGAAGTGAAGTAAGTGCCAGTTTTGCAGAGTGTAATTAACTGGAAGAGCATACATTTTGCTTAGAAGTTTGAATAATCCAACTAAACCAGCCGAAATGAGCTTTCCTGATATCATGAAAGTAATGCAGTAACATTTAGAGCCAAAACCATTATTGATTGCAGAACACTATGGGTTCCGTACGTGAAAGCAAAAGGAAGGGCTGTCTATTTTAGATTATGTAGCTGAATTGAAGAGGTTGTTTGAACATTGTCAGTTCAGTGTTGGGCTTAATGATGCAATGAAAGATTGGTTATTTTGAGGAATCTTACAAGAAAGTATTCAAAAATGTCTCCTAACTGAAGCACAACTCACATTTAAAAACAGCAACAAGAAACAAAATTGAGTTGTAGTTAGGAATGAAAGTGAAAGTAAAGAAAATTGCAACTTCTAAACAGAAACTAGCATGGCTGAACAAATTGTGTTACCATCATGGCAGGGGCTCACATACACCATACCAATGCAGGTTTAAAGATGAAATTTACTGGAAATGCAACAAAATAGAACACATACAAAGTGCATGTCAGGCAGACAAAAATAAATGGACTGCACAGGGAAGAGAAAAAGATAAAGTCATCTGCATGCGGTTGATGAAAAATCTGATAATGATTTGAGTGACATAGTCACAAGATTTACAATGTAAAAACTAACACGAGACAAGCAATATAGCTTACACCAGAAGAGAACAGCAAATTAATTAAAATGGAATTGGACACTGGCTCAGCTGTTTTAGTCATTCCACAGACCAGCATTTCAAAGGCCTGCAGATATTCAACTAAGGACTTAAAAACAGGAGAGCCAACATTGAGGGGTCGTAATTAGCTGAGACAACTACAACCTTGGAAATCGATCCACAATTTGCAGGCCACATTCCCAGCAATAAAGTCAACTGAAAATGAATTAAGAAAAGTGTTGGATGATGCCATAGCAGTATTCAAGGATGCATTGGAAAACAGTGTTAAATGAAAATATCACACCCAAGGTTTACAAAGCCTGTCTGGTTCCTTATAACATCTGTGATAAAGTAGCCAGTGAGCTAGGTTGCATGGAGGCTGAAGAAATTTTTTCCAAGGTTGAATGGAACTCTAGGGCAATGCCAGTCAGTGGTCCCAGTAGCCAAGAAGAATGTATCATTCAGGATCTGTGATGCTTTTAAGGTCACCATCAACCCAGTATTGAAAGTAGATCAATCCTTCTGCCCAGGATAGAGGATATCGTAGCCAACCTTGCTCAAGGGAAACACTTCAGCAAAGTGAATTTAGCTGAGGCTTATGTACAGAAGGAGACAGAAGAAAAGTCTGAAGTGTTTCACACCATAAACACTCACGAAGGGATTTATTGTTATGACAGACTTTTTATGGAGTAGCATCTGCACCTGCACTCTGGCAGAAAGCTATGCACCAGGTGCAGCAAGGCTGCCCAGGCACTCAGTGTTATTTGGATGACATTATTGTTAGCTGTAAGGATGGCAAGGAACATCTCCAAAATCTCAAGACAATGTTAAAAAGCTTAGATTATGTGCTCAGAGCATGATGCATCAAGTATGAATTCTTTAAACCAAACAGCACCGACTGTGGTCAACCCATAAATGAACAAGGATTGCATAAGTGTGCTGAGAACATTCAAGCAGTGGTGGGTGCCCCAAGGCCAATGGACATTCCACAGGTGTGGTCCTTTTAGGATTTGTCAATTACTATAACAGGTTCCTGCCAGATCTAGTTACTGAGCTCCACCCCTTGAACTCATTACTACAGATTAAGAAGAAATGGCAATGATCAAACAATGTGAGAAGGCTTGCCAAAAGACAAGGGAAATGGTGACATCAGACACTGTACTAATACAGTATGAACCACATCATCCAGTGAAGCTTGCTTGTGACACTTTGCCTTATGCTATTGGTGCAGTCATGTCACATGTTATGAGTGATGGAAGTGAACGCCCATAGCCTTTGCATCATATTCCCTTACCACTGCAGAGAAAAATTATGTTCAGATTGATAGAGAGACCCTGAGTCTGGCTTGGGGTATAAAACACTTCAGCCAGTACTTGTATGGGAAAAAAGTTTACCCTCATTTCTGATCATCCACCACTAGTGTTAGTTTTCAACCCATAGAACAGTGTTCCACTAAAAGCAGCACAAATAGAGATTGGCTTTGTTGCTTGGAGGACACAATTACAAAATCAATTTCAAGAGGATGATTAATCATGGAAATGCTTATGGATAATCCCATTTACCCTTTAAAAAGGAAATATCTGAAAAATTTACAAAAGAGGACACTCCACTTGGCAAACATGAGAAAATCTGCAGATGCTGGCAATCCAAGCAACACACAAAATGCTGGAGGAACTCAGCAGGCCAGGCAGCATGTATGAAAAAACATACAGTGGCCACTTTGGCCTGAAACCTTTTGGCAGTACCTTCTTGATGAATTATCTCTATTATGGCAGAGATGAACTAAAGGGAACCATAAGACACCCCAGACTGTCTCCAGTGTACATGGCAACCCAAAATGGCTGGAATGTGCAGCAGAAAATCCAGTTCCCTCATTTTTACTAGCCCAGGGATGAACTTGCCCAGAACACTTAGTCAGTGACGATAGACCACAGTTTGTTGTGGAACAGTTTCAGTCATTCCTGAAAATAAATGGAATAAGATATATGTGCACTGAACCGTGCAGCTACAAATGACTTGGTAGAATAAGTCCAGAGTCTAAAGAATGCACTACGACCAATGTCAGCAGAACACACTACATTGACATTGAACCAGATCCTCACCATTTCCTTCTTGTATATCACAATGCAGCACACTCTGCAACCAACAACTCAGCAGCTTTGCTGTTCCTTGATGGGTTCTCCCTTGTGCTCATACTTGGATCTCCTTAAACCAAATCTCAGAAGGAATATGCAGGGCAAACAGCTGAGACAGGTTTAGGGCTCCTCAAACAAGGAGGTTTGATGTTTCACTCCAACAAGCAGTCCTAGCAAGGGGAGTTAGAAAGATTAAGGACAGAACTGGACCACTTCCCTGCAGCGGAGATTGTGCCTGATGTCATCTGGAGATGACACATCAATCAGTTGAGGACAGTAGAATCAATTATTAAAGAAGAAAGGTGTCCAGAGCTGTCAGAACCACTTCCTACAGTCCCAGAGCGAACTCCTACAACCACCATGGAGTAGGCCCCAAAACCTGAGATTGCTTCACTACCACAAGTCTCACCTGCCAAGCAAAGTGATCCCGTGTCAGGAAAGATGATATCCCACAAGAGTAAGAAATCCCCCACAGCAATTAAATCTTTAGGCCTGAATGGGACAATTTAAAATTTACAATGCTGTGGTTGTCTATATAGTAGTTGCATTATATGATTTACTTTATGTCTGTATGTGTAAAATGGCATACATAATCATGCCACCGTGTCATAAGTGCGCATCTCATTAAAAGTAAAAACAAAGTACAGACATACTATTCCTTGTTCCATGTTCTTCTTTCAACTAGTTTTATATTTTGGAGTTACAAAACATAACAATTAGTTTTGTCCCAAATATTCATTTTAAAACATCAGTACTTTCCCACAATTAAAAAGAAATATACGAGGGGTGACTGATAAGTTCATGGCCTAAGGTAGAAGATGTCAATTTTAAAAAACCTAGCACATTTATTTTTCAATATTGTCCCCTCCTACATGTACACACTTAGTCCAGCAGTTGTGGAGCATATGGATCCCTTCGTTGTAGAAGAGTCCACAGCAGGGGTGATTGATAAGTTCATGGCTTAAGGTAGAAGGAGATGAGTTATTAACTTCAAACTTTCTGCATAATCACTCAAAGAGTTGAACTGCACGTGCATGTAACAAGAGTGTCTTGGACTTTCAGGTGGTCCACAGCAGGGGTAATTGATAAGTTTGTGGCCTAAGGTAGAAGGAAATGAGTTATACAGCACTCATTACATGCACGTGCAGTTCACTCTTTGAGTGAAAATGCAGAAAGTTTGAAGTTAATAACGCATCTCCTTCTACCTTAGGCCACAAACTTATCAATCACCCCATGCTGTGGGCCATTTCTGGAGGTCCAAGACATCGACTTCTATGAAGAAGGGCTCCATATGCTCCACGACCGCCGGACTAAGTGTGTAAATATAGGAGGGGACAATGTTGAAAAAGAAATGTGCTAGGGTTTCTAAAACTGACTCTTGCCACCTTAGGCCATGAATTTATCAATCACCCCTTGTACAAGCACTGCATTTTATACCACTTAGCAAATTTGCCAAGTTTGCAGTAATTAATTTTTATTAAAATATGAATTAAAATGTTGTTATACTGTCATATTAGTATGAAAATTTCATCAAGGAAAAAATATTTATTTCCATCAAATATAGCTCAAATTTAAAAGTAAATATAGACAAGATTCCAGCAATTTGACTGCATTACTACTGCATATTATTTGCCATGTTCAAATTCATTCCTGCTGCTTGATTATTTGCTGCTGTTTTAAATGTTAAACATTGAGTGCCTTTTATCACAATTGACATCACTTCTGAAAATTATTTCAATGACCAAACAACTCTCTGCAATTGTTATCCGTGCAATTATTTCTACTTTTGGTTTTCATGTCAGACCTACATCATGTGAGACCTCTCATCTCTCATCTCATCTCAGTAACTCTCATCTACCACAATCAAAATAAGCATGGAAAATTTCCACTATTATTTCAATCAATTCTGGATTCTCTTTATAATTTGCCATGAGTGGTACAGTAATTCTCAGGAACAATACCTATTTGCCTAGTCATTTGATACCTTTACATTGTTGGAGTCTTGTGCGAAGTGAACATGAAAGCTCAAAGGGGCTAATTTATATTTGAGAATGTTGAAGTAGTTAAGTCATGAGATAATAAAGCGAAAGATCAGAGTTTCAGCAGATGAGCCACGGCCTGGGATGAATTAAACAATGATAAAGAAGAAAAACTCTTGGTGGTAGCATGGATAGGAACTAAACCCAGGGTCAAATACATCAAAACTGCGCACAATGTGCTTCAATTCAAGACACCTGAGAGATGGAAACATTTGAAGCTAAGATGTTTATGACAAGGACTAAGGATGATGTCTTTTGTTTTCCCAAAACTTGTCCTAGCAAAATTGTTGCTCATACAAGATGTATCTGGGATGGAACGTTCAGAGTGAGGTGGAAGCAAGGTGACAGGGTTTAAGGGGTGTTGAGACAAGCATTTGAATAACCTATGCATAGCAGGTTGTGGGCCAAGAGTTAGAAGATGGGATGGGCATGGAGGGATGAGTGACCATCCTGCAGGGCTTTATGATTCTATCCAGAGCCGAGCATCAGAAACCTAATCTAAGAGTGCAGAGATATTAATGGAGTCAAGGAAACAAGTAACAAGGTACAGCAGATTATTGTCCGAGTATATGTGAAAATATATTCAGAAGCTGTTGAGAGCAGTAACATTTAGATGAGAATTAGGAAGTAACCATAAAATGGATACTTATGAAACACTCAGAAGTAATAATGTGGGAATGGGTAAAGAAGCCATTGCAGACAGCTTTCCAGCTACAACAGAATAGATGAATAACAGGCTGGAATATGCTGCGGAGGTATAGAAAGAGCATGGCACAATCAACTCTATCAAAAGACACACAATAGAATGTCTTAAGACATAATCACTTTGGAAGTCATTAGTGATTTTGATCAGAATGATTTCAGTACTATGGTACAGTGCACATTCTGATGGAATTTAAACAAGAAATGCTGGATAAAACAGCATGAATATGGGGAACTAGGACTTGAGTGGAAAAACAAGTTGGATGGGGCAATAGTTTCCAGGGACAAGAGAGTCAAGGAGAGGAGAATATCAACTACTAAAGTGAGCAATATAAATAATTTCAGACACGCCATATGATGAGCAATCGTCAAACAGATTGATGCAAAAAGTTTGTCATGACGGCACCCTGACAACTCCACCAGGACTTAAGGGCACCCCCCCCCCCCAATAGTAACAGGGACATCAAGGAGCAGATAGGGAGACAGATTCAGGAAAGGTGTAATAATAACAGGGTTGTGGTGGTGGGGGATTTTAATTTCCCAAATATCAGGTGGCATTTCCCTGATGCAAGGGGTTTAGATGGGGTGGAGTTTGTTAGGTGTGTTCAGGAAGGCTTCTTGACACTATATGTAGATAAGCCTACAAGAGGAGAGGCTGTACTTGATCTGGTATTGGGAAATGAACCTGTTCAGGTGTCAGATCTCTCAGTGGAAGAGCCTCTTGGAGATAGTAATCATAGTTCTATCTCCTTTACCATAGCATTGGAGAGGGATAGGAACAGATGAGTTAGGAAAGCGTTAAATTGGAGTAAGGGGAAATAAGAGGCTATCAGACAGGAACTTAGAAGCATAAATTGGGAACAGATGTTCTCAGGGAAATGTACAGAAGAAATGTGGCAAATATTCATGGGGTATTTGCGTGGAGTTCTGCATAAGTATGTTCCAATGAGACAGGGAAAGGATGGTAGGGTACAGGAACTGTGGTATACAAAGGCTGTTGTAAATCTAGTCAAAAAGAAATACTTACAAAAGGTTCAAAAATCTAGGTAATGATAGAGATCTATAAGATTATAAGGCTAGCAGGAAGGAGTTTAAGAATGAAATTAGGAGAGCCAGAAAGGGCCATGAGAAGGCCTTGGTGGACAGGATTAAGGAAAACCCCAAGGCATTCTACACGTATGTGAAGAGCAAGAGGATAAGACATGAGAGAATAGGCCCAATCAACTGTGACAGTGGGAAAGTGTGTATGGAACCTGAGGAGATAGCAGAGGTACTTAATGAATACTTTGCTTTAGTATTCATTACGAAAAAGGATCTTGGCTATTGTAGGGATGACTTACAGCAGACTGAAAAGCTTGAGTATATAGGTAAAAGAGGATGCGCTGGAGCTTTTGGAAAGCATCAAGTTGAATAAGTCACTGGGACCAGACAAAATGTACACGAGGCTACTGAGGGAGGCGAGGGAGGAGATTGCTGAGCCTCTGCCACTGATCTTTGTATCATCAATGGGGCTAGGAGAGGTTCTGGAGGATTGGAAGTTTGCAGATGTTGTTCCCTTATTCAAGAAAAGTAGAAATAGCCCAGGAAATTTTAGACCAGTGAGTCTTACTTCAGTGGTTGATAAGTTGATAGAGAAGATTGTGAGAGGCAGGATGTATGAACATTTGGAGAGGCATTACATGATTAGGAGTAGTCAGTATGGCTTTGTCAAAGGCAGGTTGTGGTTAGCAAGCTGATTTTGAGGATGTGACTAAACACATTGATGAAGGTAGAGCAGTACATATAGTGTATATGGATTTCAGCAAGCATTTGATAAGGTACCCTATGCAAGTCTTATTGAGAAAGTAAGGAAGCATGGGATCCAAGGGGGCATTGCTTTGTGGATCCAGAGCTGGCTTGTCCACAGAAGACAAAGAGTGGTTGTGGACGGGGCATATTCTGCATGGTTGTCGGAAACCAGTGGTATGCCTCAGGGATCTGTTCTGGGACCCTAACTTTTCATGATTTTTATAAATAACTTGGATGAGGAAGTGGAGGGATGGGTTAGTAAATTTGCTGATGACACAAAGGTTGGTGGTGTTGTGGATAGTGTGGAGGGCTGTCAGAGGTTACAGAGGGACACTGATAGGATGTAAAACTGAGCTGAGAAGTGGCAGATGGAGTTCAACCCAGTTAAGTGTGAAGTGGTTCATTTTGGTAAGTCAAATATAATGGAAGAATATAGTATTAATGGTACAACTCTCGGCAGTGCGGAAGATCTTGGGGTCCGAGTCCATAGGACACTCAAAGCTGCTGTGCAGGTTGACTCTGTGGTTAAGAAGGCATACGGTGCGTTGGCCTTCATCAATAGTGGGATTGAGTTTAGAAGCTGAGAGGTAATGTTGCAGCTAAATAGGACCCTAGTCAGACCCCACTTGGAGTACTCTGGTCGCCTCACTGCAGGAAGGATGTGGAAACCATACAAAAGGTGCAGAGGAGATTTACAAGGATGTTGCCTGGACTGGGGAGCACATCTTATGAGAATAGGTTGAGTGAACTCGGCATTTTCTCCTTGGTGTGATGGCGGCTGAGAGGTGACCTGATAGAGGTGTATAAGATGATGAGAAGCACTGATGGTGTGGATAGTCAGAGGCTTTTTCCCAGGGCTGAAATGGCTAGATGAGCGGGCACAGTTTTAAGGTGCTTGGAATTAGGTACAGAGGAGATGTCAGGGATAAGTTTTTTTTTTTACGCAGAGAGCGGTGACCACATGGAATGGACTGCCAGTGATGGTGGTGGAGGAGGATATGATAGGTTCTTTTAAGAGACTCCTGGATAGGTACATGGAGCTTAGAAAAATAGAGGGCTATGGATAACCCTAGGTAATCTCTAAGGTAAGGACATGTTCGGCACAGCTTTGTGGGCCGAAGGGCCTGTATTGTGCTATAGGTTTTCTATGTTTCTATGTCTCTATCAGTACAAACGCCTAATGAAATATAGCTGCTGTAGTACCTTCTTTATCATTGCATTAATATGTTGGGTCCTGAATAGATCTTCAAGTATTCTGAAACACAGGAACTTGAAACTGCTCACTCTTACCACAGCTGATACCTCAATGAGTGTGTTCCCTCAACTTCCCCTTCCTGTCATCCACAATCAATCCCTTGTTTTTACTTACTTTGAATCTAAGGTTGTCAGTGGACCATCACTGAATCAACTGATCTATCTCACTCCAATACACCTCTTTGTCACCATCTAAAATTCTGCCAATAATAGTTGAGTTATTAGCAAATTTATAAGTAGAGCTATGGCTAGCCATACAGTCATGGGTGTAAAGGATGTAGAGCAGTGGACTAAGCACACATCCTTGAAGTGCAGTGGTGTTGAATTCCAGCAAGGAGGAGATGTTTTTTCCAATCCACACTAACTGGTCTCCCAATGAGGAACTCAAGGATCCAGTTACAGCAGGAGGTACTGATATGCAGGTTTTGGAGCTTGTTGAATAATAATGAGGGTATGATGGTGTAATCAATAAACTGTAGCCTGACATAGGTATTGCTATTGTCCAGATAGAAACATAGAAAACATTGAAAATAGGTGCAGGAGTAGGCCATTCGAGCCTGCACCGCCATTCAGTATGATCATGGCTGATCATCCAACTCAGAACCCTGTACCTGCTTTCTCTCCATACCCCCTGATCCCTTTAGCCACAAGGGCCATATCTAACTTCCTCTTAAATATAACCAATGAACCAGCCTCAACTGTTTCCTGTGGCAGAGAATTCCACAGATTCACCACTCTCTGTGTGAAGAAGTTTTTCCTCAGATGGTCCAAGGTCGAGTGGAAAGACAGTGAGATTGCTTCTACTGTTGACCTTTTGCGGTGACAAATTCACCACCCTTTGGCTAAAGAAATTTCTCTGCATCTCTGTTTTGATAGGGCGCCCCTCTGCCTTGAGGCTTATCCTAGACTTTCCCACCATGGGAAACATCCTTTCCACATCTACTCTCTCTAGGTCTTTCAACATTTGAAAGGTTTCAATGAGATCCCCCTCATGCTTCCGAATTCCAGCGAGTACAGACCCAGAACCATCAAACGTTCTTCATATAATAACCCTTTCATTCCTGGAATCATCCTTGTGAACCTTCTCTGGGTCCTCTCCAGTGGCAGCACATCTTTTCAAAGATGAGGGCCCCAAAGCTGTTCACAATACTCAAGGTGAGGCCTCACCAGTGCCTTACAAGGCCTCAGCATCACATCCTTGCTCTTATATTCTAGACCTCTTGAAAAGAATGCTAACCTGACATTTGCCTTCCTCACCAGCGACTCCAGCTGCAAGTTAACCTTTAGGGTGTTCTGCACAATGACTCCCAAGTCCATTTGCATCTCAGATTTTTGGATTTTCTCCCCAATTGGAAAATAGTCCACACATTTCTTTCTACTACCAAAGTGCATGACCATGCATTTTCCAATATTGTACATTTGTATTTCATTAGCCACTTCCTTGCCCATTCTCCTAATCTGTCAAAGTCCTTCCACATTCTGCCTGTTTCCTCAACACTACCTGCTCCTCCACTAATCTTCGTATCATCTGCAAACTTGGGAACAAAGCCATCTATTCCATCATCTAAATCATTTATATACAGCATAAAAAGAAATGGCCCAAACACCAAACACCACTAGTCACTGATATCAACCAGAAAAGGATCCTTTTCTTCCCACTCGCTGCCTCCCAGTCAATGCTCTAACCATGTTCGTAACATTCCTGTAATACCATGGGCTCTTAACTTGGGAAGCAGCCTCACATGTGGCACCTTGTCAAAGGCCTTCTGAAAATCCAAATATACAACATTTACTGCATCTCATTTATCTATCCTATTTGTAATCTACTCAAAGAATTCCAACAGTCTGCTCCATCATTCAGGATTTTCCATGAAGGAAACCATGCTGACTTTGTGCTATCTTGTCCTGTGTCACCAAGTACTCCATTACCTCGTCCTTAACAATCGACTCTAACATCTTCCCAACCACTGAGGTCAGGCTAACTGGTCTATAATTTCCTTTCTGCTGTCTTCCTCCTTTCTTAAAGAGTGGAGTGACATTTGCAATTTTCCAGTCCTCTGGCATCATGCCAGGGTCTAATGATTTTTGAAGATCATTTCTAATGGCACCAACATCTCTAACACTACCTCTTTCAGAATCCTAGCGTGCAGTTCATCTAGTGGGGGTGACTTATGTACCTTTCAGCTTTTTGAGCACCTTCTCTCTTGTAATATTAACTGCACCCACTCCTCTTCCCTCACACACTACAACATCAGGCACACTGCTAGTGTCTTCCACAGGGAAGACTGATGCAAAATACTCATTTAGTTCATCAGCCATCTCCTTGTCCCCCATTATTATTTCTCCTGCCTCATTTTCTAGCAGTCCTATATCCACTCTCATTTCTCTTTTATTTTTAACATATTTGAAAAAACATTTACTGTCTGCTTTGGTATTATTTGCTTGCTTGCTTTCATATTTGCTTTCAAGCTGGGCTCTTTGAAATCCTCTGCAATGATCAGGTAGGCATCAGGGTGCACTGTTTTGTGGCTGCAGATCACAGTGCTCAGCTCCTCCAGTACCTGACTGACATTGGCCAGGGGTGGAATGTACCAGGGTGATGGCAGAAAGCTCCCCTGGCAGGTAAAGCTGGAGAGCATTCTGACAGGCTGCATCACTGTCTGATAAGAGGGGTGAGCTACTGCACATGATCAAACTATAGAAAGTTGTAAAATTAGTCAGCTCTAAGTTGGGTAGAAGCCTGCATAGTATTCAAGACATCTTCAAGAAATGATGCCTCAGAAGGGTGGTGCCCATTATTAAGGGCCCCTATAACCTAAGACATGCCGTCTTCTCATTGTTACTGCCAGCAAGGAGGTACAGAAACCTAAAGGCATGCACTCAGCAATTCAGGAACAGCTTCTTTTCCTCTGCCATCTGATTCCTGAATGGACACTGAACCCACGAACACTACCTGACTTTCATTTTTATGTTTTATGCACTATTTTTAATTTAACTATTTAATATACATATATATACTTAATGCAATTGTTTTACGTTTATTTTTTCTCTATATTATCATGTATTGCATTGTGCTGCAACACATGAAAAAGTTAGCAAATTTCACAACATATTCTGGTGATATTAAGCCTGATTTTGATTCTGATTCACTTGATGCCTAGCTATTCCAGGTCAGGTGAGCAGGACTGAGACAGATCCACCATGCCTGTGCCCCACAATGAGTTAATCATGAAACACAGTTGACTTTCTTTGCCTACAAGAGACACTGCTGTCCTGTCTTTGTGGTGGATAGTGAAGCCCTTAGGCTGCTGCACTGCATTTGAAATGGTGGAGCTGAGCCATGTTTCCATAAAGCAAAGTACCCTGCAGTTGCTGATGTCCCACTGGTACTGTAATCTTACTCTGAGATCTTCAACTTTATTTTCTAGAGGCTGTATATTTGCTAGCAGAAGTAGGGAATAGGGGTCTAAGACCTCTGCATTTCAGTCTTATTTGCAGCCCAGCATGCTTCCCTTGGTTCCTTTTTCTTAAAGGGAAACTGCATTTGTGACCCAAGTCTGCCGTCCTGGGTCTGCTGATATTGTGCATCGACAGAATTCTTAAACAACTTTAAAAAATGATATTGCTTACTGAAGTACCCATGGCTGTGACTGCGGATGTCAGCTGTTGCAGTCCTGTATGGGAATATTTGACACTTCCCTTTGCAGCTGCACACAAAGTCGCCACTTCCTGGTGCCATCTTGTATTCTTACATGAAGTGAATCTTATGGGTAAGGTGAATTTGCAAAGGCTGCAGACAAAGTGGTGAGAAAAGTAGAGAAAGCTAAGATTGTGAGTGAAGAGCTAGAGGAGGTAAGAAGTTTGTTCTGTTGGGCCAATATAAGGAAGTTAGATAGTGGAAGAATCAGGATAGCTGAGCTCAACGTCAGTGGCAAAAAATTAATAAGGTAAGAGTGGAGATTACTTGGGACACAGTAAGGAAAAGAAACTGAAGGTTACCTTTACTGTCTACAACGTTCCTGGAAGACTACATCCTTTAAACAAAGGAGTGAAGGTAAAAGCTGTAACAGAGGAGTACCAGAATGAGTGGAGCTAACAATGATGGTAACTTGGATATTAGACTGGAGGCAAGAATTATGTTGAGAAGAAATATTGTGAGCAAAGGGCTGAAACTTTGAATACCGATATCTAAGTGAACTGGGTGAGAACTCTTTTCTTGGATGAATACAAATAAAATAAGATTTGGAGGGGGGAGGGCGATGTGATGAACAATAAAAAATATTCATAGTCCTTTCTGTGATTAAGACAATGGAAGTATCAACTGGAACAGCACAAGAGGCTCAAAAGGAGAAAGTTCATAGAAGAAAGGAAATAAATTTGTCAGAAATAGTTTTAGAACACCACCACTGTGGTTGTAGTGGAATGTACAGGAGACAAATTGGCTACAATTAGAGGAAAGAGGTAATCCTCGGCTATTCAGATATCTGTCAATGTCAGTGGTCTACAAGAGGTGTTATTTTTCTGCAACATTGGAGGAAGATCAAAGAGAAAATTGATAACTAACCCAATGACTGTCAGTCATGGGTGGGACAGTGGAGGAGGAGGTTAATGGTAAGACTAATCCCCTGTTAAATTGCTGAGTGACAAGGTTAGCAGGTGAGTGGGTTGAAAACTTCTCAAAAGCAGAGTACCTTGATGGCCCTTACTCCACTTACCTAGGAAAACTCAGCAGGCACCTGTAGGATTGATTGCAATGAGTTAAGATTTTGTCATTTGATTTATCAGGTTCAATTTTGTCATTTAAAAAAATTGGATAGGTATGGACCGGAAAGGAATGGAGGATTATGGGCTGAGTGCAGTTAGATGGGACTAGGTGAAAGTAAGTGTTCGGCACAGACTAGAAGGGCCGAGATAGCCTGTTTCTGTGCTGTAATTGTTATATGGTTATAAGATTAGATGACAGGAAAATAGTAAAAGTAGAGATTTGGTAGCAGACATGGAAATACAAGTGGTCTGCAGCAGTAGCCAAAATGTATATGCACATAGGTGGGATACAAAAATGACCAAGTTACATTATAAAGCCATAATAATTATTGAGGAAGGTTAAGAGCTGTTATTAGGATATTGCAATACAAATACCTTTACAAGAAATGAGAATTAGGAAGGAAAAATACCTGGGAATCCAAAAATAAAGACAGAACTCCCATAGTGGGATAAGCACACTGTCAGTAGGGTGCATCGACAAACCCATCCCAAAGTTTAGTAAGCAGTTTGGGAAAAATTATGTAGATCAAGAGGCACTTTGAAAAATAGTGGATCAAAAAGAACACAAATGGTGGGAGGCATTTCCTTTAGATTTAGGATACAGAAGAAATAAAACCAAGTTGTATTGAAGAAAAACAAAACTGAAATACATAGAGGTCATCGCAGAGTTCAGCACAGCACTATGGAACTTAAGCCAGGAGCAAAACCTTGTCTAAAGGTGAAGAACCAGTTTCCCAGACAGAAGCATAACAGAACAGCTGGGCCGTAAGAGTCCATCCCTTTGCATAAAATTTAATATTTATGTCCACAGAGGTTTAGGAATTTGAAATCCAGATTTAGTGTGTACATTAAACCCACAACTGAGCAAAGACACAGCAGTTCAGTCAGACTGTGTTGAAGGAATTTATGAGTTGGAAAGTCAAATTTCAGCAGATAAACTGCAATATGATAGGCAATCTTTTACTTAATGTAATGAAAGAGGGCAATATAGAGAACTGTAAATTAAGAATGTTTTATCAGGTATTAACCAACTGATACAGGACAATATTATAATTGTGCTAATATATTGAAATTATATTGTTCAGTAAGTAACATAAATTCTAGAATTATACTGTTAAGTGTTTCTAATACATTTCAGAAGACATATTTTACATATTTTATACAATTATTTTGGACTCTTGAAATTCATTTTTATTTTGCTTTGAATAAACCTCGTAGAAATAAGTATACTGTATAAGCAGTGAAACAGCTATTATGAGACTTCTCCATTGTAAATAAAATGTAACCAATGATAAATAAATTTTTAAATGAACCTGAATTGCTTAGAAGGTTGATCAAAAATATAACTAGCTGAAAATAGGATCAGGAATATGCTTGCTAAAAGACATTCAGACAGTTACAAAGATAGGAAAGGTTTAGAGGGATATGGGCCAAATGCAAGCAAATGGGACTTGCTGGAGCTGTTCGGGAGGGTTTAAACTAATTTGGTAAGGGATGAAAATCAGAGTGTTAGAGCTGAGAATGGGGCAGTTGGTATACAAGCAGATGCAGTATGCAGTGAGACTGTTAGACAGATAGGCAGTAAAAATGTAGTCAGTTGCAGTGTAACGTGGGGACAAAATCAAAAAGAATGACAAATACAGGACAGAAGATGTTATATTTGAATGCACACAGTAGATGATTTTGTAGTGCAGTTAGAGACTGGTAGGTGCGACGTTGTGGGCATCACTGAGTCACGGCTGAAAGAAGATTAAAGTTGAGAGCTTAATATTCAAGGATACATATTGTATCAAAATGACATGCAGGGAGGCAGAGGGTGGCATGGCTCAGTTGGTGTAAAATTAAATCAAAACCTTGGATGTTACATAGGGTTGTAAGATGTTGAACTCTTATGGATAGAGTTAAGAAACAACAATGATAAAAAGACCCATGGGAGTTATATACAGGCCACATATAGCCAGGATGTGGGGTACAAATTACAACAGGAAATCGAAAAGGCATGTCAAAAGGATAACATACAATAGTCATGCAGGATTTCAATACACATATAATTTGGGAAAGTCAGGTTGATGCTGGATCACAAGAGAGAGAATTTGTTTAGGACCAGAAAGTAAAGCCTCAGAATAGAGAGGCATCCATTGAGAATGGAGATGAGAAAGAATTTCTTTATGCAGAGGGGTTTGACTCTGTGGAATTCATTGCCACCAGCATCTGTGGAGGCCAGGGAACTGGTGGAGGTTGATAGGTTCTTGCCTAGTCAACTCTTGAAAGGTTGCAGGGAGAAGGCAGGAGAATGGGGCTGAGAGGGAAAGTGGATCAACCATGTTGAAATGTTAGAGCAGACTTGATGGGCTGAATGGCCTAATTCTGCTTTTATGTCTTATGCTTGTATGGTCTTAGATGGATACCTTGGTTACTATGGATGCATTGAACTGGGGGCCTGTTTCAATGCTGTATAATTCTACATTTCTCTGACCAATAGTACAGAAGCAATGGATATTCTATCAATATTCATCATCTTTAACATCAGGAAGAAGCTTCACAAACAGATATCCAAATCTAAATATATATTTTTACAGAAAACTGATCTTAATGTTTCATTTGCATGTGCAGGCTGTATAAATGACATTGTGCTACTTATATCCCAGCAGGACTTTCTAAGTAACACATGTTTTTTTCCCCAATGGAATGTCACTAATTTTCTTTTTTTCATTGAATGAACCTCTTCATTTTTTTTTCTCAGTCACTATTGAGGTGTTTTGAGCTAGTTGCTAAGAGATGCACATAGACGATTTTCTATTCCTTCCTTCCCATTGGGAGATACCTAGCCTGAGCACAGTACCTCCTCACAGTAGGATTGATGAAATCCTGAAGTTAATATAGTAGGCCATTGAAAGTGAATACAACCTTCCTGCACCTTGCACACTGGATCACTGTATCACATTTCCATCTGCATTTGCACACTTCAACCGGTGAATGCAAAAGTTACGCATTGAGATCATACAATGTCATATTAAATTTTTTAAACGATATACAGTAGCTTTCATAATCAGGTAAAAGTCTTTCAAAAGGAAAGCTCTGCTGAAAATAAGGTTATGCATTTACATGTGCTAATTGCCCAAATAATAATTTGAAACTTTTTTCCACAAATATATCAAAAATTGTTTGTTACTGTAATTCCATAGCATAAAATTCTGGTTAAATCTTGGAAAATTTTATTTCCAACTTTTTTTTTCTTAATTTTTTTCAATGAAACCTGCAGACATACCTTAACAATCTCAATGTATGCCTCACAAACAGAAATTACAAATAATCCTAATAATTGAAAGATCTTCTCTTGAAATTATCAAATATCTCAAGAAAGTAACATATTTACTTCTATTCAAAGAAAATCACAGCAATGACTTTGAATGAAAAGATCCAGATAATATTTGCATGAAGACTTCAATAAAAACTAAGATGCTTTCAAATGAAATGTTTCTAGTTTAATGTCAACAACTGTCTATAAATTTAGATGTGAAAAATTAAAGATAGCCAACAATGCATGCATAATTCTGTCATGACCTTAAAATAGACTTATACACAAGCAAATTTAAAGTACAGTATCCAAATATATTTGCATGTACTCAAAAAAGCACAGCACATTAACATAAATATCTTTAATTGTTCTATTTGTTTATATTATCAGTTTAAACTTTCAGCACAGTATCTCCCAATTGCACAACACATTAAAAACATTTGAAGGACACAAACATGACACAGGCCTGTTAGAATGTAAACAATTCTAAAACCAGGGTCCAGAGGTAAAACATACCTACTAAACCCGAATATTTCAAACCAAAGCCTGTTTTGAATTTATTGGATAATTTGGTATTACAGGTTATATAAACATGTATGAAAATAGCTGAATCTGTAGCAAATGTACTTACCCTATCTATAACATGCATCTTTATTGTTTTTTCTAAATAATCAGATGTACCTATTATACATGTTTTGAATTAATTTCTAAATTTAAAATGAAATCTAAAAATCTATCAAAAACCAAAGACAAAAAAAATAGGCGTCTGAAAGGAACGTCATGTTGTATTCAATTCGGATGTTGATGATAACATCTTTATATTTAACTGTTACTTCCAAAAGCTACACAGTTCTAAAAAGCAATTATAAAAAACTAGCATGGAATTGTACCACCCTCCTGCCTGTTTTTTTTTAAAACACGTTTTGTTTATGAAAACTGAACATAAGCAGGAAATGCTATTCTCGAATGGATTGTATTTGCAGGCCAGAAGGGAACTTAATTAAAGAATTCAATCTGAACAAATTTAGCTTAATTCTATTACAGTGGTCGCACGTAATGTGTTATCTACAAACTGCGCAATTTGATTTCAAATGCTAGCCGAGAAAACAAAAGAAAACACATTTTTTGTATCAAAGATATATACATATAAACAAAATTCATTATTCATTACCTAACAGAACAAACTGTGCTCGTTGTTTACTTACTATTACTCCAGGATTTCAGCAATGACTTGATGCTGATCTCAAAGAAGCCTGAATCTTGCTGGCTGGCCATATCGGTAGTATACAAAGAAGCCACTGTGATCCTAAACGCAATGGCAAGTACTGTGCACAATCAGTAATGCAAACACTAAATCAGAAGACAAGAGATCTCTATATTGACTCTTATTCTTGTTCTCGACAGTTCTTTTAAAAAGAGATTATAATGTTTTTGATTGATCTCGTGGTGCCTTGTGTACCTTCTATTTTCTCGGTATTCTGTCTGCCAATGGTCGACATTTATCGGAGGACTGAAATGATGTTGAGGTCTGCTGTCTTTCAACATGCATTCTTTGTATATTTGCTCAAAGAAATTGCTAGACAAATGCTATTAGAATGGGTCCTTCAATAATGTTTGAGGTGTCCTGTTCATTGCTTTTCTGTCTGACAGACTTAGATCTATGCATAAAAGAGAATAGCGTTATACTGTACAGTTTCCCTGAATGTATGCGCCTCCTCACGCAAGCACAGCACTGCCTGAGAATCACAGTAAGAAGCCAGTTAAAGCTTTTTTTTTAAAAAAGTCACGGCAATTTAACCGGTTGTTTTTTCCTCAAATGAGAAGTCCATGAACATTTGACAGATGCAGCGGTGTAATCTTTCCTTCAAACAGTATGCAGTGAAATATATGAAGTCGCATCATGCTGCAGTAAAATAGAACTGCACCCATATATCCAGTTGCAATGACGTTGAAAAACCTATTGGTCAACCCACTCCCAGGGGAGTGAGCGTGCGAATCAGCACCGGCTCCACGTTTAGCCTGGCTTTTTGTTTCCAGTCTGCCTCTACGATAATTCTGGCTTATTAAAATATTATGGCCAGCTGACTATTGCTGGATGCAACAGTAATCAAACGTATAAATGTTAGATAGATGGATTACTTTTTATCCTTTAGTTATAAAACTTGACTCATTTAAATGGAATAACAACATCTTATCTCAAATTAATAAATAATCTTCATCGCCACGGAGACAATTTAATTAGAGCGCTTACTACAGACGCAAAAGACACACTGCGACAACACCACGGTCGTCTGTTTATAATAATGCATTTTTCAGAATGTTATTGCACTTTCTCCTTTAGATAACAACATCTCTCATTTTAATAGGCCATATGATGATACCAAAATAGCAAAATTAACTTCCTTGTTCATATGTCAACTATACAGGAACTTCACAGCAGGGGCAGATATGCAATGCAGTTAAATGCAGAAGTTGAAGCCTAGGTTATGTCATTGTACAAATAAAGGCAAAAAAATAACATTATTGCATTTTGTTGTATCCCTCATAGATGAATGATATACATTGAATGTATATTGTACCAGTTGGAAAGATGCAGTTCCTCAAAACATCTGTCTCATCTCAGAATAAGGACTATGCTGCTCTAAAAAGAGCACAGAGAAATAAGAGAAACTATGCAAATGAACTTCAGATAATGGGAGAATGAGTGGCAATGGCAGAGAGCAAAGAGGAAGCAGCATACCTGAGACAAAAATGAATGAATAAACTACCGTAAGTAATGGCATGGACAGCACATTACACAGGGCTAAATTACAGACAGCTTGCTGCTAAAACTTTGTTACATTGTTAAGCATTTGGAGTTAGCATATGTTATAGCTAAGCAAATTAGGTAACATTAAAAGTGAAAATAATTAAAAAATAATTATGTTCATAACAGAAATAATAAGCTATAGCCGAACAAGTTCAGACTCAACTATAATAGGTGATAATTGGTGAAGGACGAGACAGCTCTAAAGAATCAGCAATGAAATGTCTTAACAATACTTTATAATTCTCAATCAGAAGGGACAGTTTACTTCAGACTTGCGTCTCATCTTAGGGAAGCACAATCAGGGTTGGACTTGTATTATCAGAACTGACAGAATAAAGCAAAGCTAAATGAGACAGAAATTGAAGACTGTAGGAACTAATCTTTTCCAGTAAGTACAATGTACTTCCACTTGTCTGCATATGGATAAAGTCTGAAGGCTAACCAGTTAATGATTATAAGGATAACTTAGAGATGTAAGCTCTAAAGAGAGGAGTGGAGGAATTGTAATGCAGCAAATTTAGGCAATTTAGTAATTATGGGAGCAAATAACACCATTTATAGACAGGACAGAGAATCCTGCATAGTTTGTTGCCAGCCTAACACCAGGGTAATGGATAGAACATAGAACAGTACAGTATTGGCCCTTCAGCCCAGGGTGTCCTTTAACTTTCTCCAAGATCAATCTAACACTCCCCCCCCCCCCTCCATTAGACAGAGGAACAGAATTAGGCATATCATGCCTGCTCTGGCACTTAATCATGGATGATTTATTTACCCTCACAACTTCCGTTCTCTTGCCTTCTCCCCACAACTTTTGGCACCCTTTCTAATCAAGAACCTATCGACCTCTGCTTTAAATATACCCAGTTATCTGGTCTCTGCTGCTGGCCACAGCCAAGTCGTTGGGTATATTACACAGATTCACCACCTTCTGGCACTTTTACTCCTCATTTTTGTTCTAAAGGGATGTCCTTGTGTTCTGAAATATCCTCTCCACGTCCACTATAGGCCTTTCAATACTTGATATATTTCAATGAGACCACCCCATCCTTCCAAACTCCAGTGAGTACAGGTCCAGAACCATCAAATGTTCCTTATACATTAATCCTTTCATTCTTAGGATAATTCTTTTGAATTTCTTCTGGTTTCTCTTCAATGCCAGTACCTCATTTCTCAGATATAGGGTCCAAAACTATTCACAATACTCCAAGAGTAGTCTGTCTAATGCCTTATAAAGTCTCAGCATTACATTCTTGCTTTTATATTCTAGTTTTCTCAAAATGAACACTAGCAATGCATTGCCTTCCTTACTACCCACTCAATCTGCAAGGGAATCCTGCACTAGGACTCCCAAGTCCCTTTGCACCTCCCATTTCTAAATTTGAACATTGTTTAGAAAATAATCTATGCCTTTATTCTTTCTACCAAAGTATCATACACTTTCCTACACTGTATCCTATCTGCCACTTCTTTGTCCATTCTCCTAATCTGTCCAGGTCCTTCTTAAGATTCCCTGCTACCTCAACATTACCTGCCCCTCAACCTATCTTTGTATCATCTCCAAACTTGGCTACAAAGCTATCAACTCCATCATTCAAATCATTGATATATAATTAGAATCAGAATCAGGTTTAATATCACCGGCATATATTGTGAAATTTGTTAACTTAGCAGCAGCAGTACAATGCAATATGTGCTAATATAGGAAAAAATAAGTAACACAATTACATTAAGTATATATATATATATATATTAAATAGCTGAATTTAAAATAGTGCAAAACAAAAATACAGTATATAAAAAAGTGATGTTGTATTCATGGTTCAATGTACATTTAGGAATTGGATGACAGAGGGGTAGAAACTGTTCATAACAGTAACAATGAGAAGAGGGCATACCCTGAGTGATGGGGATCCTTAATAATTGATGCTAATTTTGTGAGGCATCACTCCTTGAAGATATCTTGGATACAACGGAGGTTAATACCCAATATGGAGCTGACTGATTTTACAGCTTTCTGTAGCTTCTTTCGATCCTGTGCAGTAGCCAGCATCGCATTCCCATACGTGACAGTGACTCAGCCGGTCAGAATGCTCTCCACGGTACATCTGTAGAAGTTTACAAGAGTTTTAGGCGACAAACCAAACCTCTTTAAACTCTTAATGAAATATAGCCACTGTCTTGCCTTCTTCATAGATGGATCGATATATTGGGACAAGGTTAGATGCTTAGAGATCTTGACACTTCAAATTGCTCACTCTCTCCACTTCTGATCCCTCTATGAGGATAGATTTGTGTTCCCTCATCTTACCCTTCCTGAAGTCCACAATCAGCTCTTCAGTCTTACTGACATTAAGTGCAAGGTTGTTGCTGCGACACCACTAAACTAGCTGATATATCTCACTCCTGCTCCTGTACACCCTCTTGTCTCCATTTTGAGACTCAGCAAATAATGGTTGTATCATTAGCAAATTTATAAATGGAATTTGAGCTATACTTAGCCACACAGGCATAGGTATAGAGAGAGTAGAGCAGTGGGCTAAGCACACACTCCTGAGGTGTGCCTGCGTTGATCGTTAGTGAGGAGAAAATATCATTACCAATCCACACAGATTGTGGTCTTCTGGTTAGGAAATTGAGGATCCAATTGCAGAGGGAGGTACAGAGGCCCAAGTTCTGCAGCTTATCAATCAGGACAGAGGGAATGATAGTGTTAAATGCAAAGCTATAGTTAATGAACAGTTTCCTGACATAGGTGTTTGTGTTGTCCAGGTGATCTAAGGTGAGGTGAAGAGACATTGAGATTGCATCTGCCATAGACCTATTGTGGCAATAGGAAAATTGCAGTGGTCTAGGTCCTTGTTGTGGCAGTTGACTCTAGCCATGAGCAACCTCTCAAAGCACTATAGATATGAGTGCTACTGGACAATAATTATTAAGGCAGCTCACACTACTCTTCTTAGGCACTGGTATAATTGTTGCCCTTTTGAAGCAATATGAAATGAACACTAGTCACCACCATCCAACCAGAATAGCCCCCTTTTAATCACACTGTTTGCCTCCTGCCAATCAACTAATCTTTTGTACATACTAGTGTGATATGGCCCTCTAATTTTCTTTAATCCATGTACTTATCTAAGGGACTCTTAAACATCTATACTGTATCGGCCTTTACCCCTACTCCAGCCAGCATGCTCCATGTACCCACCACTCTCTCTGTAAAAAACCTATCTCTGACATCTCCCCATATACTTTTCTCCAATCACCTTGAAATTAATAACATTTTGGATCATTCAAACATGCCTGTAAAGATCTCTGAAGGATAGAATAAAGAGAAGAAAGATTCAATTCCTTAATAGCATAGGAATGAATAATCAAGAATACAAATATGAAAATTTAAAGATGAAGACCAAAGAATTATGCTCAACTGATCACAATCTGAATTATATGCCTTTCAATACACACAAGTACGCAGATTAAAGGAAAGGCCACTTGACTGACCGAGGAATAAGCACCAGGCATGGGATGGAAAGAATCAAAGCATTTGGGACAAGTCCACCTGAATTTGGCTGCATGGAAGGTCTTAGCAGAAAGGATGTTTGTTTAGAAGGAAGACTTGGGTGGAAAAGGCAATAAAAATAAAAGTTTTAGGACAAAGGGAAATTACTTAGACTATCAGTGAAAACAATGCTCTGATACTATAAGTAGGTAAAGATAAAACTAGAATAAAACCAGGAGTTTGTGAAGTAAGAGGTCTGAACAAAACATTTGAGCAAGAGAATACATTAATGTGTGCGGATAAATAATCATCCTTATACAAATGCAGGCATGCAATGGATAAATTGAATAAATTACAGGTGCAATTTAACTTGAAAGATAAGGCATGATTGCTGTTAGTGAGACATGGCTGCCAAGTCTGGAACTCAACATTCCAGGCAATATAGACAGGAAAGGAAGAAAGACAATATAGGGAGAAAAGTCTCTAAGTATTTATTTTAATGGTGACTTTATGGTTAAATGGATTTAAGATTAGTATGGGAGTAGAATGTATGTTCCTTCGTGGCAGTTTTGAGGTCAGAGAGTCTATTGATGCATGATTAGATAAGCATGTAATGATGGCAGAGGAGTTTTAATATTTAAGCAGTTACATTGATTGGCATAAACATACCAGCATATAACAGAAAGATTCTGCACTTCTTGAGCATGTTCAGAATAGATTTTTGTAACAAGGTTTAATGGACCAACAAGAAAGCAAGCCATATTTGATTTTGCAGCGAATTGTTTTGTAAAGCTTATTACAGGTGCATGAAAACTCATCTAAAATTAATCATAAAATTATTCATTTTAATGTGTTTGACAGAGGGAAATTTTAAGCAGCTATGAGGATTCTAGATTTAGGTAAAGCTGACTTCAAAAAGTCCAGAGTGAAATGGACAAAGCTGTCAGCCTCCAAAATGACAATAGGGGCAGGTATTAAAAAAAGAGCTTAGTGTGTTAAGGTGTTACTTTGAAGAAATAACAAGCAGGATAGACAAAAGATAATCAGTTGATGTAGAGTACTTTGACTTTCAGAAGGCCTTTGACAAGGCTGCTTAAAAAGTTACAAGGCCATGCCATGGTATTACAGGAAAGATTCTAGCTTGGATAAAGCAGTGGCTGATTAGCAAGAAACAAAGAGTGGGAATAAAGGGAGCCTTTTCTGGTTGGCTGCAGGTAACTAGTGGTGTTTTACAGGAGTCCACATTTTTTTAAACTTCATATGTCAATGATTTGGATGACAGTCCTGGTGAAGGGCCAATGTCTGAAATGTCCACTATACTCTTTTCCATAGATGCTGCCTGGCCTGCTAAGTTCCTCCAGCATTTTGTGTGTGTTGCTTGGATTTGCAGCATTTGCAGATTTTCTCTTGTGGATGACCAAATTGATGGCTTTGTTGCAACGCTTGCAGAAGATACAAAGATAGGTGGAGGGCCGGGTAGTTTTGAGGAAGTAGAGTGGCTACAGAAGGACTTACACAGATTAGACAGATGGACAAAATGGTGGCAGATGGAATACAGTGTTGGGAAATATATGGTCACGCACTTTGGTAGAAGAAATGGAAGTGCTGACTATTTTCTAAATGGAGAGAAAATACAAAAATTTGAAGTGCAAAGGGACTTGGGAGTCCTTGTGCAGGATTCCCTGAAGGTTAATTTGCAGGTTGAGTCTGTGGTGAGGAAGGCAAATATAAGGTTAGCATTCATTTCAAGAGGACTAGATTATAAAAGCAAGGATGTAATGTTGAGACTTTATAAAGCACTAGTGAGGCCTTACTTGGAGTATTGTGAGCAGTTTTGGGCCGAGTGCTGAAACTGGAGAGGGTTCAAAGGAAGTTCACAAAAATAATTCCAGGATTGAACAGCTTGTCATATGAAGAGCGTTTGATGGCTCTGGGCCTGTACTCACTGGAATTCAGAAGAATGAAAGATGTCCAAATCAAATGGTGAAATGCATTGATAGAGTGGATGTGGAGAGGATGTTTCATATGGTGGGAGAGTCTAAGACCAGAGGACACAGCCTCAGAATAGAGGGACGTCCTTTTGGAATGGAGATGAGGAGGGATTTCTTTATCAGAGAGTGGCGAATCTGTGGACGTTGTTGCCAGAAGCAGCTGTGGAGGCCAAGTCTTTAAGTACATTTAAAGCAGAGGTTAATAGATTGGTCAGTGCATGAAGGATATGGTGAGAAGGCAGGAGATTGGGGCCAAGAGGAAAACTGGATCAGCAATGATGAAATGGTGGAGCACACTTGACAGGCCAAATTCCCTAATTCTGCACCTAAGCTTTATGCTCTTAATCATTTTAGAAAACTAGCTTTAAATAACTAAAGGGACAACCAACAATTTAAAATACAGTACAATCATACCACAGGTCATGGTAACTGCTGAGTTCCTCCAGCATTTACTTGTGACTTTCGAGATACAATAAGGAATTATAATAAGAAAATTGCAATTGCTAGCAAATCAACACAATTTTTACAAAAATATTAAGAAAAAGTGGTCGATAAGGAGCAAAGTGGATCTCCTGCAAAATACTCATCATGATATTATAAATAAAGATAATGAAATTACAATTAATTTATAAATATAACTGCATAATTTTTTAATTATGGTGAAAATAATGGTGAAAATTCCCAGGATTAGATGGCTACCCTTTCAAGGTGTTAAAAAAAGTTGATGAGAACATCATAAATAGTTTGCCCATAACTATCCAGAAGTTGCTTGATTCTAGATTGGATAAATGCACTTTATACTCAGTTATTTATGAAGAGTGAGATGCAACCTACTAAATTATGGATGTCAGTTGTGCCAGAGGACTGGAAAGTGGCAAGTATAACTTTCTGTTCAAAAAGAGAGATCAACAATAAGGCTAACAATTGTAGGTCTGTCTGTTTAATAACAGTAGTGAAAAATCTTTTAGAAATATTGATGAAACATTGGCAAATATGGATTAAACATTGGCAGAAAAATGGTAGAAACTGGAGTCAACATGCACTTTAGCAACTAATTTTGGTTTCAGGTGTAAGCTTTGCTTATGGTGGGTGCCTTAGCAAATTTGCTCCATTCTCATTCTT